>NC_138050.1:23574180-23947782 GCF_964194185.1 Rhinolophus hipposideros
CGTGGCTGGTATCTAGGTTGGTTTGACCCAAATGCTGGACTCAGCTGAGAATATTGACTGAACATCTACCTGTGGCCTCTACACGTATGTTGTGATACACATGGCACAGTGACCAGTTTCTCTGCACATACCAAGAGGTACTGTCCAAAGAGTGAGAGTCACAGATGACCTGGACCATAAAAGCAACATGGCAGTTATGACCCAGTCTAAAAGGCACATGGCAGCACTTGCACTGCACTCTGCTGGTTGAAACAAACACAAGGCCCCACCAGATTTCAGGGTGGGGAATAGACGAACTTCTTGATGGGTGAATAGCAAAACACATTTTAGAAAAGCATTTTGGATGGGATATAATTGGTGGCCATCTTTAGGAAATATAGTATGTGATAATTTGCCCACTGGTCACAACAATACATATTTCACAGCAGGCAAAATAGTCAGTCTTTTCTCAATATCCCCAAAGTCTCATTCTATTTTGGCTTCCATGTCAGGCTCAAGGTCCAGAATCTTGTCATCTAAACCCAGCGATATGTAGATGAGACACCTGAATGCAAGTCCTCATGTAGGGTTTCTCCCAATCTGATCTGTGAGTAAAAGAGACAGGTTATATGTCCCCCAAACAGAAAATATACTATGATGGAACAGATTTAGGATAACCATAATGGACTCTACTGGTCAAAAATAGATCCACTGTTCCATAGCACATCTGAAATCCAGAAAGGGAACATGTTACAAGATCCTTGATTAAGACTTCAACCTACAACATGAGAGATGTTCTCAATGGCTTTTGTATCCATCCTGGGCAATTTGTTCCACTCCCTAAATCATTCTTCCTATTTCATAAGCTGAAGCCCATTTTTATAGCCAAGTAGATTCTTGTTTTTTCCTTTGTTTTTGTTTTTATCCTATATATTGTCTGTAGAAGTTCAGAGATTAAAACACTTTTTTTTATTTTTTTATTTTGCACTGTCTCTGTTCCTTTTGGTCTTAATGGATAGAACTTCTTTAAAAACTTTGTGGGTTCTTTTATTTGTTAATTTATGGACCTAATCCTTTAGGTAAAATTTATATTCAAAAATATCTGAGACATAAGCCTATTTCTATTTTGAACCCCTTTTGTGACTTCTGTGGAATAACATCCTTAAGATTTGTAAAAGCTCTTAATTTTTTTCTTAACAGAGGCATTCTCTGAAGACCATTAGAAAGCCTTTTTGTCCATCTGAATGAGTCTAGAAGTTATGAATGTAAAACTTTCTGAGGTCTTCATGAAGTCAACCTGAAGTGGTATCTTTACTCTGAGACAATGCTTTCCTGCTAGCACTCTGGGTTTAATATTTGAGCCAAAGATCCTCTCATATTTTAGAAGTCTTTTCTGTCTGGAAATGCTTTCCTAAGCCCCCTATACTTGCTCTTGAAAACTGAATATAGTTTGTTTTCCATTAATCTCTCTGTTCTCACTTTCTATCATACCAAGATAGAAGAAGACTTGGGTATCTCAGCTTCTCTCTTAAAACCATTTTACCAAGCTTACTGAGTTCACCGGTATATTTCTTATTTTCCACATGATGTTCAGTGACTCTGTAGCCAAGCTCTTCACCATTAACTGAGAATTGCCTTTCCTTTAGTTTCCAATAACAACATCCTGTGTCTCTTTCAAACCTTCACTGACTATCTTTTAGAGGGCTATTCCTTTTCCATGGCTCCTCTAACAAATTACCACATGGTAGGTGGTTTAAAGCAACAGAAATTTATTCTCTCACCATTTTGAAGGACTAGTCTAAAATTAGTTTTACTGGGTAAAATCAAGATGTTGGCAGGGCTGCCTCCTCTCTGAAAACTCTAATGGAGAATCCATTCCTTGCCTTTTCCCACTTCCATGGTCTTCCATGGCCTCCTCATTCTGAACTCTGGCTTTGCCTTCATGTTGCTTTCTCCATTCTGTGTGCCAAATCTCCTTCTACCTTTCTCTTATAAGACACTTGTGATAGCATTCATTTAAGGACCACTTAGATATTCTTCCCATCACAAAATCTTTAATTTAATCACATCTGCAAAGAACTTCAAATAAGGTAACATTCCAGGAAGGAGAATGTGGGTGTCGTCTGGGGGCAATTTTTCAATTTTCCACAAGACCTTTCAGACTCTTCTGTGGCACATAGTCTCAAAAACAAATTCTGCCTGCTTTGGGTTTCATTTTGGCAGTGCTGAATTTCTATGCACCCAGATCTGTTTCATTCACTATTACTGCATACACAAAGCATCTCAGACTTTGTAAAAAGGCGTATTTTTTTTCAAGCATTGTGTTTTCTTCATAGATCCTGTGGTTGAGGCACATAAAGATGTCTGATCGGGGCTCTGTGATATCTGGGGCCTCTGCTGGGGCTGATTTGAATGGTGGCGATTTGGAATCAAGTGGAGGCTTCACGCATGAGTCTGGCCCCTGGGTGGGGATAACTGGAAGGCTGGACTCTGCAAGGCCTGCCAAGCAGAGCATCCACATGGTTTTCCTCCTTATTCTTTAGTCTTGTCACATGGTGAAAGCAGAACTCAAAGAGAGACCCCTGAGAGAGCATATGAAGAGCCACGTGACTTTAATGTGCTTTACTGTTTGAACCAGTCATAGCCCACCCAGACTCAAGGGGGTGGGACTGCTGATGGGACGACTGCAAAGTGCATATGTGAGATGAGAGGGGAACCCAGCAGATTCTGCATTCACAAAGAGCAAGTGCTCACTCCCTTTTCTGTAGTAAATCCTCAAATTAATGTAATGTGCAAAGAGCTCCTGCGCTACCACTTGATTCTGCACTTAAGGAGTCCAAAAACAGTGGAAGCGCTTTTACACTTAATTGCAAGGGAGCGAAACTCAGAAGCCAGGAGCCTTGGGTTTAATTTCCAATGACATCATTTATTAGCTAAATAGTTTAGGGGAATTTATTTAACCCTCTGGGCCTCAGTATCCTCATTTCTAAAGTGGAGATAACATTACCTACCTCATATGATGTTGTGTGGATTAACTTAATATCTATATGCAAAGCACACAGAACAACATAAGAAATAGCAAATACTGAATAGTTTATATTAAAAACTCAATTTTATCCTTATCGTTTCTACTAAATGGCTAAGAATAAACACACACACACACACACACACACACACAGACATGACACCCTGCTCCCAACAGACACACAAATCATATAAAACCCTTGAATCACTATCTAACAGTTCCTTGTGAAATAGATAAGGAAAAGCTTGGTCCTGTCATGAATGTTTGAGGGCTGAGCATTCATAAAAGGATTACTTGACACAAAATTTGAACAGCCTTTGAGGAAAAAGGAATAGCTAAAACTATCTGAATTGCATTATTGTTTCTTTTTTTTCCATTTGCCTTAATAAGTCTCTAGAAGTTGGATTTTTTGAAAGGGCTAAATAACTCCCTAAGGTACCTGGAAGAATTTCCCTGACCCCCACTATTTGTTCCTCAGATGAGTTTTTTTTATAACTTTGATTAGTAGAATTATCTCAGATTTGTGTTTTTGAACTGTGGAACTGAAGGTGGGTTGGAAGAGTGAATTATGTAGTTATTTTCCAGTTTGTGCCTAAGGGAAATATGTTGTGAGTTTATACTAGAGAGAAGAGGGGACAAAATCATAAATACGTAATTATTTTCTCAGCATATTGTTTTTTATTGAAAATTTGAAAGAATTCTATTTTTATTGACTTAAACTACAACTGTTTTAACAAAACTTACAATAATTTAGGAAATGAAGAGTAAAAATTATGATACTGGAATATTATCATATGAATAGAATTGAAGAAAAAGTTGCAGGGTGGGAATTACTGGGAATGGTGAGGTATAGAACGTCTAAGTGCAAGGACTTGCTCTTTAAACATTCAGATTAAATTGTTTCTTTTATAGGAAGTTGGCTCCAAACTTTCCTGGGTGTATTTTTGGATTGTCAAGACTGGGGTGAATAATTTTTGGCTTTTCTCATGACTTTTGATCTGGGGCAGCATGGATTTTCTTAGACTCCATTACCTCCAAAATGACACGTTAATGGCATCATGTTCTTTGGTAGAGGAATGATTCTCCCTTTCACATCTTCCCTCTGCCATTGACTGTAATATGTGAGTGTTTTTCAGTTTGGAAGTCTTCAATTATCCCATAGGACTAATTGATCACCTTGTCACCCTTGTAAAGATATGGCGGCCATTCTCAAAGAGAGATAGTTAAGTAAGAGATTTGTGACCAGAGGTAATTTTGAAACTTCTTATCATCATCAGCAGCATTGCTTTTATTTTCATCCAGTCAAGGACTGCAGGAGTTCTGTAGCAACAAGGAGTCTGGCCACCTTTATTTCAGCTGGAGTTGCTTTCACAGTGGGCTAATTCCCAAGCAGTCACCTACAAATGTGTGTTCCTGATTTGTAGGATATCTTTCTACCAACATCTCAGTTTAGTTTCTTTTGTTGACATGTATGAGTATTGTTATAACCATGATTTTGTTTGGTGGTATGTGACCCTTGAAATGCTCTTTGTGACTTTGCAGTCAAATCTCTATGGAGCTGAAACTGAACATTGTTTTCCATGATTTATAATGACATGGGAGGAAGATTAGATCTCTCACATAATTATTCAGGATTTGGCAGATTCTTGAACTGGATTTTAACTGATTAGAAGAAAAAAGGCCTTTTTGAGCAAAATGCTGCTCCATCATCCTGATTTTAGAGTGCTTTTGCACTCAGAGCAGCTAAAATATGTATGTGAGTAAATCACTGTAGTCAATGTATCTGAGCTTTTAGAAAGTGCCTCTAATTTCTCTTGAGATTTCGAAGGAGAGTGTTCTAAAGGATATTTGACTTGCTGCCTTGACAGAACCCTAACTATTAAAGTATTTTGTATACCCCAATATCTCTTTATAACCATGGACACCTTTGATTTCTTTGGCCTCCCCTTTTAATTTTTACAACAATCCTAGAGGTAGACACAGTTGGCATCTCCATCTAACTGATGAAAAAAAATCGAGATGTTGAAGGTAAAATAATTATTTTTGTCTCCAGAACATACGCTTTTAACTACTAGCTGCTTCTCCAAATATCTAAATGAGAACAATTACAACTAAAATTTTAGAATTTTAAAGAATTTTTAAAAATCGTGTAAAGCACATAGTGTAATGCTTACTACAAAAGATGTCCTTCAGTTTTTAAGAATAGCTAAAAAAGGATTTTATTGAGATGAAAAGTTCCCTGAATTGAGCATGTTTCCATATCATTTAAAATGAAAGAATTGATTTGCCCTTTACATATTAGGCCTTGAAATGCTGACAAAAATCTTTTCATGAAAATAAAAATACAAATGATAAATAAGGACTTGTAAAAGAGAAGCATAGAATAGTCTACATTTTGGTAACAAGCAGTCTCCAAATTTGAGTGGCTTTCTATAACAGAAACCTACTTCTCACTTGCTTATACTAATTCTCTTTCCTTTCACCTATTCTCCCAGACAGCTGACCTTTGCAGGTCTTTCAAATATCAAGCCATTTAAGTTTTGTGGCTCTACCAACTTAAGACAAGTGCTTCTCCAGGATTTTTCTGGGAGAGGAAGAGAGAGGGTGTAAATGTCCACAAGACTTTCCACTGACTCAGCCCCAAAACCATCCACATGATTGCTACTTACATTTCAGTGGCCAAACCCTATTACACGGCCTCAGCTGAGTGTAAGGAAGCTAGGAGGTAAAATACAGAAAATATGTCACGGGGAACTTTATATTGAAGAGCACTAAAGCTATCTAGGACACTATTAAATGATCTTAGCAGCTGTAGCAACAAGAAATGGGAGATATACTATAGGTGGGAAGGCAGGGAGGTGGGCAAGAGGATGGAAATACATTTGTTTTATTATTATTATTTTTTTCTTTTTAAGGAGGGCACGGTGGCTCACATGGGGATTGAACCGGCAACCTTGGTCTTATTAGCACTGTGCTCTAACTAACTGAGTTAACCAGCCACCTCCGAAATACATTTATTTTAAAGTTGTCATTTAATTGATGTGGGATTATAGGTCTTATTAAAGAAGGTGGTTTTTATCTTGCCTTCTTCTAATAGTAGAATACATATCTGTGAATGATAGGCTAGAAAGTGAAGTCAATAAAAAATGGAGTGGATATTTGATATAGATTCTGTTGATAATACCAATAAAATATGTAAAAAAAGAAATGACAATATAAAATAAATGATAAAGTAAGGTAGAAAAATAAAACAAATTATATCAGATATTAAACAAAATGTGAATACATCAAACTCAGATTAGAAGACACACCCATGTTTTCAAGAAACAAGCTTGTTTTTAAGAAACAAGCTTAAAAGAAGTAGGTCAAGAAATATTGAAAACCAAGAGGCAATTGCAAACTACATGAAAAGATTGGTGATGTTAATATCAGACAATGTATTTCTTTACAATAAAAAAAATGCAGAATAGAAGAACGGGGATATTGTGTAAAACATTTCCATTCCAGTTTGACTCAAAAGTATATCACTCTAATGGGCAAAAATATATTCTTCATAATTAAACAAGTAATTGAAATCGGAGTCATTAAACTATGCTGGCCACATACACAAATGAGTGCTGATGCTTCTGTTCAAATTATATTCATTTTGGAGAAGTGCTGATCCTAAGCATTCTGATAATCTGGTGTCATATTCTTCAAATTGGTAGGTGGTTTTAAGTATATTTCCAATACAGAACTAGATGGATACTTATGACCAATATTTCAATTTATTTAACACTGTAAAAGATAAAAATTATAGTGCATTTCCTCATTTGCTAGTTGTTTGGTTTTTGAACAGTGCCTTAAACTGTGACCCCAATAACATAGATCTTGTACGTCAATACAAGACATTTTAACATCCCAAATGAGAATGCTATCCACCCTCTTTCTTCAGTAATTCCACTTTCTTGTATTATTATTTTTTTTTCCTGTGGGTTGAGCTGAAATTCAGTTGTGACAATTTAGTTTCTAATTGAATCAAACTTTGTGTTACATACAGTTGTTCTATCAGGCAATATATTGAAAACAGGAAACATTTAAATGAAACCCATTCCTTCAGTCTGAGGCAGCTGGTATTTTCTTTTTAGATATGCTCTCAAAAGTTAAATTGTTGAGTACTTGGCTATGGAGAAAACATTGCAGAGAATATGAAATTACATGGAAATATCTGGTTTAATATAAATAGAACTATGTGGCACAGATGCTCATGAGGCCATGGGGAATTTTAAGTTATTTTGTTATTGAAAAGCAGACTACATTGACAGGCTGTGCATACGGAAGAACAAAGTTAGTCATGAGAATATGAGATTGACAACCTGGCAATATCCTTGCAGGACTTGACAGGATACAAGATGGAAAAGGTGCTGTCTAATGTACTGAAACTACTACATTTCCTTCGCGATAAACTTATGTGCAGAAAAATATTCAAATTCCTTTGGTGGACTGCATGAAATATTTTTAAATTGAATAGATAGATGAGCCTTTGAATATTTTAGTCTATCTAAGGGACAGACACAAAAACTAAAACAATGGTTAGATATTTATTAAAATCTGTATTTTATTTATTTTTTATTTTATTTATTTATTTATTTTTTTTGTGAGAAAATCTGTATTTTAAATCAAGCTTGACATTGTAAGACTACTTGAAGCAAATGGCTCCATAGGAAATGGGCACATTCTGAAGGTCAGATGTCTCAGAAGTTTTCTCAGAAGGTCAAAATACAAAAGGAGGAAGACAACAGGGCAAGAAAGAAAAATAAAATTGGAGATTTTTGCTATGGTCCTTGCTTTCAAATATGACTATGGTTTATAACAACATTATGGGAAGAAAAATTACATGGCAGATTGCCAGGCATAATGTTTTACGTTTATTGTTACCTACAAGTTATTTGACTTCTGTTTGGAAAATGTAAATGGAATTAGAACCAGAAAGGCAATTTCATGATTCAAAGAGGTCAGAGGTTACATTCCTCTTCTTTTCTTATTTTTTATCCTGTGTAGCATAAGCTTTTAAGAGACATCATTCAGCTTCCAACCAGACACTATTTTGAAGTCTCCTAGGGATAAGCTTAGAGCTGCTACTTATGAAGTAAGGGGGGAGAGTGGGTGCAGAAAATGGAAAAAAGACTAGGGAATTAAAAGTTTCAGAGAAGGTAAGCATTTTAATTTTGAACGTACTGCAAAGTCACTGGAAAGACATAAAATGAAGAAATACAGAAAGACCACTACCACTTAATATTACACTCAAACTTACACTATCAGTTTCATGTTCTCTATTTGCAAACATTTGACTTGATGTTTTTGTTTGTTTTTATATATGTAAGGTAAGTCTTAAAAAGTGAGTGAGTTTTTGAAATCTTTCAATAATGTGTATATTTTAGTTAAAAAGAAAATTGATTTTTTCAAGCTTAAGGAATTATACGACTCAAACTTGGTCCTCTTTACATTGTAAGCTACTACACGAGATGAGATGAATGAATGAATATTTATGCAATGTCTTTCACTAGAAATAGCCATCAAATATGGAAAAATTAATATGCACTTTAAGAAAACTGATTAAATGCTTTGGGAAATCTCAGTCAAGAAGAGTCAGTTTAAAAAAGAGTTGTCCAGTTAGATCTGGGTAGCCAACTATTGATATTTAGGGCAAATGTAACAAAATAATTTTTTTTCATATTGCTTTGTGGCTGACTTTAATTTCTCAATCCCCTTTAATGAAATAAAAACTCCAAAACACACAAAGCATTGTAGTTATTGTATATGCAAGAAAGCCAATATTCATCTCCAAAGACAAGGTCTTGTTCCTACAACAAAAGCCTAGTCAATCAGTGGACATGCAAATAAAAATAAAATTATATTTAAAGCATGATTGCATTATGCTTGGTGATCCACACTTTAACTTCTTAGATTAATCAACCAACAACTATGAGATCAGATTATCTGTGATAAATCCCTTCTATTCTGATAGATTTCTACCTTTGGATGCAAACTGTACCACAAGTAGACTCTAAAGATCCGTATTATTTTAATGTCTTTAATTCTGGGCAATGAAAATCAACTACTGCAGACATTCCATACCTATTGCCAAAGTTAATGACAAGGATCATATGTCATTTGACAAAGAATCTCAACTGAGACTCAGTTAACACTGTCATTCAGAGAGCGCCATTTTCCCCACTCCTTCTATCTCTCCTTCTACTCAAATTGCTTTTGACTTTAACAGAGAACTTTTGTATTTTTATCTGCAGACCAATAACCCAAAATACCATTAAAGAGGAAGAAGTAAGCTTATATTTTTCTTAGTAGAAACATCTTCACAAGGACTACTTAACATTACCTGGGCGGTGACTGATCAGTGCTGGTGTCAGTCCTATAATCATGTTTGAGCATCTAAAGGTCATTTCCACATTCACTCATGCTTATCCACATATTGAAGGACAAACTGCAAGATGTGACTTCTTTCAATAACTGTGTTCCATAAACATTACAGTCTTAAGAGGCAGGGACTTGGGGATACAATCCACCTGTCAGCTAGCATTTTATCACTCATTCCTCTCAATTTACAAATATTACCAAAAGCTGACACATGACACATGGTAGTATCTGAGAGGAATTTACCCAAACTACCCCACAAGAGGAAACAATTATTTAAAAATATTAGTAGGGCAATTGACTAAGTGATTTGGGCAAAAGTTAAATTAAACCATACACTAAAATAAATATTTATTGGTTTATAAAGTCAAATTTTGTAAATGTGTCCACTACAGGATCATTTAGTTGAAAAGATTTTTTCCTAAGATGAAATAATTGATACTTTGATGTCACAGATTCTCTGACAAACTTATTTGTAAGTTTGTTTTCTACTCTGGAGATTTTTACTTCCTTATACTAAATATTCTACTACTCTAGGAATTTCAGATTCTACGAACAATGAATGCCCAGTGAAATTATCATTGGTGTTACAGTTCAAAGGAGCATCTGAACGTGCCCACCAGGAAAATCAAATGCCATTCTTGTAAAACCATGGAAGGAAAAGGGGCATGAAAGACTTACCGATATTGCATTCTCCTCACAGAGAAGAGAGCACATGTTTGGTTCATATCCCAGCCTCAGTCTCCTGGTGCCTTGTACATGTTCCTCTGGGATCAGTGGCACCATTTTCTCCATCATTTCAATAATCATGAACTATCTTGTGACTGCAGCAAAGGGAAGGAAGCCAAACATAAATGAAATGAAAAATAACAAATAGAAAAAAAAATGATTTGACCCATAAAATTTTTGTACATAGACACAACATCCAAATAAATAACATTACCAGGCCAAGAGCAGATAAAGAAAAAAAAAAAAAATATATATATATATATATATATATATGAACAAGTAGAAAATAAAAATTTAAATAATGTGTTTGTAAAAATTCATAAAAATTGGTAAGTAGAGCAACACAATAAAAACTGACAAAAACTGAACAGGATTGTCACAGAAATAATTTGCTAATGTATGAAAGCATATTTTACCTTACTTTTGATCAAAATAATTATAAATGAAAACAATAGATTTCTTTTTCACCCACAAATTAGCTGAATTTCTTTAAAGATAATATTAGTCAAGTTGTAATGAAACTTAAAGTTCTCTCAAAATGGTAGGGAGAGTACCAAAGGCCACAATCTTTCTAGAGGGCAATATTGGGACTATGTATCAAGTTCCCTAAAAGATTAATAACTATAACCCATAGATTTTACAAATGGGAACTTTCTTCTTTACAGGCATCTGTCTATATACACCTCTCTCTCTCTTTCTCTCTCTCTCTCTCTCTCTCTGTGTGTGTGTCTCTCTCTCTCTTTCTCTTTCTACCTATCTATCTAGATTTCTGAATTTTCTACTATAAACATGTATTTTCCCCCAGAAATATTACTGTTAAAAAGAGACAATAGATAAAATAATAATAGTTATAGATTTTAAAAAATGAATTCTTTATTTCATATTATCTGTAGTCTTATACCTTATATCCTGTAAAATAAGATTTGCTCCTCACAATCTAGAATTTGTGATTTTATCTTTTCTTCCTGTCCTGCTCCTTTCCCTCCCAAATTGTACCTACTAAAGTGAGTACAAACTGATTCCGAAAGTAAAGAGCTTGTGGAATTTGACTAACTGAATTCCTCTTTCTGCAAAGGAGTAAGCAAATATGGGGGAAAATGAAATAGATTATCACTTTAGGATATGCCGAATTTTAAAACATATGACAATTAAATTCACGAACTTGTTGCAATGATGTTGCTAATTTTTCTTTTATATCAGAGGGATCATTCATTATGAATTTGTACCAACTGGACAGTTAACCAAATATACTATTTGGAAAGTAGTACTGAAAAGTGCTGAAGGACTGCATGAAAAAGTTAGACAACCTGAACTTTTTGCCAACAATTTATGGCTCTTGCATCACGACAATGTACCAGCTCACAGGTACATTGGTACCAGGCACTGTCTGTGAGGGAGTTTTTAGTCAGTAAACAAATAACTGTATTGGAACACCCTCCTTACTCACCTGATCTGGCCCCCGGTGACTTCTTTGTTTACCTGAAGATAAAGGAAATATTGAAAGGAAGGCATTTTGATGATATTCAGGACATCCAGGGTAATATGACGACAGCTCTGATGGCCATTCTAGAAAAAGAGTTCCAAAATTGCTTTGAAGGGTGGACTAGGCAGACATCGTTGCATAGCTTCCCCAGGGGAGTACTTTGAAAGTGACCGTAGTGAAATTCAGCAAGGAGGTATGTAGCACGTTTTCTAGGATGGGTTCACAAACTTAATTGACTTTGTATGCATGCATGATGAATGAAGTATTGAAGAAATGAGCATCCTTTACTGTGAAGTCTTCTGCTGTGGCCTTTATATACACTGCTGTACTGAATCTGCAAGGCAATAATGAAATCAATATGGATGAAGGAAGTTAGAGAGGTCGCGTGGTCCAACAGCTTTGAGGAGAATCCAGAACTTAACTGAGCTCTTCCTACTACACCAAATAAACTTGATTACAACAGTTAATTCTGATCAATCTATTCTTTTATGCATTTCATGTTGACAAAATGAGACGGTTTAAATGGATTGTTTGGGAATTATTTAAACCTAGTTTAAAAATACTGTTATCCCTACACATAGGTATTTTCCCAAATGATAAGATCACTTATAATTTTGGATACCCAGCCACCTTCAAACTTTGAAATACACTGCAAGATTTTTGTGATTGTCTTATCAAAATTTGTATGAATGAGTATTTTTATTTCAAGACCAACTTATTTCCCTAATGTGTGCAGAGTGAGGCATTATAGAAAGGTATTATATAGATAGAGTAAAATAAAAGTATCACCTGAAATTTGAATTTTATTAATAACATTTAGGCTTACTTTGGATTTGTAATATATGGAAGATGGTCCATATTTTTTTATTAACATTTTAGTAGAATCCTGTTTTACTTTTGATTTGCCTATTAATATTTAAAAATTGTATACACACACACTCTTTGGCCTGAAGATTTTTATAGTTTTATTTTAAAATTGCCTCCCCTCCTGCAAACGCTCATAATTCGAAACTTTAACCTTTAACCCCTTTCCACAAACTATGCTTTGAATCACATTGACTGAGCTTACTGTGGTTCATCTTTTAGAAAAGGTTCTCTGAGTTTCAGAAGATCTCTATAAATTTATTTTCTTTTGAGGAGAAAAAAAGTAAAATATTAAATTCAAATCTGCTAGAAATGGATGAGAATCCCACCATAGCTATTTCTGAGTTATGGTATTTTGTTTCCCCACTAGCTGTTTAACACTTACTTACATCGGATCTTACAAGCAAGTTATATATTAAGGACCTAGTGTTGCCTCCCAGGTTCAGTTGAAAGCACAGGAACATTGTGCATTGGTTTGTGACATTTTCCAGATCATGCTGCCTTTAAAAAATGCAGCAAGAATTCTCTTATAGTTAATGTTTGAAAGTGGTGACTTAAAGTGAATTGCTAAGAAGTATGAATAAAGTTCATTTTACTGAAAATTTAGGAAATTCTTGCTAAATGATATGAGAAATTCTTAACCAAGTAGGAATTTGAATGCAAAGTTTATTTCTAACTTAATGAGATGCTTACTGACATGCTTTTAAATTTTTTCACATTTTTTTCTTTCTGTATTTTTTTTTTTACAAAAAGAAAATTTATTATGCTAACACTGCTCCTGATTCTGAGCATTTACCTTAATCTTTCATAGCTAGCCTCCCGTCTTTATGTGCCTTTTTACATATGAAAGGACAGAGTAGGAATTAATATCTTTAAAGTACAGTTTCATTACCTAATTTGACAAAAAGTGCGATTGAGTTCCAAAATGCATTACGACATTGTTTTATATAACCATAGTGGTGATAAATTCAGATTCTACAATTTGATACTTGGCTAAATTTGCTCAAGTGTTTGTTTTCTCAGAACTTTGTTGCAATTTGTGAATCAGACTGAATTCCTGGACACTAATTATGGTTAAAAAAAAGATTTGGCATTTGAAACTACCAAAGATTATAGAAATTACTTCTTGAGGGCTTTTGGTGGATCATTGTTTGCTAATTTTGCAATCAGCAACCAAGGAATTAGAGACTCTCTCTTTGAAATCAACCACTGTGGCTTTGATTCTTGGTCCCCTATCGAAAGAGAATGTTGAATGGGGTGCAGCTTGTATCTTTTGCCTGGAGAATCAAAGATTGTTCCAGCTATCTCCAGAGTTTCTTCTGCCAATTTAATGACTGTACTCGTAACGTATGAAAACATCAGGCAGTTGTTCAGTGTAAGCTTATTACAATATGAAGTATCTTGTTGTACCAACTATAAGACAGATAAATTTAAGACCCAAGTTGGGAGCAAAATCCAGCTTATACATACAGGTATTTTATCATTTTTACTTACAGCGCAGTTAAGCTATTTTTCAACCAACTCTCAAGTGGAGTTTCAGGTACAATTTGAGTGTTCTTGAATTAATTATTCTCTCTGCAGATCTTGTTTGCTTTTCCCTCAACCCAGCACCCAACACTATTCAGGTACACTATCTGCCTTGAAATAAACACTTGCTTTGATCTCAAAATATTTGATTCAGATTTAACTCTTTCTTGACAATTAGCATTTATTTGCATATAAAAAGGGGACTGCTATAGACTGAATTGTGTCCCTTCCAAATTCATTTGTTGAAGCAAGCCCTAACCTCCAATTTTACTGTATTTAGAAATATATTTAGGGAGGTAATTAAGGTTAAATGAGGGCATAAGTGTCTGGTTCTGATCTGATAGGGCTGGTGTCCTCATATGAAGAGGAAGGGACACCAGACCCCCTTCCCTCCACAGCACACAGAGGAAAGACCACATGAGAAGGAGATAAGGCAGCTATCTACAAGCCAGGTAGAGAGGTTTCAGAAGAAACTAACTCAGACGGTACCTTGATCTCAGACTTCCAGCCTTCAGAACTGTGAGAAAATACATTTCTGTTGTTTAAGCCCTCCAGTCTCTGGTATTCTGTGATGGCAGCTGACCAGATGAAGAAAGGGCAAAGTGTGTTTTAAAATGAGCTGAGTTCATACCAGTCTCCTGACAAAAATTAGTCCTGTCTAGCTGAGGGCAGCTTTTGTTCCTTTACAGATTCCAAATCCTTGGTAAAAACAGCTCTTCATAGGGGAAGAGAGAATCAAGGCATATGAATCTGGTCCAAGAATAATGCCTCATGGCATATGGGGAGGAGTTGGTTATAAATCCAGCCCAGTGGATGCTTCAGCCCAGCTTATGTTATGTTTGTTCCTTGGTCAAAGACTTGTCAAGTAAGTCTAATTCTTTAAAAACCTGAATTAAAACCTACATGGGATTCCCCATAAATTCTGTTAAGTGTTGTTGAGGCTGGGGCACTTTGCATGGGGGTTAAGAACTCTTTCCGTCTTCTGATGAGAGACACTGACCTTGCTTAGTGTCAGCAACATGTTGGTTCCCTGCTCAAGAAGAGGTGCTGAGGGCTATAGGATTTTGGCACAACTGCACCTATGGGAGCTGATACCTTTGGCAGAGAGCAAGAGGGTGTTCAAGTAATTCAGTAAAGTAAATGTCATATTTTAGAGCATTTTGAAAAAAGAATTTGCAGAGGGACTTTTTAAAAAAATAGAATCTTTTTCCCCCCAATTCTTGACATAAAACAGAAAAAAACCAGGGCTGCTCTGGTGGAATGGAGAGTGACGGCCTCGTGCCCAGTCTAGGACTCTGTGGAACACACATTGGTTGTTATTGTAGAAGAGGAAAAAATAGTCCACTAACGATCGATCACTTGTCCTTTGTTTTCATATAGAGTGTCCCACTCCACTGCCTGTCTCAGGAGAAACCTTTAATAGTTCAGGGCTACAGATATTTTATTTGTAAAAATGAGAGGTCAACTTCCATAACTGGTAGAATTTCCTTTTAGGTCTAACTGAAATTCCTGGAATTATCTCAGATGCAGAGAAGAGACTGGATTGTTCAAGAAAACTCTGCAACCTCCACTATCTCTTCAGCCTACAAAGCTCTAGCTTCCCGAGAGTATCATGAATGGGTGAACCCACACAATCAGGATGAAGTGAGACTTCTCCTTCCTATGTGCCCTGTAGGGCCAATCGTGGCAGCCCACCCAAATAAGAGAGGGAGAACAGAGCTTGTCATTTTTTCACACACAGGCCAAACCAGTCATATAACTTACTAGAAAAAAAAAAATCAGTGGAATTCTCATGTGATCTTAAACTACATGCAAAAACATCTGCTTTAAATCTACAGATGAGGAAATTCTTTGTTTCCCCACGAGCTTCTCAAAAGCAATTCACCATTATGTGAATGATGGTGAACAATGTGGCATTCAGAGTGTCCACATGCACAGGTAGACTGAAGTCATTTCAGGTCAAAATACCTTTTAGTGTCTTGCTTCAAACTTTTGTCATTGAAATTTTCAAATAGCCAGCATGATATTCTCATTTACTTAATACATGCCATAATCCCATTCAAGAACTGCTCAATAGATAATATAATTTTGCCTTTGCCATTCTTGTTCACAAATTGCAGAAAATGTTCCTATGCATTTCTGAAATTTTCCACAACTTCCCTATCCCTGTCCCAACTGGTCAGGACACGTCCTCATTGTTTTCCTTAAAATTCTAGTGCACCTGCTTTTTCTCTCTTATTTCCCTTTCTGAACTTTTCTCGTTTTTTTTTTCTGTTCTTCCTTCCTGTTTTCACCTTTTCTTCACTTTCTTCCTCCCTTCCTTTTTCTTCCCTTTAATTAGCAATTCCCAATGCTAGCCTATTCACTGGGTGCCCTATCAAGAGCATAAGTTTCAAAAATATCATCAAAATTAAGAAACATTATTTTAAAATGGATATCAGTCTGGCAGGTCAAAGCCTTGGACAGAATCAGAGGAAGCAGGGAGTGTTTGATGTGACATTCCCAATCCTATCTGCTTCCTGTGTGCTTCTCCTTCCTGTGAGAGCCTATCATTGAGCCGGGAATGCCAAAAATATTCTACAGCAGAAACATCAGAGGGTGGGAATAAAGAAAGAAATAATTAGGGGTTAAAGGTCATTGTTTAAGATGAGTAAGAGATAAAGAGAAAAAAAGTCGTGCCTTGAGAAACTCTCAAAGAAAGGAGATATGAAGTATAAAGAATGGGACATACTAGAGGAATCATTTGTTACACATTAGCCAGGACTTTGTGAAATCTCCACAGCAAGTATTTAAAGACATGACACTTGTAACAGAACAAAAACCTTGTTTTTTGTTTTTTTTCCAAACTGAATGACCATGTCAGCTACATAGTTACATTTGTGGAGATATAATAATAATCTCAAAAAGAATTTCTACTTAATTTAAGTATCTACATTTGAATATGAGTAAAATAAAATTTAAAAAAAAATAGAAAATGTACAGCTGCCTTAAAGTGATGAAAAAAAATTCCACGACTTTAACAATACATTACCAATATTGCTATAGTCATATAATGTGTTGAATATACCTATATGAAATTTTTTTCTCCTTTTAAAAGTATTTCTACATTTTATTTGTATAATTAAGTATTTCTGATTGAGACGATTTCAGATCCTGTCTTATCCAGCCAGTCATTACTTTGTAGATTGAAAAGTTTTTCATGGTGTCTCACAATCATTTCTATCAAAGCAAAACAGTTACTGCTGTCTGTCTGGGCAGTCATATCTCACGAAGCCTGATACATAATCAGCCCTGATGGGTGAGTTCATGGGCTTATTCAGCATTTTGACCTCTGTATTCACAGGTAATATAGACAGAGGACCAATAGCTAATCGAATTCAATCAGTTGTAGATGGTGACAACATTAGAAATCAATTTCTGCTTCAACAGCCTTGTCTGGGTGAAATACAGTTTATGTGCATCTGACCAAGGTTTGGAAGCAGAGCATGGAAGTCTTAACTTTTACATTTTTACGAAAGCTGCTTGGTTTTTTTTTCCCCCCAAGATAATTCCCTTTTCCTGAAGTTGAAAGACATTTTCCAAAGTCTCTATGTGCAGCCCCCTTTGAGATTATTTGGATGGTTTGAGCTATCTAAATTTGTTAGAATTTAAGAAGTAGAATTAGAATTATATTATAGCATCAGGGACACAGATTTTTTTACTTATAATTTCTTTTCTTTTTAAAAGGTCTTTTTTTTTTCTTTTTTCTTTTTTATTGGGAAAGGGTAACAGGACTTTATTGGGGAACAGTGTGTACTTCCAGGACTTTTTTCCAAGTCAAGCTGTTGTCCTTTCAATCTTAGTTGTGGAGGGTGCCATTCAGCTTCAAGTTGTTGTCCTTTCAGTCTTAGTTGTGGAGGGCGCAGCTCAGCTCCTGGTCCAGTTGCTGGTGCTAGTTGCTGGTGTTAGTTGCAGGGGGCGTTGCCCACCATTCCTTGCAGGAGTCGAGGAATCGAACTGGCAACCTTGTGGTTGAAAGGATGCGCTCCAACCAACTGAACCATCTGGGAGCTCAGCAGCAGCTCAGCTCAAGGTGCCATGTTCAATTTTAGTTGCAGGGGCCGCTGCCCACAATCCCTTGAGGGACTGGAGGAATCGAACTGGCAACCTTGAGGTTGGGAACCCACTGGCCCATGTGGGAATCGAACTGGCAGCCTTCAGAGTTAGGAGCATGGAGCTCTAACCGCCTGAGCCATCGGGCCAGCCCCTTACTTATAATTTCTTACATGAAACATTTTTAAAAGATCACTGTTTCCTCTTAATAGGGTCATTAATTTCAGCAATGGGCCTTCTCTGAAGTTTTTTAATTTTTTTTTTCTTTTCCCCTCTGTATGTAGTTTAGTACAAACTTTGTCATGTCAGAGGGAGGACTTCATACACAATTTTAATTCAACTTCTTCCTTTCACAGATCAAGAAATTTAGACTCAGAGGATTTTGGTGATTTGTTCAGACACAGCAGAAAAGTCAGGATTAAGAAGAACCTGGCTTATAATTCCCAATGTAGTGCTCCTTCCGTCATAGTGTGCTTTTAAATTTCAGAGTTGCTATGGAATGAAGAGAAAAGAGCATGTGAAACTTTGTTGTTGTTTTTTTTAAATTTCAAACCATCGAACCCCACTTATACAAGTTCACAGTTATTTCCTATTTAAAATATCCAATATACCAAAAAAAAAAGTTCAAACATGACCAGATAAACCAGTAATTATTTTATAAAGTGTCACCGACTTCCTTAAACAGTTTTCTGGGTGTACTGTACACATTTTTTGAATACAATAATTGAATTTATTCAGAACTTTCTAGCATTGATTTATATAAAAACTAGACACTTCAATGTTCTCTCTTCTACCAGAGCACAACGAAATACTATTTTTATGTCATTCTTATTTTCAGTGCAAAAGGTAAAGTCCCTAAAAAGCATCCTTTGAAAAATCTGCTTATGAAACCTGAGCTCTTGGAGGACAGCATAGTAATGTAGACAAAGTGGGGGCCAAGAGACCTTTGCTCTGCTCTTCGCCTCAGCTCTTCCTACGTAGGTGAACATGGGAACTTAACCACGTAAGGAGTTTCATGAACTTTGGCAACATGTTAAAACAATTACTGTAGTCCGAACTCTCTCACCTGTTGTGTCTGCTTCTTTTCTCTCACCCACTGTGTAAAATTCCTACAAAGGAGGGAATCCCCACCAGAGTGCATGGAGGGAGCGTGTGACGGTTTCTCCTTTCCACTCTGGGTACGCCAGGGAATGTGGTCCTCCGGTCACCACTCAAACTTCTGTTTTGAGTTAGTATGGAGATGGAGAGCAAAGGTTATTTTTAGAAATTCTAAAAATGGAATCTATCTGTTCCACTCAGTCAAAACCCCCATTCAAAGAAAAACAGTCTTGAAGTTAGATCTTATACAACTGCTTACCAAAATATATTTTTCCTTGAGTCTTTTCAACTGAATATACAGCATTAGGTTTCTAGATATAAAATTCTGTTTACTGACTTTCCAAGATTCTGATATATTACCTGATGCTGCAAACTTCCAATGTTTTCTCTTCTTTATCCTTTAGATTGACTGGATTGGTATCTTGAGACTCCTAGTGAGTTTATGAACATTTTTCACTGTATTTTTTAGCTTTATGGTGAATCAATTTTGCTAATACTTTAAATAATTGTTTAGCTTTGTCTCTAGTCCATCTTCTTAACTGGCATCACAAAAATCTCAATTATCATAATGGAGTGAAGTGACATTTTTATGATCCACATAAAATTGTCTGTAAGGATCTCTGGCAATGTATTGTTTTGGTCCATGTTAGTTTTGCTTTTGATCAAAATTATTTGGTCTCCAGAGACGAAGTAAATGTTATTTTTCTGGCATCCTTCATGCTTTAATTTTTGGCTTACTGCTGTTTTTTGGCTTACCCATATATTCTGAGAAACTAATTGTCAACACATAGTTTAGATTATTTTTAAGCTGATAACTTGTAACAGTTGTTGGGTCAGATTCTAATATTCTTTACACGGCCTCAGGGGGCTCATTCAAAACTTAGATTATGTATAGATAGTCCTTTTTCCTAAATTAGCTACAAATTAATAATTTTAAGTGTATCAAAACTAAAAATGATTGATCAAATTGACATAACATTATATAATGGTTTTTTGCTTATAATCTTGGCTCAAATACGATAAAGAATGATTGAGTTGAAATTAGCAGAATTTCATAGATGGTGACCATCACACACTAAGATTGTGCTTCCCCATCAGGTGGAAAGACGGTATTTATTTTGACTCCATTTTTCCTTTTCTAACCACACCTGAATTTGTTCTCTTGTAAAAATTTTGATAAAACTATAGCTGTTGTCACATTGACTTAACATTTCCTTTTGCATTATTATTATCATTTTTGCTATCCTCAAGTTTGAAAATTGCCTAGACCTTAACTGATACCCAGAATGAACAATGGTTATATTTATTGCTTACAGTCTTAAGGCTTTACTAAAACAAAAATAGGATGATGGTGCATAAATATATTGTAATGAGAGAATTTCAGATTAGTTTTTTCCCCCTCAAATGTGAAAAAAAATCTTACTTTACGAACTAGATGTCAAAGTTGTGTGGAACACGTAATTGGAATTCAGTAAACGTCGCATGTGACATTGTGTTATCAGTCAGTATTGAAAACACTCAGGATAATTCTGGAGCATCAACTTTCTAATTCAATATTTTTAAAGAAAATAAGTTATTTTATAGCAAAACGTATAGATACCAATATTTTCTACTGTACCAAGTAGTCATGAACCATTTAAAAATATTTTTGTTATATTAAATTTGTAAGCTTTGAGATTTATCTTTACATAACTATAGGCTTTTTCCCTTCTTTTAGCACTAATTATTTTTATGTATTTGCTGGTAGTTATGTAATTTTGTTTGCTACGTCACACTAGCAAACAATCAATTCTTTGTCAACACGCCCACCATTTATTTGGTTGTATTTACTCAGGCAAAATGTTTGTTCCCAGAAAACAGTATGCCTGTTTAAAAATGAAATAAGTGCTTCAATTGTGTGACTGAAATGTTTCTCTTATAAAATATATGAGCATTTAAATGTTATTTCCAGTTTATTTCATATTTTATATTTTATATTTCAGCCCACAAAAAATATTTCAGCTGGTCAAACAAGTTAAACACTTGGAAAATATTTTTCTTGAGTAAAATATTTTAAAGTGATTTTCATACATACTGAGGAATATTATACCCATTTAAAAGTCTGAATGTCCCCAGTGCCTTGAATAACTTTTGATCACATGGACATGCTAAGCAGACTATCTTATAAGATGGTATGTTCTATACTGATTCATTTAGTTTTAAATGTAAAAGTATCATGGGCTAAAGTATTTATAATCATTAAATATATTAAGAGATGTATTTAAATAAAATGTAGTAGCAACTGTTATCCCTGTGAAATTTTCTTTTATAGGAATACACATTTTCATAACAATCATGGTCTGACATCCGGTTAGAGAAAAAGAAAAAGGGCAGGGGGAGCTGAATGTTTCATAATATCAAGTTTTGGTTATAGTGTAACATTGTAATGGAGTGAATTTAGCAGCTTATAATACAACTTTCATTTTATTTTAAACATATTTTGCATGATATAAAAATATTGATCACAGTGAGCTTTAACCAATTGTTATTGCTATAAAAATGAATGCAGAAACAATATTTTTAGTGGAAATAAATTATATAGTCATTTTTTTTTCTTTTTTTTAAATCACAACCTCAGAAGAACCTCAGCTATTTGGTCATTGGCAGAAAATGAGTCTTTACAAGAGGTCTTTTTGCAGATGAGCTACAGTCCATTTCTGTAAAGTTATCCACATGGTTCAGGAAACAGTGACTTTTGTCTTTGTTACCATGGTCCCACAAAGGTCTCTCTGTTCATGGTTCTAAAGTGGCAACACAGTTATCCATGGCAGAAAAATGGTGAACTGGAAAATAGTACACTCTTAGTTCATATCGTTCTTTTCCAATATGAAGGGACACAGCGGCATACTTCTTCACTAAATGAAAGTCCCTGCTCACAATGCTTCAGCCGATTTGGACATGGCCGTCTGTAACAACTAGGAAAACAAAGAACAATAACTATATTTTGATAAACACCAAGGTGATGAATTTATTATGCACGTTTGTGTTTTACTAAATTTTAAACTAGAACAAAGTTACCCATTTCGTCACAGAATTGTTCTTAGGTTTATAGGTTTGTAAATTGTTAAAGGTTGTGCTTACAATTACGAAATTTACGAGGAATGGAAAAACCTAAAAACATAAGTGTCTTGGTTGCTGATATAACAAATGGGAGAATGTTGTCAGCATTAGTGCTTTTGAAGTGCTCTCTGCTTCGTAGATGAAAGTAACATAAAACAAATTTTGGAAGTGTCTACTTAAGGTCTGCTAATTTAGTGTGATCACATAAGCATGGCAGAATACAGACTAGAGTCTGAGATTTGTGTGGAAGCCATTAAAGCCAGCCGTTTTAGTGGGTTTGTGATCCTCAGCAAGCAGCCCCACCCTCACTCCTGTGTTTCTACTGGGTAAGCAGCTGGCTGCATGATGGTGGTTCACTCTCCCTTCTCCACCTGGGCTCCATATGAAACCAATTCAGTCTGGGGGAACTGAGAGAGAGAGACAATATCACCCTGGGGGTCCTTCTCTTCCTCTCCTAGACTTCCGGTTTCTAGTAGTGGTGAAAGGACAAATGATCAAGCAGCCAATAACGTCTGCAGTCCTGTTGTTCCGGTGAATGGGAGCTACCTTTGAAGAAGTTTTTAGAGTATGGATATGCTTAACATGTGGGAATGGCAATGGGTGTCCAGGGAAAAATATATGACCTTACGTGGATCAAAAGTGCACTACAGAAAAACTACAAATGTGATTTTGAAATTTCATTTCTTGTGCTCTAGAAAAGAAAGCATATCTAGTTAACTTATTATTTTTTTACTTCTAAATACAAATGCATTATTAGAAGTTCACAGGTATTCCTTTACTAAAAAGATACAATTCTCACTGCTCAATGAAATTTGCTGATTAAAGTAGTGGACCAAAGAATATATACTCCACCACACTTTTGGAATAAATATTAAGAGAAAATGAGGAATATAGGTATTTTCAAAATATAAATTATCTTTTTCTGCTTCAATATGTGCATGAAACCTGAAATTATGCACTTAGAAAAATAAGCATAGAGTTTCCCCCAAATAGAAAGTTTTAATGAAACAATGTATACTATTAGGAAAAGTAAATTAGATATGTTTTCTACTAAGCTAATGTAAGAATTCTGGAGAAAAATATGATGGCTTGTTAGTCTATGTAAGCACACCAATTTCAGGTTTTTCAATATATACTAGGATCATTCAGAATAATTCAATATAAAAAGTGGTTTAATAATTTTTAGTAAGATTTAATACTTATATTCTGCGTTTTTGAAATATCCTGGTAATTAGCGTAGTAACATGCAAGTGAAATTTCAATATACTTATTGCTCTATATTCTAAAGAGAAAAAAAGATTCCTTTGAGGTATTCTGAAACAATAATGGGAAAGATGTCATCAATGATATATGTAGATTCATTCAAATCTTCTGCAGTAGCCAAAATGTTAGTGTGGATGGATCAACAGAAACATAAATTAAAAAGAGAGCACAAAACTCCTGAGAATAAAAAACAAACAAACATGGATACTTTACTTACTGAGAAAAAAAGTAGTGATAAACATTAATGCAGATACGAAATTGTAAGTAAATAAAATGTAAGTTTTAAGTAATGTGAAGTCATCTGTTGAAATGGCATTATCACCATCTTTAAAGAATGGATGAAGGAGAAGAAGAGATACCCTACAAAATCTTTACAACATTATTGATTATATTCCCCAAACTGTCTTTCATACCCCTGTGGCAAGCTTGTGATTACCAATTTATGTTTTCTAATCCCCTCACCTTCTCCCTTATCCCCACCCTCCTCCCATCTAGCAACCCTCAGTTTTTCTCTGTATCTCTGAGACTGTGTCTGATTAGTTTGTTCATTTATTCTATTCTTTAGATTCCACATGTAAGTGAGATCATATTGTAACAGCTATATATGATGTCAGAGGGGTAGTAGATTGGGGGAGAGGATTATCACTTTGTGAGGGGTATAAATGTCTAGATATTACATTGTTTTGTACACCTAAAACTAATTTAAAAAAAAAGAAAGAGAAGAAGAGAACTCTGTAAAGCTGATAAAGAACAAATGTATACAAACTAAAAGGACACCAGAAAAGTACAATGCTATGTCAGCCAAAAAAAGAGGAGAACTTAAAGATAAGCTACAGAAAAGAGAGCGTACATAAAGACCAAATTATCCATCGTATTTTGAAATAGTCTACTGATGCCTTAAACAGAAGTTTATCATGTAATTCTAGGGCATAAACCCTATTACAGTTGGTTGAATAAATGAGACAGGAAAGAAGTGAATATGTGCTTACTAGAGGTGAAGGGGGTGGGGAGAGATTGATGAGGGTAAAGGGGGTCAAACATATGGTGACAGAAGGACATCAAACTTTGGGTGATGAGCACACAATGCAATAGATGTATTATAATATTGTGCACTTGAAACATAATTTATTACCCACTATTGCCCAATAAATTTAATAATGAAAAGTTTTTTAAAAAGAAGAGGTGAGTACAAATGCCAAAAACCTAGCCTTGGAGCCCCTTTGAAGAGAAGGACCGAGTTTGGTTGCTAAAGTATGCTCAGCATCACAGGGAGATGCTAATGAAAGAGAAGAAATTTGAGAACTTTTATAAATTGAGGGGAAAGGACAATAGAATTAAGATGTTAAAGGTATAGAAGAGAGAAAGCATGACTGGTAGAGCCATGTTGAAAGAATGTGGAAGAAAATGTCAAAAGTCCCATCTGGTTTAAATAGTAGACCACCTTATTCTTCGATTATAGAATAAGAAGTTCAGGGACTCACAGTGAAAGGGTTTGAGTCCAGTAGACTCATTTTTTTTCTTGGTGAAGAAGGGAAAACAGTCAAAATTTAAGGAATGGGTCTTGAGTAACCTTTAACAGCTATTATTTCTCTAATTCCATTAAATAGTTAGCTAAAACATTTTTACTTCTAGATCCAGTTCTATAGTAAATGATATGATACTATCCTTCGTAAGTTTTGCACATTATCTACACTTTGAAAAGTTGTCCTAAATCACACCTGACACCATCATAATTTTGGTGGGGACAGGTGTACCCTATCTGGGTGTATTTTAAAAATGCTTCACAGGTGACTTTCTGATGCACGTGTCCTCCCGCTCCTGTTGACAACCACCTCCGTAGGCCCTGGAAAAAAGACTCAGAGTGTATTCTGAGCTTGGATCCGGTTTTGGTTCCCAGGGCTATTTCCTTGCCTTTTGGGGAGCAGTCGCACAAATGTTGGCATTGGTTAAAAAAAGTCAGAATTTGTCTTCCAGAGCTTACTGGTTTCATGTTATTTTGGTTGAGAAAATGGCATTTTGTTGAGAAAACAGTTTCCAGTAAGAGAAATGAATACAATTTATGAAGATTCTTACCTGCATGTGTGCTGTTGAAACTTCTTTCCTTTTAATAAGCACTTATGTGAATTTTCTGTACATTCACAGGCACATTTCCCAGGGTTGAGGGGTTGATTTCTTGGGCAGGTTCTTTTACATATGCACTGGCATGTGTTTTCATCGAATTCTCTGTTGGCCCCACATGAGCTGGGGAAAAGTTTGTTTTTACAGACACACTGGCATGAGTCTCTGTCTAATTCTTTATACGGCCCACAGCTGGAAGGCCGAAGCCCCCCTTTGCAGACACACTGACAGGTCTCTTCATCCAGCTCCTTGCGGGGTCCACAGATGTCATGGAAGCCATCTACTGAGTCTAGACAAACACAGGCGTGACATCTTTACTATACATTACTTGGTCCTGGGTGTGGTGTGAAACAATTAAAAGCATTGACAAGGGTCTTCCTTTTTATGTTTTTCATTATAGGGCTGTGCACAAACTTGGGTATGATCCTTTATAAAGAAGTTAAAAATAATACTAATATGAAGCAAAAGTATTCCTATTGTGTAGTGACTTATTTCAAAGTACGATGATCTCAATATTGTACATGTGATTTTAATATGAAAATATTTGTTAATCAAAATAGACACCCTTGGCATTTAGTATGAAAAACATCGTTCTGCTTACCGTCTCCAGCACTAGAAGCAAAAAGAAAATCTTGTTGAGCGAGACATCTGCAGATGTGATTATTCCATGTGTAATTTGTGGGGCAAGTCTTGTTGGCAGCCTGGCACCTTGGGGAGACAGATGGGTTAAGTATTAGTGTATCTGGTACATAGAAGGCACCATCTCTTTTCTTACCTATGTATTACATCAATGCATGCTTGTAAAAAAAAATCTCTAAAATAATGTATGTATATATTAAACGAAATGTGAAAGCTCCCCCTCAAACTATCTCCACCTACATGTGCTACCAAATTCTAATCCCAGAGGTGACCACTGTTAGTAGTATGGTTTTATAGCAATCCAGGCTTCTACATTTTTAAAGCAAATACATTCATTAGTAGAATCACAATGTTCTAGTTTGTGCAAACATGGAGGAAAACCGTTTATATAATTCTGAAATCACCTTTTCCACTGAATAATACATCAACATCTTTACATGTCATTTCATAAAGTTCTGTTCCACTATTTTTAGTGGCTGTGTAGCTTCCAAAAAATGGATGTACTATTTATTTTATTAATCTCCTATTGGTGCCTATCCAACTTTTGGCTTTTTCAAACAATTCTACAGGAAACATCCTATGCATGTATCTTTACAGACTTATTTCTGAGGTACAGAAGCCCATAACTGTCAAGTGTCCATTAATACAAAACTCCCATTCTACACTCCACCAGCAAGACATCAAAGACCATGTTTTGTTGTTGTTGTAGTTCTAGTTTTTCCTCCCTTTCTCCCTCCCTTCCTCCCTTGCTTCATTTGTTTTAGTAAAAAATGAACAGCACGCTATTCCTTTTCTTACCTTTTGGTTTATGGTTGCAGGGTTTCCTTTCGCAAATAAATTATGTTGTATATACCGGGGGTGCCAAAAAAATGTACACATTTTAAGAGATGTTATCTATGTGTTTTTGAAGTCAAATTGAATCACAGTAGCAATGTGTAGTATGACATTCGCTCAAAAGATGGCTTTAATCAAGTGAATGCTAGCGTCATTCATTGTATTACAATTTTATAGAGTTTTTTCCTTTCTTAAAATGTGTACCCATTTTTTGGCACTCTATTTTTTCTTATTCTGTTACACAGAAGATAGCATCCTTTATATGTTGTTCTAAATCTTGCTTTTTCAGGTAACAGTATTTCCTGGAGAACATTATACCTTCCCAATAATTTTAGTTATTCCTAAGAGTAAGTCTAAACACATTACATATTTTTTTGTATTATTTTCTTGGCTAATCATGAACATACATCAATCCACATAAAATTTAGACAGTATTTATAAAATTTCCAAAACAATATCATTTTTTAAAAGATTTACCTCTTATTCAGAATATCAAAACTTCATATTCTATCAAATAATATGAAGTCAAGTGTGTTCACCACCCAGAGTCAGTTCTCCTTCTATCACCATATATTTGGCCCCCTTTTCCTTCACACACACAATGTAATACACAGATGATGTATTATAGAAATGTACACTTGAAACATATATAATTTTACTAACCAATGTCACCCCAATAAGTTTAATAAAAATAATATAAAGTTATGTTGAGTTATATAATAGCAATGCCATTCACCTAGGCTGAATGAAACTCATATCTCTTTTCTGTAAATGAAAGTAAATCCATTGTGGTTACGTCACCTCAGTGTTGACATGGTTTAAGTAACACATTCCTATGCTGATATCAGGTCAACACAGGGCCGGTGCAGTCACCATTACAAAATCATCTTTCTTTGTTTTTTTTTTTTTTTTCATTTTGCCAATATGTGATTTATGCTGCCATTACCTAAGCCAATGTTTTTCCAGCTGTTAGCTGTAAAAAATTAGTGGATCAGGAATTCAACTATATGGGTTTGGGAAATGTATTTTTTAATGTAGAAGAATGGTATATAATGGAACTATTAGATGCATTTGATAAAGATTGTTTTCTGAAATTTTATTTCAAGCATTATATATATGCATATAAATATTTTAAAATAAGTAATATAAACACACAATGTATGTGTAAATATGATATACAACCCCTCACACATACACAAACCCCTTCTTCTCCCATGTGTGGTATGTGTATATGTGTTTCTATGGTTGCAAGGTCAAATGTATTTGTCTTTATTTGTAGTTGGAATAGTTGACAAAACACATATCTAAGCTATTCAAGTGGCAAAAAGAAATGTCAAGAATAATCTCAATCACTAGCCTAAGTGAGACTGGTGAATGATGACATTACCAACTGCAGGAATATGTGCTAATGTGTCTGTGCTTAAGATTAAGCATGTATACAACATTGTTCATCCTAAATAGGTATGAAAACAAAATAATTTCCTATCATGTAGGAAAGACTAGAGTTTTCTCTCTAATATTTCAATATCTTCAAAAATAAAAATTCACAGAAGTATGTATTGTGTGTAGAAACAAGGGTAGGAATAAATGTAAGACTATACTTCCGAAATACCATACAAAAAGAGGTTGCCAGTTTTATAGAATTAAATAATGATTTCATATAATCTGGCTACCCTAACTGTAATTTTTGCACATTCACATTGAATAAAAATATAATCTTCAGAATAACACTCTCCATTATATTATACTTCAAACACTGTGCCCTCATAACTTTGTTTTACTGATTAATTCAAAGTGAATTAAATATTTTAAATTCTAATATTCTTAAAATTTTAATTTCTAGAAAAATATGACTGGAAGCTTTGCCAAAAAAAAAAAACAACCAAAAAACTACTTACTCATCAATGTCAATACATATTTCAAAGTTGAAATTTGAAATCCTGGTAGATGTTATTTAATTATGGTAGCATATATTTGGATGGAATGCATTTTCATAATTACCTAATGAAATTCCCTGCTTTAAAAGTGAGTAGCAAGTTCTAAACATTCAAAGTTTCTCATGTGAAAAATTGAGAGACACAGTTTGCAAAATTTTAGAATAAAAGAAAACGTTTTCCTTTCATCCAACTGCAGGAATATGTGTTAATGAACACAATTCTATCCCACTTAGTTTAATCTCCAAAGTGTTTTTATACTATTAAAATTTCTCTCAAGTTCTGAATATTAACGTGTAAACATATTAAAATATTTACAAGTTAGTTATTTTGTATACTGTACGTATAAAGTATATTGGTTTAAAGACACACTTTGTCTGCAAAGTAAAGCAGAAGATTGTACAGTTGTTTGTAAAGTAGATCTGTGTTGAGAATGGTATGTAAATAAATTGACTTTGCTACTTTCCCTTTCCTACCCATACACACACAAACACAAACACAAATCCTGCTTATAATTTGTATGAAGGATAAAGATGCTTTTCTGTGAATCATTTCATTAATTATTTTGAAACTTCACTCAACTGATTTGGTAATTTTTGCTTTTTGCTGGTTAAAATCAGAGGACAAAAATGTACTGTACATATTGCATAATTATTACTAGCTCTTGTACTTTGAACACTGTAGTAGGCTTTTCATGCACACTGATTTTTTTTGACTCTTTCATCTTCTCTACTTTTTTGGCCCTGGAGTTTTACATACTTGGAAATTCCCTAACTTCCCAAATCCGTATTTAAGGAACAAAGACATACCACCACCTTTTGTTTGGCATTAGTTAGAACTGAACTGAAATCTTATTCTTTTTCAAAGAACTATAATCTTTGTACTAGATTTCTAATTGAAAAATATTAATTGCATCTTGATTTATATTAAACTACTATTTATCTACTTTGCTAAATATCTCATAGATCATTGAAGATGAATATTAACATTAATTGAATGCAATTCAACTTGTAGCAGTCAATGACTTTTTTAAAAACAAATTCATTGTTTGGAGATGAAGTGTGCTATTAGTCAATTACCCTTCCTGGCAGCTCTTTTCATAAGGTGTCTTTACACAGCCCAAGTGATTAAAATGCTGCTGACCATTTAGAACCTATAGTCCACAGTTCAGTTCCTCAAATAGCTATCCAATTCTAAGTCTTGTTAAATGTGGAAAGTGATCCAGTAACATTTGTTTGAAAGCCTGTACTACAAGCTCTCATACGCTCCTCAGAGCATCTTCATATCATTCAGTGGGACAGCCAATAGGAGCCTCTATATTTCATTAATATAACAAATAAGGGGAACTCTGACCACATTAACAATTTTGAATAATTATCAAAATAGAATTTTGATTTCCTAAATGCCAATGGTTGATGTCATCTGAACTTCACCCACTATGCTAACATTACTCAAACCTGTAATTATATTGTGGAAGAATATCAATCCAGACCTTTTTTGCTCAAGATTGCTGTCAAAATAACAGCTGGAAGGCAACTATCTGCTTTCATTATCAGAGCCACAGAGCCCTGGAGAAAAATGTTTCAAGTTTTATTCCAAGAAACTTTGAACGATTTTGTTCATACTGAGCTCATCATATGTGGCCCATGAATATACTCGACTATCTAGACAGATGTTGATACGCTTATATTTTTGCGAGTGGTTAAGTATAAATGGCCTTTATATTCAATATTATTAAGTAACTTCTTTAATACTGAGCATAGAAATCAGAAAGGAACACATTCAACAGAGATATACCTAAATAAAATGCATATACTCTTCTTTCCTTATATTGGTTTTTATTGACTTTACACTAATTTGTGCTTATACCTGTGTATGTTACTGTTTACTTCTATATCCAATAGTCTACTGAAAGGAAGAAAAGTGGACAGGAGTTGGAGTTTTTTATGATATAAAAGGAATAAATGGAAATTAGAATCATTAATGAAAATTCCATGGTTTTCACAATTATTCCACACTTAATAATTGAAGGCTAATAAAATAGCATTCATTTTAAAAAGTGGGCTTATAAATCTAATCTTTCACTTTTTGTGTGAATGTGAATGGCTGATTTAAAGCAGGAACCTGCCATATGTGACAGCTCAGTCACCTTCCGAGACTTGAATATAAAACAAGAGTCACACTCTTCAGTCACCCATTGGCTAGGCAAGTACAGGACCACTAGTGTCTGCATCGGGTGCCCCCAGAACAGGGGCACGGAGCACAGATAAATCTGGAAGCCTATGTTTTCCTGTTTTATGTTTATTTTTTGCATTTGCCTGCTTGGATACACAAAGTTGAGAGAAGTACAGTAGGTTAAAAAAATGGAAATCTAGTAGTTACTGTATTTGTCTGCTTGTCTGTTTTATTTCTATATTTGATTTGAATTAACAAAATTAGAACAGAGAATAGATACCGTGTTTCCCCGAAAATAAGACCGGCTCTTATATTAAGTTTTGCTCCAAAAGGCACATTGGGGATTATGTTCAGGGGATGTCATCCTGAAAAATCATGCTAGGGCTTATTTTCCAGTTAGGGTTTATTTTCGGAGAAACACGGTAAAGGTAAGTAATCAAGAGATCAGTAATAATATCCTTCAACAATAGCCACTGATTTCATTATACCATAATAGCCACACTTTATTAACAGAAAAACAAAACAAAACAAGAAAACAAAAACAATGCAACAAAAGAATGTGTGTTAAGAGCATTAGAGAGCTGATATGACATCAAAATGACATTTTGATGCCAGGGATTCAGGGAAAGGGAGGTAGGGCTGAACAGGGGCGTTGCGCAGGGGAGTTGGGGGCAGTGAAACATTCTGTATGATACTGTAATTATACATTTCCTTATACATTTGTCAAAACCCATGCAATGTACCACAAAAAGACCCTAATGTAAACTATGGATTTTAGTTAATAATATATCAATATTGGTTCATCAATCATAAAAAATACAGCACTCTAATGCAAGATATTAATAATAGGGAAACTAGGGGAGGTGGCTGAGGGGATATATGGAATCTCTGTACTTCTGCTTAGTTTTTCTGTAAAACTAAAACTGCTGGAAAAAAAATCCACTAATTTTTTTTTTTTCAAAATGGTAGATTTGATCTAATAATATGGAACTTTATCAATAATAATAATCAATGTGTTTTGATTGAACTTGACATTAAGCTTCACAAAATCTTTGATCTAATAGTTCCCACTTCTGAGTAACATTATAGACATAACCTCAGTGCAGAGGATGCACTGATGGAAACTTCTCAGTCACATGCACTTTGCTATAATTTTTACCAGTCAATCAGCAAGCCATAGGATGCAGTGCTTTCAGTTATTATCTTTTAGAAGGCACAAACGAAACAGTCCAAAGGCAAGTACACTATATAGCATAGTTAGCTTCCTTTTAGACAAAATATATTTTAGGGTCTGCAATCTCTTACCTGAATTTGATAACAAATCGTGTCCTATCAATAGATGTTCATTTGAAGGTGTTAGACAATATTTAGATAAAGAACTTTGTAAAAAAGAGGATGAATAGACATATGAAGTAAGATTTCAACAATAACTGTATATGAACATAATGGTTTTAAACTTGCAAAGAGGATATTTTCAAGGCATGTTTTCAAATACTGGAAAAAACAAGTACAGTGGTACCTTGCTTTTCGAACGTCTCCATTGACAAACATTTTGGTTTATGAACGCCGTAAACCCAGAAGTAAATGCTTCGGTTTTCGAACACGACTCAGAAGTAGAACATGTCATGCGTCTTCAGCCGAGTGAGAGATCCTGAGGCCTAGCTGTGGGCTGTTTTCGAACGTTTCAGAACTTGTACATTACGTTCGAAAACCGAGGTACCACTGTAGTTTCTGATCAACTAGTGCAAAACTATGCCCCAATTTAATTGGCAGATATATTACCTTTGCATTTCTGTTGTGATATAGTTTGTTAAATTTATGATGTTATTGTGTTTATCTCTATTTCTGGTAAAGCATATATTTGGTATTATTTAAAAAAAAAGGCAAAAGAAGAAAAATTAAAATGGAAAAGAAAAACACCTCATGGGTATTCAAGCTTCTAATCATTCAGACTGAGGATCTGGTATAGATTAATAGTCCAAAGACACTGAACACCCAAGTTCTAAATCAAAGGTTGCTGGGGCTATAAATCCACTCTGTCTTAGAGAAAGGATTCACAAGAAAGAATGAAATTTTCCTTAATAAACCTGAATAACTGTAGCTTCTTAGAAGCAAATATTTTTATTTCATCTCTCAGTAAACAATGTTGACCTTTGTGTAAAGGAAATGAAAAACAGTAAACAAAAACACAGTTTTAGCCTCGAGGCTAGATTTATCCATTTTCTCACCCTTTTGTATCCATTCTTTTTTCTCTTTCTCACCACAACATGCCTATTCCCCAAAGACTGATACAGACTCTTTATCGGGATGAAACGATACATATCCTCTACCTTTATCAGTCATTAAAAAATTCTAGATACCTTGGCTATGCCAAACAATGTCATGTCACTCCTCGACCCCCAAACTCCCTATGCTACCCCAACACCTCTATAGAAAAGGTGAAACTCCTCAGTTTCACATGCCACATTTACAGACCCCTATAAATCCATACAAGGGCAAAGTAAACACAATAATTGCTCTGGGTATTCAAGAAGCAAAGGTGGCCGTGGTATTTGGACAAGACAAATGCAGGAGAAAGACCTTTACCTGAACTCTGAGAAGTAAATGGGGCTTTGGAAATGCAGAAAAGAAAGGGCCAGACTAGAAACAATATACAGAGCAGGAAATGAGCTTGACATTCAGGGAATTAGACTGTGAAAATGGACTTGAACAATTGGAAATAATAGAAAAAAAGGAAGGCCAATACCAGAATAGGGAGGTGAGAAATTTGTGCTCAATTCTTTGAGCAGTTGAAAGTTACTGCCAATTTCTGGTAAGATGAATGAAATGATGCCTTTTTAAGCTTACTTGTGACATGACACAGGTCTTGCAAAAATATTTGACACAAGAAAACTAGTATTGACACCACTGCATTAAATCAGAAATATATGCAGAATGAAGTAGATGAGAATGGCAGCGATGGAAATGAAATATAAGTGTAGGTTAAGCAGCTATCCCTCTCCTCCCTCAAAATTATCAAGAGTGTTTGGGTATGATATAAGGAAAAGACGTCATTAATGACAACTGTGTGAGTTCAATAACAGTTTTCCCCCATTGAATAACAGTTTTCCCCCATTCAATGGGGGATTCAATGGGGGAAAACTGCCTCAAAGAACATGAGAGAATATTGTGATGTATAATGTAGAAGTAAATAAAGGAATTTAATAAATCTTTAATTTTGTATCTATTATATCTAATATAATTACAAGCACAGCAATATAAGATAAATTTAGATAAAATATTATAAATCAATAATACCATCGGGTCTTGAACTGTATTTCTGGAAACCATCAACACAGAGATAATGACTGAAGCTGTTAGAATGGATGAGTTCCTAAGGGAGACAGTTGAATAGACCTTTCAGAGCTGTGTGGTTGAAATTGCACATACAACAATGTCAGGTGGTACTTGTCTCTGCTTGGATCAGCATGAATTTATCCACAGATGCCAGTAAGATATTTTCTTTCTCACATCAAGGAGGGTAGATCTGCGTCACTCAAATTAGACTATCCTTGAGATTTCCCTCAAGTGTCCTTGGAAAGATAAGGCCTCCTATTTGCCACACTAAGTAAAGCAGCAAAAAGAGATTCAATGGGGGAAAACTGTTATTAGCATGTCATGTTTATGGTTGAGTCCCCTCAGATGCAAGGCTTTAAAAAAAAAAAAAACATTTGTAATATGTATGTTTGCCCATCACTTTATTTATTCTTTTGTCACACATGTTGGAGTTAAGTAAGTTTTTTTTTTTTTCACATGCACATTCCATATGCACTGGATGTCCTAAAGAACAAAGAGTTGCATCCTCATTTCAGAACAGAGAGCTGAAAGTTACCAGATCTCAGAGGGTAATGCAAAATGATTCATTACACAGTATTGGCAGAGTCAATACTTGATGCTCTATCCGGGTCCTTCTATATGATCCATGAAGCATTTGCTTCCATTTACCAACCCAAAATCCAGGATGGGAAGGAAATTTGAATAACACATGTTACTTTGAATGTTAATTTGAAGTACTAATAAGAGGAAATTCTTTCAAGCAATTAATCAATATTTAATCCTTGCTGAAATAAAAATATGGATAGATATATAGAGAAAATAACTGAGATTGAAAAAAAGGCAACTGAATGCTATTAGATATAAAATAATTTATTTCTACTTACTTTTTGTGTTGGTCCAAAATGTTATCAAGACTTACTGTTTTTAGCTTTAACATCATTTATGAGTTTGCATACCTGATTTCATGAACATTATATATCAATTGGACTAAATTATTGATAGTATGAATATTGGTGGTATGTGTGTTATTCCATAGAAATACTTCTTTTATTTTGTGAACTACTTTGTCTATGAAGTGGACTTCCCTGTTTCAGTTGACTTTTATTTTCCTGGTGCACTATTAAATTTGTCTTCTTTTGTATTTGATGTAAAGTATATTATAGCAAATTTCACAAAAAATTCTTGTAATAAATGGTATTTACCTGAACATAATTTTATATTAGTAGAGGATGCAGAGAAAATATATTTAATTCATACTCACTGTGGCAGTGTTGCTGGCAGGGAACGTCTAATAATTGAGTGAACTTGTCTGTAAACATCCAGTTTAGACATGCACCGGCAGGAAGTGTGATTGGCAAAACTGATTGTTACTGGTTTGGGGCCTTGAGAGAGAGGCACTGTGATTTCAAACAACTACAAAGAAGGGACAAAAAGAAGAAAAAAATTATATAGATGCTATAAAGCATATTTATGGTAAATGTTGGAGTCCAAAAAGAGTGAAACTAACTCTTTATGATTAGGTGGTGCTGCATAATGTATGCAGGACATAAACTTTTTACGTTTACAACATAAAAACTGTTTTGTTTCTAGTTAATAGCCTTCATCAGAATAATAAAAAGTCCTTATGCTTCTCTCACGTCACTATTATAAAGCATATTAGAATTTTGATAATCAACTAATAATTATAGAGCAGAGATGTAAGAAACCAATGCTTTCAAGGAAACGGAATTGTTTCAGAGTTCTAAACTATTCCAGGGGTTTAAAAGGTGGCACAGATATAAATTTATTTGTGATGTAAGAACAAAGCTATGAGCTGTACAATCTATAAATATTTGGTTAAATCCCATTTTATGTAACTGAATACATAGCCATAAAATACATAGATGTAAAAGTGATTGTCATTCCAAATTAAATTTCTACCTCAAAGTAGTTTTACATTTATGAGACCTCTCATGAATTTATGTATAAAAGAAAAAAACACAAGTTCCTTAGTTGATTGATAAAGCTTTGTTTCTGCTAATTTGACAAAGGTATTAGAAAAATAATAACCTTAAAATAAGGTAGGACATTTTACATAATTGTGGATTAGAATCTCAAAATTTAGTTTAACCAAGTCTCGTTCTGGATCCCTTATTTGTGGAGAAGTTCAGTTATCCTCTTCTTTCTCCCAAAATAATGTTTTAAAATATTTAAATTGAAAATTTAAATTAAATGTGTAAATACATTAGTCATTAAGTAAAACTAAGTAGATTTTAAATCTACTAAGTAGATTTTAAATCTACTTTAAAAACAAAGTAGATTTAAATCCCTAAGGCACTTAAAATCTAAATTATTATTAGTAATAAAAGTGAAATCCTGGCCATTGCCTGGTGGATAAGATAGTTTGTAGTAGTTAACTACAGTTGAACCACGTGTTATTTGGTACTTTTATGACAATCTGAGCAGTGCTAAAAACAATGACATACTCCAGAGCCATGACATACTTTGGCCCCTTGCTGTAATTTCATACCAACAGTTGAAGATCATTTAAAGTATTTAGAGAGTAGAATTAGTTGTTATTTTGGCCATCCTACAGGGAGATTTATTGAAATAAATTTGAAGAATAAAATACAGATATCTGAATTATAAAATGCACATTTTCAACAATTGAAATGTATTCATTATATATTCATTTAAAACTTAAGTTACTTTCTTACCATAAATGAATTAGGAAGAATGGGTATAGGATCACTCCCAGATCAAGAATTTTTATTAGCAACCCCACTAATAACTTATGTGAAGTTGGAAAAGTCATATAACTTCTGTAAACTGTATATTTCTTTAAAAATTAGTAAACAGAGGATAAGATTTGATTTACTACTTCATAAGATTATTATAAAAACTATATAAGCTAATGTGTATGAATGTGATATGTATATTGATTATTATATAGATGTGTTTTATTATTTGTATATATTCTCAAGATTCTAGATATTCTCCAGAATACTGCCCATTCCACATAGATAATCTCCACATGTGACCTCCACGCATCCCAATATTATACTTTGACCAGTTTCTTTTCTAAAAAAACATTTATTTACTAATTTGGATGAAACCTTTCATTAGGTGAAATGTCACGTTAGCAGAAATCCATTGCATTATGTATAACTATTTTAAGAAAGATAATGCTGTCTTTGGTCAAGATGGCGGAGTAGGTAAACACTGTGTTTGCCTCCTCTCATGACCACATCAAAATTACAACTAAACTACAGAATAACCATGGAGAATCGCCTGAAGTCTAGCTGAACAGAAGTCCTATAACTAATGATATACAAAAAAAGTCACCTTGAGACTGGTAGGAGGGACAAAGGTATGAAACATCTGGTGCCACATCTCACATGGTGGTAAAAAACCTGGAGGGATAGTTCAGCTGTGGAGGTACCCCCTGAGGAGCAAAGGCTCCCAGCCCTAAACCAGGTTACCCAGCCCAGGATTCCAGTCCCGGGAAGAGAAGTCCCCACAACTTCTGGCTATGAAAACCAGTGAAGATTGTGGCTGGAGTCCCAGGTGATTCTTTTAAAGGGACCGCACACAGATTACTTCTTATAATTCACTGGCTCTGAGCTCCAGAGATGAGGCAGCAGATCAAAAGGCACCAGGGACAGGGAAGCACTGAATTGTATGGTTTTGGTGGAGGGAAGAAGAGGAAGCTTTTTTGTAGACATAGTGCTGGAAGACGCCATAGTTCCTTTGTTGAGCCCTACTCAACCCAGTATTCAGACACAGGAAGAAGCCACAGCTGAGTCTCAATCAACCTGGCTAACATGTTTGCCACACCCTCGTGATTCCCTGAGACTCCAACTCACCCAGCTGTGGGCCCACCCAAGCCACATCTAGTGACTTTTCCATACAAATGGCCTGTCTTTGCTCATGCTGTGGACTTTCTTTAAACCCCTCAAAGGTTCACAAACCCCAAACAAGCATCTGTCCTTGGTGTGCCCCATACCTCTTGCTAAGTCTGGCCTTGGTTTGCAGCTTAGCTTCAACCAGGCACCTCCAAATCCAGCACAAGTGGCAACCATCTGCAGATAACTTTGTAACTCATACCAAGTGTCCCTGGGCAGGAAACAGGCAGCTACTGTATTTAGCCTGAAACAAAGGCCCTCAAAAGAGGCCCCAGAACTAACAACCCAGTGGCCAGCTTCAGACCACACCACCGCACCACCCAATCACTTCCACAAGTGACACAACAAAAGGGAAGACTGGACAGGAACCAGAGCTCTGCTAAAATAAATCCTGCTTTGTAGGGTCAGCACGTGTGCATCAGCTCCTCTACTGTAGTCACAGCTAGTCCTCACAACCAAGTAGCCTGCAGTTCAACCCCTCCCACTGATGTGCAAACAGCAACCAAGGCTCTATGACAAGAGGAGGGCACACACAACACACACAAGGGACACAATTGGGGCACCCAGCTCAGGTGACCTGGGAGACTGTGAAACTGGCTCCAAAGGACATCCACTCCATAAGATCACTCTACTAAGACTGGGGGTCACCACAGATCTATCTAATACATAGAAACAGAAACAGAGAGGCAGTCCAAATGAGGAAACATAGAAATACATCCCAAATGAAAGAATAGGAGGAAACTCCAGAAAAAGAACTAAATAAAATGAAGACAAGCAACATACCAAATACAGAGTTCAAGACAATGGCTACAAGGATGCTTGAGGAACTTAGTGAGAACTTCAACAAAGAGATAGCAAGTATAAAAAAGGACACAGAAACCATAAAAAAAGAACTAGTCAGAAGTGAATTATAAAATAACTGAAATGAAGAATGCACTAGAAGGAATTACCAGCAGACTAGGTGAAGCAGAGGATATAATCAGTGATTAGAAAGACAAGGCAGCATAAAATACCCAATCAGAACAGCAAAAAGAAAAATCAATCTAAAAAAATGAGGACAGTTTAAGAGACCTCTGGGACAACATCGAGCGTAATAACATTTGCAACATAGGGGTACCAAAAAGAGAAAGGGAAAGCAAGGAATTGAGAACCTATTTAAAAAAAAATGACTGAAAACTTCCCTAACCTGGAGAAAGAAGTGGACATAGAAGCCCAGAAAGTGCAGAGTCCCAAAGAAGATGAACTCAAGGGGACCCACACCAAGACACACCATAATTAAAATGCCAAAGGTTAAAGAAGAAGAGAGAATCTTAAAAGCAGCAAGAGAAAAACAGTTAGTTACCTACAAGGGAACTTCCATAAAACTGTCAGCTGATTTCTCAACAGAAACTTTGCAGGCCAAAAGAGATTGGCAGGAACTATTCAAAGTGATGAAAAGTAAGGACCTACAACCAAGATTACTCTACAAAGCAGTTATCATTTAGAATTGAAGGACAGATAAAGAGCTTCCCAGACAAGGCAAAGCTAAAGGAGTTCATCACCACCAAACCAGTATTACAAGAATTGTTAGAGGGGGTTTAAGAAAAGAAAGAAGGGAAAAAAAAAAGATAAAAAATATGAATAATAAAATGGCAACAACTACATATCTATCAACAATTACTTTCAATGTAAATGCATTAAATACTCTAATAAAAAATAGAGGGCTAAATGGGTAAGAAAATAAGACTCTTACATATGCTGCCTCACTCACTTCAGATTGAAAGGTGCACACACACAAACTGAAAGTATAGGGATGGGAAAGAATATTTTATGAAAATGAAAACAAAAGGACCCAGTAATTCCACTTCTGGATATTTATCCAAAGAAACCCAAAACAGTAATTATAAAAACATATACATCCATATGTTCATTGCAGGATTATTTACAATAGCTAAGATATGGAAACAACCTAATTGACCATCAATAGATAAATGGATAAAAAGAATGGTACATATATACAATGGAGCATTACTCAGCCATAATAAAGGAATAAAGTCTTGCCATCTGCAAAGACACAGATGGACCGACCTAGAAGGTATTATGTGGAGTGAAATAAGTCAGACAAAGACAAATACCTTACGATTTCAATCATATGTGGAATCTAAAAACAAAGGAATAAACAAAACAGAAACAAATCTATAGATACACAGAACATTTTGATGGTTGCCATATGGGAGAGATTTGGGAGGGATAAACAAAAGGGGGGGATAAAGGGTACAAATTGGTAGTTACAAAATAGTCATGAAGATGTAAAATATAGCAAAACGAATATAGTCAATGGCATTGTAATAACTATGTATAGTGTCAGATGGGTACTGAATTTATTGGAGTGATCACTTAGTAAGTTATATAGATGTCTAATCACTATGTTGTATATCTGAAACTAATATAATATTTTGTCAAGTGTAATTGAAACATAGAAAAATTATTTTAAAAATGAATGAAGAAAGATAATTCTGCAGTGTCTAGGAACACTGCAGTTTTTCTACTTTTTATGACATCTGTGGACTCTACATTACAAAATGTGGACCAACATTATAAAAGAAATATAAAGCAGCTTAGAAAATAAGCAATTTTTAATATGTCACTTAATTTTTATGTTTATATCATTTATAAATTACTTATTTAAGCTCTGCAATAGTGAAAATAGTAGAAAGACGTATGGGTTTGCTCACAAAAGTCTAACAATTTATGTCTAATAGGCAGTTAGATATATGTGCCTAGAGCTTAGAAGACCCATTTAAAAGTCGTCAGTATTAAAGTTGTAATTGACATCTTAGGCACTGATGAGATTACTTGCTGAGATCATTCTGAATGAAAACAGCAAATGTCTAATAATAGAAACCTGGGGAACAGTAACATTTAAGGGGTGAAAAAGGCAAATGAACTGGTAAGTATGTCTGGGAAGAAGTGTGACAAGTAGAAAACCAGAAGGAGGCATTGTGAAGCCAAGGGAAGGTACAGATTGAGAGGAGAGCTCGAAAAAGTCATGTGTGGTCACAAGGTCAAATGTCTCAGGGAAATCAAGTATGGTAAGGACTGAGCAGAGACAACTGGGAATAAGCAGCAGCTCTAAGGTGCTGTAAGCATAGGTGCAGGTGCCAGAATGGAAAAACAACAGAGGCTCCATATGACCAGAGGGAAAGGGCTCAGATGGCTGTGGCCACAAGGAACACTTTTGTTTGTAGAATGCACATAATCACTGCAGGATTTGTTATTGTCTCAAGTGACATAGGCAGCACAGAGCCCGAGAGTGAAGGATAAGGCACTATTTAAGATGACGGCTATTATAGAAGCATTAACGATGCTTTCCCACCCTAAAACTCAGCAGCAGCATCATTCCTACTCTCAATGATTGCTGCCATTCCAGATTCCACCCAGGCATGCTTTCCAAAGAAGAACGAGATCACAGTGAGCATTATCAGTGCTCATGGATAGACTTCAGCCATTCCTGGGTGGATATTGTCCACAATCAGGCCATGCCCATAATCATCCAGGGTGTATGCAGGAACTGCGGCTGTGCAGAATGTTCTAGTGAGGTGGAGATGAGTTAAATGCCTATTAAGAAACCATTTTCCTGGAAACATAAGCCTGGCTCTATGCTTTCCAAGGGTAAAAGAGAATTGTGCTGGTAAATACACTTCTAAAGGGATAAAGGGACAGGTAAAGAGGAATTAAAAAAAAAATCATTGTTTAGAGAAGTGCTTATTCCTATAAGTTGAAGATATCATGTGCACTAATACTGTAGTTTGGGAGAAAAAAATGACTTATAGTTTAATCAAAGAAAAAAAAAAAACTATTGATGTTTCATTTCTGTTTTTTGAGTTTAAGTAGGTAATTGGCCAGCTGAATCCAGTTAATTTGATCAAAAGGAAAAAAATAGACTAAAAAATTAATATATATGTTATATTATATATATATTACCTTTATATTTTGATATGTGTTTTTCAGATAATTTCCTTAACTCTCTACTTGACTGTGTGAGCGTGGAAAAAATTTAGGGGTCCAGAGAAAGATATTTGACCAATATTAAAAATAGAAAGATTCTGGGTAGGACACAGACCTAGCTCAGACCTCCCTGCATTCTGGAGCTACTGCAGTCACAGGAGAGGGAAGAATTCGAACTGCTAGCGCTCCCCTTATGGCCCACAGTCCCGACTGATCCCTCATATAATACGGCTGAACCAAATATTCACAGCAGAGACCTCGGAGCAAAGAATGAGGGAAGAAGGGTGAAAACAGCGATTTAAGCCCTCTCTGCCAAGCAGAGAATGGAAGGCTTAGGCACTGAGCCTAGCTGACCCCTCCTTACCCTCCCAAAGGTGCCCCACCTCCACCCTCCCAGTGCTAGAAGTAGAATGGTAGGTATCAGATCAAAAGAACAGAATATTGGCAGTTCTGAGAACTGCGGCCTGCAGCCATGGACTTGCAGCCCAACTAGTTCCTTCAAAGGGGCGTGGTCCCTGGGTGCAGGACAGGCTGTGCTGGTGGTCACAGCCATTGCTCCCAGCCACCACTCACCCCCACCCCTGCTTTTGCCCCCACCTATCTGGGTGGATCTCTGCAGGGGTAAACAGAGCCACTGACACACACTTCATGCAGGCCCTGAATCTCCTGCATCAAGAGCTTTGAAACTTCAGAAGCTTTCCATATCCCCCAACGGAGCGGTGCACTGAGACCCAGACAACCTGCACATAAAGGAGAAGCCCATCTTCCAGGGAATCCCCCCATTGTGTGAGAAACTGGAACAGTGCAGACAAAATGTAATACTACAGCATGAGAGAGAATTAAAGGCTGCAATAGGAAAGAAAATAAAGCATTCTACCAACACCTACTGGAAAACAAAGGAAAGACATCTTCCCACCAACCTGTTGCAGAACCCACTCCTGTAGATGACTAGGTAGAGAAATAATAATTCATTAATTACCATGAATAACCAAGGTAACAAGGCAGCTGAGCATAAAAATGAAAAGTCTCCAGAAAAGGAACTTAAAGATATGGAAATATGTGACTTAAATGACAGAGAATTCAAGATTGCAGTTCTGAAAAAACTCAACGATATGCAAGAAAACACAGAAAGGCAGTTTAATGAACTCAGAAACACAATCAAAGAACAACAAGAACATTTTACCAAAGAGATTGAAATTTTAAAAAAGAACCAAATACAATTTCTGGAGATTAAGAACTCAATACAAAAAATGAAGAATGAAATAACCAGTTTAGGTAGTAGAGTTGACCAGATGGAGGAAAGAATCAGTGACATCGAAGATAGAAATCTGGAAATGACATAGATCGAAGAAGAGAGAGACTTGAGAGCTAAAAGAAATGAAAGAACTCTACCAGAACTTTCTGACTCCATCAGAAAGAGCAATATAAGAATAATGGGCATACCAGAAGGAGAAGAAAGAGAGAAGGGAACAGAGAGTATATTCAAACAAATAGTTGATGAGAACTTCCAAACCCTGTGGAAAGAACTGGATCCTCGAATCCAAGAAGCAAATAGAACACCTAATTACCTCAATCCCAACAGGCCTTCTCCAAGGCACATTGTATTGAAGCTGTCAAAAATTAATGACAAAGAAAGAATCAAGGCAGCCAGGGAAAAGAAGACGGTAACCTACAAAAAAGCCCGTTAGAATATCATCAGGTTTTTCAGCAGAAACTCTCCAAGCCAGGAGGGAGTGGATTCAAATATTGAAACTATTGAAAGAGAGAAATTATGAGTCAAAAATAATATATCCAGCAAAGATATCCTTTAGATATGAAGGAGGAATAAAGACCTTTCCAGACATACAGAAGCTGAAGGAATTTTCTAACACACGACTTGCACTTTAAGAAATACTGAAGGAGGCTATTTGACCACCATCAACAGGGACAATTTGTGACAACAAAAACAAAAGAGGGGAGAGTAAAGGTCTTAACCGGCATAACGGAATGGAGAAAGTAGGCATGCTGAAGAAAATGGAATACTCTAAATTTGAAACTTTCCTTTACATAAACCTAATGGTAATCACTCAAAGAAAAAAAAAATCCAGACCTGAAATATGCAACATAATAAAGAAAAAAACAGAGAGAAAAATCACAGAATACCACCACAACGAAATAACAGACAGCAACAAATGGCAAAGAAACAATGGAGACACAGTCCTACCAGAAAACCAAAGACAAAATGATAGGAAATCCTCATATATCCATGATCACCCTACACGTAAACGGACTGAACTCACCAATAAAAAGGCACAGAGTAACAGATTGGATCATAAAACTAAACCCAACCATATGCTGTCTCCAAGAGACACATCTCAGCTAGAAGGACAAGCATAGACTCAAAGTGAAAGGGTGGAAATTGACGCTACAAGCAAATGGTATCCTGAGAAAAGCAGATGTAGTCATATTGATATTATATGAAAGAGACTTCAGGATAAAAAAGGTAACAAAGAGACAAAGATGGACATTTCATAATGATAAGGGGGACTACATAACAGGAAGACATAACAGTCATCAATATTTAAGCCCCCAATTAGGGAGCACCAAAATATACCAAGCAACTACTAACAGAACTAAAGGAAGAAATTGACCAAAACACAATTATACTAGGGGACCTAAATACATCATTGTCAGCTATGGATAGATCATCCAAACAAAAAATAAACAAAAAAATATCAGCCCTGGAATGACACATTAGATGAAATGGACATAATTGACATTTATAGAGCACTTCATCCTAGAACAACAGACTGTACATTGTTTTCTAATGTACATGGAACATTCTCAAGGATAGACCATATATACAGACATAAAACAAGCCTTAGCAAATTTAAGAAGATTGAAATCAGACCTAGCGTATTCTCTGATCACAAGGCTTTGAAATTGGACATCAACTGCAAAAAGAAAGCAGGAAAAACCACATGTAGATTAAACAACATACTTTTAAAGAATGACTGGGTCAAAGAAGAAATAAAAGGGTGATCAAAAGATACATAGAAACAAATGAGAATGAAAATACATCCTACCAAAATTTTTGGGATGCAGCGAAAGAAGTTTTAAGAGGGAAAATTATATCATGACAGGCCTATCTCAAGAAATAAGAAAACTCCCAGATAAATAACCTCATGTTACACCTTAAAGAACTAGGAAAAGAAGAACGAATGAAACCCAAGGTCAGCAGAATAAAGGAAATAATAAAAATCAGAGCAGAACTAAATGAAATAGAGATAATAGAAAAAATTAATGTGACAAAGAGCTGGTTCTTTGAAATGATTAATAAAATTGACAAACCCTTGGCTAGACTCACTAAGATAAAAAGAGAAAAGACACTAATAAACAAATCAGAAATGAAAGAGGGGAAGTTATCACGGATGCCACAGAAATGATCACCCAAGAATACTATGAAGGACTGTATAGCACAAAATTAATAACCTAGAAGAAATGGGCAAGTTCTTAGAAACATGTACCCTTCCTAGGCTGAATCACGAAGAACAGGAAAATCTAAATAGACCAACACCAGTAAGGAAATTGAATCCCGCAACCTACACATTCCCAAAAGCAAAAGTCCGGGACGAGATGGCTTCATTAGTGAATTCTACCAAACCTTCAAAGAGGATCTAATACCTGTCCTACTCAAATTCTTCCAAATATTGAAGAAGAGACAATACTCCCTAACTCATTTTATGAAGCCAGCATTATCCTAATACCAAAACCTGGTAAGGACAACACACACACACACAATTACAGACCAATATCTCTGATAAATACAGATGCAAAACTCCTAAACAAAATTCTAGCATATCGAATGCAAGAATGCATTAAAAATATTATATTTCAAGACCAAGTAGGGCTCATTCCAGGGCACAAGGATGGTTCAACATAGGCAAATCAATCAATGTGATACATCACATAAACAAAATAAAGGACAAAAATATGATTATATCAATTGATGCAGAAAAAGCATTTGACAAGATACAACATCCATTTATGATCAAAATACTTAATAAGATAGGTATAGAAGAAAAATACCTCAACATGATAAAGGTCATATGTGACAAACCCTCAGCTAGTATCATAAAAAAATTCTTAGTAATTGACTTTTATTCATCTATCAGAAGTAATTGAGTTTTATTCATCTATTCATGAAAATTAGGACGATTTACTGAGAGTGCGTTATTTGTCTGCATTAAGACATAATTGTACCTATGCTAGTTCTTGTCATACATTCAGGGGGCCTCTTCCACTTTCCAATTGTTTGTGTACTAGTCTTAAGTGAATACATTAATTGACTTTTTCATTTCAAATGATTAAATCATATTTCTACTACATTTTAGTAAGCGTAGTAAATTCTGTTTTCTTTACAGAACAAATTGTGAATTTTGTATAAGCTATATTTAATCCTTATGTTACTAAGAATGTCCATAGGCATTTTTCCTAATCAGATAATATGTGCTTAGAAAACGTAAACTCTTTTGTACTAAAAAATATTAATTAGAATCACATTATAAACTCACATGTCCCCCTCCCAAAATAAATAAATATACTTTTCAAATAACTGGCAATTTCCTCTTGCTACTAGAGATATAAGAATAACCAAGAGAGTAATCTCAAAAACAGACAGACATTAATTAGAGTCCTGCACCTGCAATTTCTTACTCCTTGGATAATTATCTAATTTCCCCCTTAGCATCCATTTCATTAAAAAATAGGGATAATAATGGTGGTCATTCCATAGAAGTGTTTTTTGGATTTCCCTCCTCTTTCTCCTCCTACATCTTCTCCTCCAAGATTCAGCTGATTTTTTTTAGAAGAATAACAAAATTTTTTATTTCTGTTTTAAAATCTTTCTTTGTTTAGTTTTCAATAACTATTTACTGAGAACTTATAAGGTGCCAAGTTCCAAGCACCTTGCTATACTGTCAAGATAGCAATCATCAATAAATGAGTCTGGCTTCTATGTAATCCATAGTTTTGCAAAACTGACAATCAGAGTGAATTAGAAAAAAGCTTTACATATATATATGTACATATGACATATATATATATATATATATATATATATATATATATATATATGTGATATTATGTTAGAATTTTAAAAATATGACCTAGTTTACCACAAATGCTATCAGTGAGGAGGAACTTGCAGTTTAACTTGCTTATGAAATCTGTGCTTGCCGTTATATATCTGAATCAGCACAGTAATTACAATTTTCTCTCAAAAGAGTCAAGGTCTATCCAAGCACATTCGTGAGTGAGACAATAGATTCTTTATATTTTAATAAAATAAGAATTCTTATATTGTTGTCAGACTATTTTGTGCTTCAATATGTGCATAATAGTAGTTTCTATTTTAGATTTAAATGTATAGAGTGCAAGATTTATGTATTATGTTCAGCATTAGCTAATAATTCTATGTATATATGTGCTTAATCAATACTGATTGATGATGATGACAATTATAATTTGATAATTTGAACATGATTATTTTTATAAAATAGTTTTATGCTAAAAAGTGAATTATTCTGGAACAATAAGACAATATTAGCTTGTGTCTAATTTAGGATCTAAGTAATAAAATTCATTGCGGAGACTGATGTTATACTATCAGTATATGCCTATTAAAAGAGTTGCTAGTTTCAGAAAAAGATCAAAAGGACTTATGTAAAGAGGGCATTTAAACAAGGCTGGGAGTTGAAAAAAAGTCCAATTGTACATTCTATAAAACTGAAATAAACAAAAGGAAACAGCAATCATTTCCAACTGAGAGGTTCCCTGTTGCTATCAACTGGTATTTATAAATAATATTTAATAGTGAATTCTCACCACCAAGAATGGGCTTCAAATAAAATCACATTTTGAAACGATACGTTGTTTACATCAGCATAGCAATAGTTGTAAAGCAACAATTCCTCTTTCTACTTTTCTTGCAGGCTATTCAAGAAAAAAAGTGAAGAACTTCTGTACTGAGAAGATCCTGGATTAACTAAATTCTAAAGAAATATTTATGTGCGTACAAATAGGAAACAAACAAAAGAATGCCTTCCTTTACAACATCTTTACACCCCAAAATACAATCAGTTTCTCTTTAGAGCATGGTATCTCACTACCATATTTAATTTAAATATTCCAACCTTGAGTCCACTAATTGAGTATGGAAACAATCTGTAACCCTTGGAGACTATGACTAAAAATTGTAAAGTCAGATAGAAACATTATACAATATTTAAAGAAATAATCTCTAGAAGCTGGAAAATTTGAAAATTGATGGTTTATTGTTAGCATTTCAAGTGAACATACCCACCACATTGCCAACTATGTAGGGTCTATGCAACTTAAATTGGGTCTGGGAACAACACGGGAGAGCAGATCCTAACAGATTTATGACTGGCATTGAATTAACTTTAACATATTGTTATACATAAAGTATATATCAGTACTACAATTATAATAAAAACTCTCATTCAAGAGTTTTAGAAATATTGTATAAAATTTGTAAGCATAATCAATACCTTGAGTTGAAAAAAAGTGTTATTTTTAATAAATGCATTCATTTTTTTCTTATGGCAAATGTTATTCCTAAAAAAACTTCCGATAACTGGTATTGGTGGAGTTCTCTTTCCACATCTGGATAAAACCTGATTTCCAACAACTGTACATACCAAATATTAATTAGTTAAACATTCAAAACATATCACATTCCACTTGCTGAATACATATGAATGTAATAAACTAATCTTTCAGATTGCCACAGTGTTCTCTTTAATTAATGGAAGAACCATCAATTAGTCTGCCGTGCAAAATAGTATCTCTAAGATTCATTCCATAGTTGCATATTTTACTTAGGTTTAAGAAAGTTTGTTGTAAAAGAAAATTGTATGAAACACTTAGTTTAAATTAAATGTAATCTGGAGTGCTTTTGCTAACATATATGCTTATATTATTTCTTTATAAAATAATTTTAAAAAAGAATAGCTATTTCTTTTGGAGATAGCAGTATAGAATTTAAACTAATATAATGTTCTTGTGTATCAAAATAAGTTGAAGGAGACCCAGCTTCCAGGCTGAGCTGGCTTCCTCAGTGGGCAATAAGGAACACAGCAAAAAGGCTCTAGCTTCTTGAGCTCTAACCCCAAGATTTCCATGGATTTAGAAGTTCTTTTTCATTCCTACCTTCAGTAAAAATATATAAAGTAAATACTAATACTTAAATAACTTTTTAATCCAAATGTTTGACTCAAAAGCCGATGACTTTCTTCTGCCTCTACTTTAGTCATCAAATAATTGATGTTCTGCAAAATTCACATTCTACTTTTCTGGTTATATCTCTTAAATATACAACTTCTCATAAGAAAATATACTTAAAGGATATGTTTATGAAAGAGGTCAAAAAGACATCCAATCAACCTAACTTTTCAAAGCCACTTAGGTATTAGCTGGAGAGAACTTTGAAACAGTTGTTATCGATTAGTTCACTTTGGAATGCTTAGTGCATATGGTTTTACTTTTCAACTAATGGCTGCCTTCCTCACACATTCTGATAACATGCCCTTCATTGAGCCCCATAAAAGAATTTCTATGGAGTTTCTATAAAACACATTTATATTACTTAAGGTACATTGCTCTTACAATTTATGATTTGAATTGGTGACTTTTGTTGCTAAAAATATGTCTGGAACTCCTTTAACAAAACAAAAACTGTTTTTTTTTCCCTTCAGAAATTATAGCAGTAAGAAACTTCCTTTAATGTTTCAAAGAAATCATCACATGCTCTTATTTATACCACATTGAAAATATCATAAAATAAACTTAGAAAAAGGTTACTTGAGTACAAGCTTTGACAAGCTGCAGCATTAGTAAAAATGTTAAATAAAAATGAACATTTGACTTCAGGAGTTTCATGCCTTGCTCTCCCTCGGTTTATAATCTCCTTGATATGCATTTCCATAAACCTTTGCACTTCTTTTTCACAACACTTTAACTTTAATTATGTCATGAATGCTGATTTCCCCTGCTAAATTGTAAGTTCCATTACTGCAGGTTCCACACATCAGTATATACGCATAATATACCTGAGTATGAAGCACCACCTCCTAGCTGCTTCATCAAACCTGCTTAACTGAATTAAATTAAAATTATCGCTTTCACTATAATAAAAAATCTGAGTGGATTCTTCCAGAGAAGGGCATATTATCACAAAATCAAAGGGAGAAATGGGTAGGACTATCAATAATTGAATATTGACATTCTCTTGGCATTGATTTTCCCTCTGCTCTCCTGATCCATGAATTATCTAACTAGTAACAACCATAACAGGGCTTTCAACATTTATCGATATGATGTTTCCTCATAAATATGTAGTTAGAGATCCAATCACCGCTGCAGAATTCTAGAATTATATGCCCAGTCTTCTAGTAGCTCCACCTAAGTACCACTCAGAGTCTTCAAAATCAGCATATTCAAGACTCTAATTTAGAGTGTATTCAGGGAAAGGTCAAAGATGGCAGAGTAAATAAACACTATGCCTGCTTCTTTCCATGAATACATTAAAATTACAGTGAAATTATAGAACAATCAACCTGGAGAACCGCCTGAGGTCCAGCTGAACAGACATTTTAAAACTAAGGATGTAAGGAAGAAGCCACATTGAGACTGGTAGGAGGGGCAGAAAAGCACAACAGGCCCCAAACTTCCATGTGGTGGCTGAGAATCAGGAAGGATATCTTGGCCTCCGAGGTTCCCCCTGGAGGAGCAAGGGACCCCAGCCACACCAGGCTAACCAGCCCAGAGTACCAGTGCTGGGAGGAGGAACCCCACAACATCTGGCTGTGAAAAACAGGGGGGATTCTAACCTTCTGAGTGGAACAGAAGGCTACAGGAAACCCAGACATGCTTTTCCATGGCCAGTACACAGGCTCTCTTGCAGGCACTCACCCTGGGATCCAGAGGAAGACAGTGACTTGGGTGGCCTCAGAGGCACATGGGGGGTGGGGAGGCAGACTAAGTTGTGTGGGTTCAAGACAAGGGATAGGACAGTTGCCATTTTCCCTGTGTGGGGTTGTTCTCCCATGCAGCCGACAGGTGGGCACTATCTCTCCTGTGTTCAGCCCTACCCCAGAGACCAAATCTGAAAGCAACTGGTCTTGTGAGCTCTGCTGGGACCCTGTACCACCCAAATCCCCCAATGCCTGAGGCAATTTCTCAGTGAGCAGTCAGCCCCACCTGATTGCACTATTTATTAGAAAACTATCAAGAGGTTGTGGGCCCCAGGAAGGCAGCAAATGGCCTTGGTGTGCTCTGAAAATTTTGCTGAGTTGCTCCAGGCTCAGCAATGGCACCAAACCAGAGTCTATACTAACCTGGTGAATACAATTCTTCCCACTATAGTGACTCCCTGAGACCCTACACCACTCAACTTGAATACTGCACAAAGCTTTATCAGGGGCTGAACCTTAAGGGAGCCAGCAGGTGGCAGCAGGTCGAGGGGTGCCCTGCTTTTTTGCAGAGCTACCCCAGGCCTGGTACTGGTGGCATTGATCCTTCATTCTCAGCGTGGCCTCTCCCACATGCCTCCAACTTTAGAACAGGCAGAAAACAACCAAAGATCAGTTTGTACCTCCCACCAGGTAGTTCGCAGCCAGTCATAGGCAATGGGTCACACTGGTAACCTTCCCAAGAGGCCCCAGAACCAACATACTTGGAAGCTGGATTCAGACCACTGCATAGCACCGCTCAGTTAGCCCCACAAGCAACACATACAAAGGGCAGGCTCAATAGGCATCAGAGTCTGCTGGGACAAATACCACACAGTGGGATAAGGCCCCACACAGCAGTCCATAAGCTGTGGATATGACCAACCCACAGCCAACCAGCTTGAGGATCCATCCCACCCACTGAGCAGGTGACCAGGGAGACTGTGCCAGGACTCCGTAGGGCACCTACTACATAAGGCCACCTGTCCAAGACTGGGAGTTATAGCAGATCTACCTAATACATAGAAACAAACACAGAGAGGCAGTCAAAATGAGGAAACAAAGAAATATGTCCCAAATGAAGGAACAGGAGGAAACTTCAGAAAAAGAACTAAACAAAATGAAGGCAAGCAATGTACCAAATACAGACTCCAAAACAATGGTTATAAGGATGCTTGAGGAACTTAGTGAGAACTTCAACAAAGAGATAGCAAGTATATAAAAGGACACAGAAACCATAAAAAGAACCTGTCAGAAGTGAAGCATACAATAACTGAAATGAAGAATGCACTAGAAAGAATGACCAGCAGACTAGATAAAACAGAGGATTGAATCAGTGATTAGAAAGACAAGGCAGCATAAAACACCCAATTGGAACAGCAAAAAGAAAAATCAATCTAAAAAAATTAGGATAGTTTAAGAGACTTCTGGGACAACATCCAGCGTAACAACATTTGCATCATAGGGGTACCAGAAAAGAGAAAAGGGAAAGCAAGGAATTGAGAACCTATTAAAAAAAAATGACTGAAAACTTCCCTAACCTGGAGAAAGAAGTGGACATAGAAGCCCAGAAAGTGCAGAGTCCCAAAGAACATGAACTCAAAGGGACCCACACCAAGACACACCATAATTAAAATGACAAAGGTTAAAGAAGAAGAGAGAATCTTAAAAGCAGCAAGAGAAAAACAGTTAGTTACCTACAGGGGAACTTCCATAAAACTGTCAGCTGAGTTCTCAACAGAAACTTTGCAGGCCAGAAGAGACTGGTATGAAACACTCAAAGTGATGAAAAGTGAGGACTTACAACCAAGATTACTCTACAAAGCAGTTATCATTTAGAATTGAAGGACAGATAAAGAGCTTCCCACACAAGGCAAAGCTAAAGAAGTTCATCACCACCAAACTACTATTACAAGAAATACTGTTAGAGGGAGTTCTTTAAGAAAAGGAAGCAGGAAAAAAAAAGATAAAAAATATGAATAACAAAATGGCAGTAACTATGTATCTATCAACAATCACTTTCAATGTAAATAGATTAAATGTTCCAATCAAAAAACATAGATGGCTGAATGGATAAGAAAACAAGACTCTTACTTGTGCTGTCTATAAGAGACTCACTTCAGTTTGAAACACACACAAAAACTGAAAGTAAAAGCAGTGAAAAAGGTATTTCATGACAATGAAAACAAAAAGCTCTGGTAATAATACTTATATTAGAGAAAACAGACATTAAAACAAAGTCTAACAAGAGACAGAGAAGAACCCAGTAATTCCACTTCTGAAGAACCCAAAACACTGCTTCAAGGGGACACGTGCATCCATATGTTCTTTGCCGCATTGTTCACAGTGGCCTAAATGTGGAGGCAGCCTGGGTGTCCGTCAGTAGAAGAATGGATAAAGAGGAGGTAAACATATATACAATGGGCATTGCTTGGCCTTGGCAGTGAATGGGTTCTCGCCATCTGTACCAGCATGGATGGACCAGGAGGGTATTGTGTTGAATGGAGTGTCAGACAGAGAAAGACAGATGCAATTTGATTTAACTTATATGTGAAACCTAAAGAACAAAATAAACAAAGAAACCAGAAACACACTCATAGATACAGAAAGCATTTTGATCGTTGCCAGATTGGAGGAGGTTTGGGGGTGTGGGTTACAAAAGGGGAAGGGATAAAGAAGTACAAGTTGGTTGTGCAAAGTTTATGGGGAGGCAGAATACAGCATAATGAATATAATCAATAATGTTATAATCACTATATATGGTGGCAGATGGATACTCTATTTGTTGTGGTGATAGACAGGAGGGGGGTTAGGGGCAGGGCGAAAAAGTTGAAGGGTTTAAGAAGTACAAATTAGAAGTTACAAAATAGTCATGGGGATATAAAGTAAAGCAAAGGGCATATAGTCAGCAATATGGTGATAACTGTGTATAGTGCTAGGTGGGTACTAGACTGGTCACGGGGATCATTTCTTATATTAGATAAATGTCTAACCACTATGTTATACACTTGAAATTAATATAAAATAATATGGAATATCAATAGTAGTTGAAAAATTAAAAAAGGGCAGAAATGGTGAAAAAGAATAAGAGGTCCAAATTTCCAGGTATAAGACAAATAAGTTATAGGGATATAATGTACAGCATGGGGAATATAGTCAATAATATTGTGATAGCGTGGTACAGTGTCAGATGATTGCTGAATTTATCAAGGTGATCACTTCTTTCAGTAGATAAATCTTGAATAACTATGGTATGCATGGTGTGCACCTGAAACTAATATAATATTGTATGTTAGCTATTTTTTATAAAAATATTTTTAAAAGACTCTAATTTTGATTCCAAATGGATTCTCTTTTATTTGCGTATTCATTCTATTTAGTGCCAAGTACTTAGTATGTGCCAACTACTATGCTATGGCTCAGGGTAATATCCAAATACAAGCTTTGCTTTCATGGAGCTTAGAACTTAGGGACTAAAACCATTTGGCAGACAGACAAGGCAATGATGCTAAAACATGGGCCAGAGAGAGGTTATCAGAGCATACAACAGGAGTGCAAATGACACTTATCTCTAGGCTTATGGATGAGTAGAAGTTAGCCAGATAAGTGGATATATGAGAATAGTGTGTAAGGAGATGTTTCAAACACATCCAGTGCAGTGATTTGTAAGTATACTGGCATATGATACTGACATACTTTATGATACTGACATAATTTAAGTAGTAAAGGAATTTGGGTACTGTTGGTAAGTAGGTTTGAGGGTAAGGATAATGACAATTGAGGTTGCAGATTTAGGTAGCAGGCAGATCACCTATTCACAATGTTGAAGGATTTAACCTAAAGAAAAGTGCCATTCAAAATATTTAACAACTTAGAATGTTTGCACCAATGAATCAGAACTGATACTAGCCCGAACAATGCAATTAGAAAAGACCAGTTTATCAATCCACTAGTTGAATGCTGGCTCAGGCCAAAGAATGCAATGTTATTGAAGAGTTTTGAGTAGTACCTGATTTATCATTTAGGGAAAAAAAAAATCACTGTTAAAATGTGGCAAATGGATTGTAGGGAAGTAAGTGTGGAGGTTTGAGACCAATTATTAGGCTGTCATATGTGATTGAGAAATTTGGCCTAGCCCAGAGTGGGATCAGCAGAATGAAGACACAGGATGGACTCTAGAGATGTGTGGAAGGTAGATTTAACAAGAATTATTGATTAGGATTTTAGTGAAAGGAAGAATAACTGGGGTTGACCAACTAGATGAATGGTATCATTTACTGAAACAGAGAATACTAGAAAAAGATTTATTTACTTGCTTGTTTATTTGAGAGTTGGGTGGGGGAATAAAATGGTCATAATTCCAGTGTGACACAGATTGACTTTGACTTGTCTGAGGGAAAGCCAAGTCACAGGTTGAGTAGGTAGTAAGGGAACCATGAGAGAAATCTGAGCTGGGGATAAAGATTGGGAGTAATCACCACAGAGAACAAAAGAGTAGATGAGGAAACCTAAGGAGTATGTGGAGTCAGAAAAGAAGGTATCAGGGGGCAGAACCCTGAAAACTAAGGACCTTGGTTTCAATTAACTTTAAATTTTTAATTCCAAAAATCTGCAAATCTTTAAAAAGCTGAAATGCTAAAATGAAAACTACTCAGCTGTGATAATGATATATACATTTAAAAATACAACTACAATCATTATTTGAAGTAAAGGATCAAACAAAACTGAAAAATAACATAAACCAAGAGCGAACACCGGATAGACTTTGATAGTATAGGTGAATCCTGATTTTTCATATGAGCAGGTGATTGATAGGAAGCAGGTAAAATTATCAACATGGTAAATCTATTATAAAAGTAGTCTCAAATTCTGTGAAGCCTGGACGTGAAAGATGAAATATAGTGAGAACTGATTCGGTACGGTATAAAGTAGGCAATTTTCTTATAGAAAAAATATCATGTTTGATGTTTAAGTACTGATGATGCTGGACCAAATTCCACTTCATCTACACATACGTTAAACTTAGCATGAAAAGTTCTTCTTAGCCCTGATGCCTTATAACTTCTAAAGCCTAAACGCCTTGAAGGCCTCCAACTTGACAAAGCAATTTACATGCTGTGTGCACACTTATTCCTCACTCTTACATCAATTAGGTGAATACGGAACCTAATTAGACCAACACAAGGAATAAATACACAATGGTCACAGAAAAACCACTAATGGTTAACTGTAGACTAAGTTTATTCATTTTGTTTACTAACAATGTACTGATGTTCTGTTTTCCAAGTTTAGATTTTACCTAAGGTACTTCTGCTATCTATTTGGAGCATATATGAAGTAAACATATATTTAGTAAACCAATAATAAGAGGAATAGAATGTTGACTTTTATTCATATTTACTACAGATGGGAAAAGAGGGAGAATTTTCTTTTATTTGTTAAAAAAAACACACCATACTTTTAAAAGGTTTAGCTAAAATCTAGAGCATACACTTGAGTTTGCCAAGTGGATCAGTTTATTTAAAAGTTACACAGGCAAGTTAGTCAACTATTTTATTATTAATCTTCAAGGTAGTACTTTGAAAATCTGGTTCAATAGACAATGATTAGAGGTCAGAGAACCAACTTCCTGTAATTTTGGGGGGGGTGGTGGAGGGAAAGGCTGTGGATGTGTCTATATTTTCATTTTTTTCCACTGAAGTGTCCACAGTTTTATGCGTTTCTAAAAGGGGCTGTGCACTAATTCTGTGGTAGGTACTCGGGTAACTAGTGAACAATATAGATCTGTTTTTGTCTTTATAAAGCAAATCGACATTAATCAAATAATGATGACTAAATGATCGTAAACTACAGGATTATAAGCTATAGTATGTGTATGAAAAAAAAGTATGGGAAAGTAATTATAAAACATTTAAAATAAATCCTGGGTCTATTTCTGACCTATCTCATGGAGGTAAGAAAAATCTCCCGCAAAGAATTCTTTAAGCCACATTATACTTAAGTTGAGATACTTAAAGTGAAGGGATTAGGAAGTACAAATTGATAGTCACAAAATAGTCACAGGATGTGAAATACAGTATGGGGAATATAGTCAATAATTAATATTGTAAAGTCTATGTAGGGTGCCAGATGGCTACTGGATTTATCAGGGGGATCACTTCATAGATTATATAAACGCCTAACCACTGCTCTGTACTCCTGAAACTAATATAAAATAATATTGAATATCAACTATAAATATCTATATATTATATATGTATATATAATATATAGATATATATGTATATACATATATATGTATAGTCATGGGACGTAAAGTACAGCATAGTGAATATAGTTAGTTAATAGTATTGTAATAGCTATGTATGGTGTCAGATGGGTAATAGACTTAGACTTTTTATTTTGTAAGGGGTGTAAATGTCTAATCATTATGTTGTTTTGTGCACCTGAAATTAATAAAAAAACATGTAAGTATTGTTTCCACTGCTGAAGGCAAACAAAAGTATATCACACTTGGAGGCAATTTAGAGAATAGATTTGGAAGGGGGACATGGAAGCAGGAAGAGCAGAGGGGATGTTATTTCATTAGTTGGAAAGAGCATCAAAAGTGTCTTGGACTAGAGTGATGGTGGTAAACATGGAGATTCAAGAGACCCGGATAAAATTAAGATTTGATCTGGTGACAGAATGGATTTGTGATGAGAAAGGAAACGTCAAAAAGGACCCTATGCTGAACTCCATATCCCACGACTACATAAATATATGTACATATATATATAATATATATATTATATATTATATATTACATATTATATATAATTATAGTTGACATACAATATTATTCAACTTCAGCTTCAGGTGTACAGTGCAGTGGTCAGGCATCTACACCGTCCATGAAGTGGAGGCGGGTTATCACCATGTGAGGGGTGAAATGTCTAACTATTACATAATTTTGTACACCTGAAACTAATAATAGCAATAAAAAAAAGACTCTATGTTTCTAATTTGAAGTGAAGTCACCTAATAAGCGAGGTAAAAATAGAAGACCAAGGTGCTTTTCATAGTGTTGTTGTTTGGGGTGGGTTTGGTGTTGGGGAGATAAAGCTTGCTCTGGTATTCAAAACATTTGGGCATCAATACCTAAAGGAAATGTATTTTGAAATACCTCATTTAAATATGAAAGTCATAGTTAATAAATACGTTAGAAAGCTTGAGACATTTAAAAAGAAGATTCACTCATTTTAAAATGTTTTATCTGTATTAACAAGACATAATAGAATTTATAGAACAAATTAATAATACAAAATAGCTTTGGATATTTTCAACTGGTAACTGATTTTCACCACAAAAATAAATTAAATATATTAAAAAACAACAACCCTGGAATTTCAAGGAATGAGCAAACAAAACAAGAAAACCCCAATACTAAAATGATTGTTATTCAACTCTACATCTTTACAACATGAGCTCTTGGAAAATAAAGTTTCACTAAATAAATAGGCATTTTAAAAATGATAAATAATGAGCTCTTGATACATTTTGTTTTATTCGGTGAAATACTTCTTCAAAATTTAACTTGTGAGTCTATCCCATGTCATTCCAGTTTTAAAAGGAATACAGTCTTTTGGTGTTTGGAACATGCAACTAGTATGTCTATACCTTTTAAAGATCAACAAAAGTGATATTTGATTTAAATGAAAAACCATATTAATAAAAAATATAATCTAAGACACATATCGTATTGCTTAGAAGAATTATTTTAAAATATACACTAGTAAATGTATTCCAAAAACTTATTGTAATTTCTAAATCACCCATATTTACTTTGTCTAATTTTTAAAAAACTGACATTGTTTTCAAGAGCCTCAGAAGGCCAACAATGTTTTATTGAGTTTGGCTTGAATATAAGACCATCAACATTTTTAATATTAATATCTTTTTAAAATGGATGTCACTTTTTGGCGAATACCTTCCTGGCATAAATATTTCTATTTGATAAAAAAATGACGTTTAGCTCCAATACTTATTAAAGGATTTTTTTTAAAAAACCTGTTTTACGTCAGGGTTGTGATAAGATAAACACATACTATCCAGTACAACCTGTTAAATTAGTATCATTTTATTCAGAATAGTATATAATATAAATCTACAATTTCTTAGCTAACAAATTCTTAATTATTGTTTGATAAAGATTTGAGGGGAAGAGTGGAACGATGAACAAAAGAGAAGTTTTGCTGCCCTAACACTACAATTACATACTATTCTATTAAAATGCTAGAATTTTATCAAGCACTGAAATGTTTTCACATTACCCACAGGTATACATTCTACTGATAATGTTTCTAAATGCATGAATATAATTAGAGTCATATTGATTTTCTACCTAACACGTGCTAGAATAAACTATATTATTTTGCTATGCTTATAAGAAATAAAGAATAACTGACTTCTGGCTATGTTTAAACTATAATAATAATAGGAATGCTAAAGGACCCCAAAGCATCGTCTTTTAGTATTCTTTAGTCTTTAGCATTTAGACAGAGGCAAGTAGAATAGAAAATTCAGGTTTATAATTTATCTTGTTTCCTCTTGCCAGTCTTTGTATCTGAAAGAGCTTGTTCCTTTATCTAGTGTGTGAGCAATATAAACAAAAAAGCAATTTGGAGAATATCTCCAAACTCAGAGACCAAATGATCATCACAGTAAAAATTTTAGAAAATTTTAACCAAATGGGAAATGCAGTTGAAGCAACTGAGGTAATAATCTTGACTTTCATTTCCTTTTAATTATTAAAATAAGAGTAGATTTTATTAGTGGGAATCATGGTGCTCAGCGAAAGTGTGTATGAAAATGCTGAAAGACCCCAGCCTTTATTGTATGTGTTCTAAGTATAGACATTATTTAATTAAAAATGTTAATTTACTTTCATTCCACATTTTACAAATCAAATCTAACAACACATTTTTGAAATTATTTCGTTTTTCATTCAAAAGTTCAAAGAACAATTCTGAATGGAGCCAGGTCACCTATGCTATTCCAACTCTCAAAATAAATTGGAAAAGCCTTTTGAGCAACTGCAATTTTGTCTTTCAGAAAGAAGTTTGCACCAGCTAAACCCAGAGCTGTGGGCTGGGCTTCTCTATACATGTGCAGAGGCCAATGGCACACCCATTTTAAACAATACTTCATGGTTGTCATCAGCACCCAAACATGATCTTTGATAGCCAGCCTCCTCTTCCACCTAAGACCTGCAGGACTGTGCGTCTGCTCTGAAAATCCTACATCCGAATTGAATCGTAAGAGAAGTTTCTTGGTTATTTATTAGAAGCTTAACATCTAATTTGATGGGACTTCACAGTTTGTTCAAAATACTTGAGATGTAGTGTCAGAATATTTCCTTTGCTGTTTAAATGAACACAATAAGTATGCTCAGTGTGATAGATTATGCCAATACTATACAACTGTTTTACAGATCACATACTTGTAATTATAAACCGGGGGTGCCAAAAAAATGCATACAAGTGGACACTTTGGTCAGTGTTGCTCAAGCAGTAGTTTGCGGTAATCATAAGTGTCTGGAAACTGATGGTAACCACTTTGAACACCTCTTGTAATTGCCGAAGTAAAACGTGACTTGTATTCATCTTTTGTGATTGGTATATATTGAGTATTGCAATTTCAATACCGTTTTCCTTTCTTAAAATGTGTATACATGTTTTTGGCACCCTCTGTATTTTGAATATATAATATGTATCTTTATAATCAAAAGACTTAACCATTTAAAAGTAATTTATTGCCAAATTACAATGTTTATACTCAAAGATCAACATGTAGGTGTATGTGTGTGTATGTAAGTGTGTGTGACCGTATGTGTGTATACACACACATTCGCGTGTATATTTATGATTTTCTTCTCTTGGCTTTGATACCGCTGAATGAACAGAGTTCACACAGCATCAGTCATTTTCTTTGTGACAGTATACCATCAATACCACAAAAGGTTGAAAACTTCATTTCCCAAATTAAAAACAAGAAACGATGAACTGTAGAAAGCTACTTCAAAGAGAACAGAATTTAAGCAAATTACTTCCAGAGTGAAGGGTTCTGACTGAGCGGGCTCCTGGGGGAACTGAAACACCTACCGTCTTGCTGAGGTAGCCTGTGCTGGTGTTCATGCACTGTTGCCCCTCACTGTTGCAGCAGCCCCCACATCTGTAGACGGACACACATGGAGGTTTAAAGAAGGTGTTTGTAGCTGCTCCAAACTCCTTCCCCACATCTATACACACCTCACGTGGCATGCATTGAGTCTTTCTCCACTCATTATCAATACCTGTCGAGTCACAGGGAAGGCCATAAGTTACACAGAAGCCACGAAGATGGAAACAGCCCACAGTAGTTGGAAGTCACTCACACTTGATTTCAGATTTTAAGATTTAAGTAGCATATGTAACATCAAAGAAATAATTGACAGGATCCTAAATTGCCCTGTGAATTGGAATATATCATATTTAACAGAGCAGCTAAGGATATTTTCTTAAAAAAACTAATTTCTATAGCCATGTAACAAGCTAAATGAAGATTATGCTTTCTTAAATCTTATTATGCTTTCAGTATTCTACAGCACTTACATTTGGTTTTCTTTACTTAAGAAAATGAAAATTTAATATATACATGTTTATCAGACCTGCAGAGATAGAGCTACGGTCACTTGCTATAGGATGTACTATTTTTGTGGTCTCAAAACAAATATAAACAACACGATTTGATTTTCTTTCTAAACTGAGATGGAAATGAGAAGATGGCTATGGTTTGGACTCAATCCAAAAGTCATTTTCAGGCAGGCTATTTGGCAGTTTGGGGTAATGTCATGGTGATAGCTACTTAAAATGCAAGGGTATTTTCCATCAACTGCGACATGTATCCTGAACTAAGTATTTTCAGGAAAGTCAAATTTTCCTTTTTCTTTCTTGCTGTCTCTTGGAATTCTGTTTTCCAATGAGTTAGTGGTTTACTTATAACACTGTTGACTCTAAATACTTCATTACAAATGATGTACTTCTTAAATGTTCTAGTCTACATTTTCCCTGAAATACACTTTTTGGGAAAAAAGGACATAAACTATTGATTATTCAAATATGAAGCCATTTTGTTTGGTTGGTTTTGTTCCAAAAATACTTTGCAATCTCAAATCTTTATAAAAATTAACATTTAATAACTGAAGGGAATTACTTTTAAAAAGTAATCCACCAATGTATACTATGACATTTTATGCAACATTATAATTTTTTTGTGATATTTTCTGCTAGATCTCTTGGGCTTTACCAAATTCCAGCTCTCAAGTCAGTTACCCATGAAGCAACAAGGTAACAAGTAGTATTTGAAAAAATGATTTCACATGATTGAGAAATTAAGCATTTCTAAATCCAAATCAGAAAGAAAATTTGTGTACAATTATTTTGTAAGATACAGAATGTTTCCACGATTAAACTGACAGTGTGTAAAATATATCTATATATTTTAAAATTTTGCAATGGGATATCACCTCAATTAAAAAAATTAAAGTGTGTTGATATGCATGCACCTCTCTCTCTTCCTATTTCAAGAAATCATCCACTTACAGTGAAATCATAAAATGCTATATTTTGAAAATAACATTTTCTTTACTTTCGACCCTAAAGGTATTCAGCAGTACATATACTGAAGGGCTTGCAACTTTCACTGGGCTGATATATTAAACTTATTATGTATTTTCTTTTCCATACTTACTTTTCAAGATCTCTGCATTATAATGTGCTGCAGCAAATTTTATAGTATCTTCTGTTCTTGTATTGACATTGGGCTGTTCTTTATTTTGTTGCCAGCCTCCTCTTCTTAACTGACACTTGTACATTTTCCAATATTCTGGGTAGAGTACAGTCATGAGTTCATCTACACTAGACACCGACCGCAACTGTTCTTCCAGATCTGTTCCTGCATAAGCCTGTCAAAGAAAATGCAAGGTCAAGTGTGTATCAGATGAAGGGACATGAGAAGAGACACACTGAAAAACCTTTAGGTTTAATGTTACATATGCTGGATACCTATTAAAAGTATTATTCATTATTCCTGAATTATTTAACTTTTCATGATAAAATTTTCATGTTTTAGTTTGAGTAAATACCACAATCAAAATGACATTAAATCCCACCATTAAAATGTAAAATATATATTTGGTTTTTCAGACAGAAATTTTGTGAGGTACAATTTTAAAAATAACTTTTGAAACAGCTTGTTTTATTTAGAGTTACTTTACATAAATGGGCAAATATATAAGTTTAAAAATTTATTGAAGCTTGTATTACCGTCCAATATAAATAAAATTAAACTGAATTCCACTCTCATACTTTGTTTCATTTTTAGTTATCAGCATCAATCAAATATAATTAAGCGGGATGCTTGAAATTAGGAATCTTACAGAAACTATCTTAGAATCTATGATCACATGAAAAAAGGGATTTCAACAACAGCATCACAGTAAGGTTTATATATTGGCAGAACCTCCAGTATTTCCAAAAAATCTGATCATCAAGGTTTATTCTGGTATGAAAAAGACATGGAATATATCATATGGTATTAATTCTGCTTACAAATAATTAACTGTCTATATTAGTGAATCTAATTAAGTGGAACATTCCAAATTATATTCAAGTAGTTACCATACCTAAGAAAAATACACTTTTTTTCTAAATTATACTTTGAAATTATGGAAAAATGGTACATTGTTGAACATTATCTGCCAAGGGAAATACAACATCACATGTTTATTTTGTACTTTCATGGTTTTCCCAGCTTTAAAGTCTAAATATGTAAGTAAATACTTTGGACATTGGACACTAGAGAGCTGTTAACAACGCAGGTAACTGCCCCCCCTCACTGCCCTGCTCCCCGCCAGACGACGTGGATGGAGATTAAGAGAGTACATTCTAACAAGTTATAGTTTTCCCTTTCCAATTTTTGAAGTACGTAATTAATATATTTGCTTTACAAATGGAAATACTAATTGAAAGTCTTTTCACTACTACTTTTAATAATTCAAAATGTTCTGAGGTAGGTGATTTTTGTGCTACATTTTGAGAAACATACTCTAATGTAGATTTTTTACATTATTACAGAGCCTTGTAGGCAGTAAATTATGAAATGTGTTCCTTCCTACTAGATAATAAAATTGGCTATGAATTTTAGGATTTTCCCCTTTCTTCGCTTATTGTGTGAATTGAGCACATCACCTAATCTCTTTAGGTCTATGCTATGAAAATATAGATATTAACCCATTACCTTCTGGAATATATAGAATGATTCTTGATATGCCATACTGCTAGACAAAATTTAATTCTGTTGAATAGATGGAAAGTGAGAATGAAGAGGAGATCTTAGCTAAAATGAAAATGACAAAATATCCTCATACAGTTTCCCAATTAAATGTTTATGAAATATTTGTCTCAGGAAAATCTCATATATGACCCAAAATTCAAGAGTCAAAAATGTATCAGAATCTAAAAGGACTACTATCAGAGAGAAAAATTATAAACGTGCCCAGGCGTATATATGTGGCCACTGCTACCTGAAGGGATATGTCATAGATGGTTATTTGCCTATTTGCCTATTGCTTGACTCGTTCTTGAACATAAGAAACAACATAGGACTGTGTGAACTGTGGGTCCTTGCGATTCTTTCCCCCATAACTCAGCTAGAATTAAAGTCAGGTTGTGACCTAAGCTGATCACGAGAATCTCACATGAAACAGGCATGTGTGTTCACTCTACCAAGAGGAGCTGCGACACAACATACCAGTGTGATACAACACGACGAAAGACATGTACCAAATGGCTAAGAGAAAGGATTATGGTGAAGAGTGACTTTCAGTTAAGTATTACTTGAAGTTTTAAGGCAAATCACTTTTGTACTTTAAAATTTAGAAATAGAAAAGAACTATAACAATAATTATCATGTAAGAGCAGACATTAAGTTACCCAATAGATCAACAGAACAAAAATGTAAGCATGTATTCACAATAAAGAAAATGCAATATAAAAATGCATAAAACATGCTAGTAGAAAATAAGTTATTATATTTATACTCTTAAGTTGATAAAAGGCCTTTCTAAAGGTGAATATAAAAATAAAACGTAAACGATCTGTATGCTAGAAAACACTACAAACAAAATAAAAGACAAACAACAAAGTTGGAAAACTATTTGCAATATACATGAAAGATGAAAAAAGACTAATATTCTTAAAATATTGCATGAACATGTTAATGAAAAAAAATAAACAGGTACTTCATTTTAAAAAAATGGACGAAGAACTTGAAGTAAATAATCACAAAGAATAAATATAATTAATAATATTCAGTGATGGCAACAGTGAATAAACTATAACTCCTTTCAACTTTGAAAGGAATATAAATGTGTACAGCTATTCAAGGAAAAGGCACTATTTCAAGTTGAATGGCCTTAAAAACAAGCTCCATTTTAGACAGCAAATGTACTTTGAAATTAAATTTCTTATCCAACAGAAGTGATAATATAATTAGAGCAGATATAGGTACAAATTCATCATGAGGTTGTTTATAGTAGTGAAATATAAGACAATCTATACAGATAATAATAAAGAATTGATTAAATAATATACAGTACAAACAGAAGTTAGCACAGAAAGTAATGTAATAACACTATAAAATGATACAGATGTATAATTTAGATATGAAAAGAGGTTCATATATATTCTATGAAAAAATAGAGTATACAATTTATACACCCATACACACAATGTTCATATGTGTAGTACAGTCTTTTCACAGAACAAAATTAATATATGAATAGATTGAATGCATCTGTGTATGCAGTCTTAAGAGTAAAAGACATGCAGCAAAAACAACAGTTATCTTCTCTAAATTGCAGAATTAAGGTAATTATTATGTTCTTCTTTATACATTTCTGTATTTTAAATTTTAAATAATAACCATATATCACTTTTTATTATCAGAATAAAATTTAAAAGTAATCATCTCTAAGTTTACTGGCAGGTCATACATAGTGTTCATTTCAGCTTTTGATTTACTTTATGTTCTTATTTCTGCATAGAGCATGCCTATGATATATTATTTAACATAAAAATCTTTGGCAAAACCTATCACAGACAAATGGTATAAAATAGCTTGATACTGAGCAATTAATTTACTTATTCCTACTAGACTTTAATTATTATATTTGTGTGGAAGAAAAACTAGCTTTGTTATCAAAAGATCCAGATTCCCATCTTGACTACAGACATTATTTAATTAAGCACCATTAGATTTCCTCTTTGAATGTCATTTTACTCTGTATTATAAAATACAGTTGAACCTTGAACAACATGGAGTGGGATTTAGGAGCACCAACCCCTATGTAGTTGAAAATCCATGTATTTTCAACTCAGTTTTCATGGGGGATTGGTTGCAGGACCAAAGTCTATGGATGCTTCAGTTCCCTATAAAATGGCATAGAACAATGTATACTGCAGATTGAAAACAGTACTGGCATTTATTGAAAAAAAATCTGCGTATATGTGGACCTGCTCAATTCAAATCCACGTTGTTCAAGGGTGAACTGTAATAATAATATTTTCCTCAGAGTTTTTGTGATGATTCAAATAGACATTTGATATAGAAGCATATCATTTTTTGTAGTCAGGGGTGGGATTACTTGTCTTTATAACATCTTTACCGAGCAAAAGCATAGTACAAAGATTATTTTTTAGATAGACTGAATTTTTTACACAATTATGAACTGTGACTCTGAGTACTGTACCAGCTCTGGAGCAGTATTCTTTAGATCTGTCTTCTACATTTTTGTTCTCATTAAGCAGCAACTTAGGAATTGAGCATTAGCGAAGAAATAGGGCTATAATGTGAATCCAGAGAAGACCAAAATCTTGGGGACAGCTAACCATGGCATATTTACATTCAAATTCTACTTTTGAAGAATTTTAAAAAGACCCAGTATCTAGAATGAGTTCTGAACCAGGCACACACCAAAATCTTTCAAGTGGAAGTGCTATCTATATGGAAGTGAGGTTCTTTCTGAATACTTTAAGTCTATACGTTCTCCAGTGTTTCCTGCAATGTTGAAGTCATTTGCTTGAATGATGATATATTCCTTTTATTGTCCAAAGAGATTTGGTATGTCTTAAGGTAGAAAGTGTCTTGTAAATGGATATTCAACTGTAAAAAAAAGACTCAAGTCATAGAAAAATGAATCTAATTTTGCATTCTACCTTAAAGGGATCAATTAGGAGGTTCCAGTAAGTACTCTTATGTAACTTTCAGCATGTATGTATTTGCAAACAGTGACCTAGGTGACATTCAGTGCAGGATTTTGAGATGCTATGGAAGTCAAAGCAGAGTGTGCAATGTCGAAGACGGGGAGCTCAATCAGGAATAAACTCTTTCCTTGATAATTCATAAACCTAAAATGCATTCCCTTCTTCCACTAACAGGAGAAGGATGAAGCAAGATCTCTGATTCTAGAAGTTACATGACAAGAAAATGCTTTGGGGTTTCACCTGCACGCTATAATTCTCCTTAGTTATGAAGAATCATAACATGCAGTGAGCACTGGAGGTGGGCTTGACAGTGGCCCCTAATCGACTTTACATTTAACACACACAGCTAGCAAAACCTAGTTTCCTTCTTGTTGCACTGCGTTGACTAGGGGCTGTTCAGATGCCTGTTAGGGAGGAAGCACAAGTGCATGGTGGTTGCCCTTCCTCCCCAAAACTGTGATAAACCAGAGAGTCAACGATAAACAGGGAGTTGTAGCAGTCATCCAGGATTAATGCTATTAGTGGTCCTGGATTTGTCAATGAATGGAAATAAGCTTCTAAACAACTTGAAAGTCCAATGTCAAAGTCCCTTCAAATAACAATCTTAAGTTAATTGCTGTGTTGCATATAAATTTGACACTCATTTATGAAGTTGAAAATTCATGGGGAAATGCATATGGTTGAATTATGGAAAATTTCCTTTCACCTAAAAGCATATACTCTTATCACTCCTTATAGCCAGAACTGAAAGAATGAGCACGAGTCCATCAAAGAAAGGTTTGATAACACTACAGTATTTTCAAGAAGTGGACGAAAAGGGACATAGGCCAATCTGGTTAGATGTCCAATATAACTATATCTGGGGGGAGAGAGGGAAAATAACTTAGTATTTTTTCCTTTTGAAAAATCAAAAGGAAAATAAGGGATGTTTATATTTTTCTTAAATGACCATATGCTATCTTTAAAAGTCTGGCTCAGGTAATATTTTATATTTGAAAAAGATATACATTGTCATGGATAATTTCATAAAATGAAGCAGAGGGAAGATTAGTTGATCAAATTATCACTTTAAAAAAACAAGACATTTACTAAAAGTTTTGAAAGGAAATATTTTTCATATTATACATCACATATATCATGTCTTCGTCCTAAAAAAAAATCATTAGCAAGAATCAATATATCACAAGGAAGTTGTCAAAGTCAATAACTGTATACCACCATTAGGTTTCCTTTTTTCTTTAAAAATAGGGTCAAATCCAAGCATTAGAATAAGTGGCTGCTGAGGTTATTCTTCCCCTAAAATAACAAAGGAACTTGTTTATTCATCCCTTCTTACTTAACAATGGAAGTTGTATGACAGATGAACTTGTGGGTCTTTCTATTTCCTTCAGCTATCCATAGGAGGCACATTTGTAAAATTTAAAAGTATATTCTAATTATTTAAAAATGCCCCCTTAAAGCAAAATTTGGTCTAGGTGACAGAACGGAGAAGGTTTTGGATTTGAGAAATCATCCAATACATAGTTACAAAATTCACTTTTGAAATTACCCTTTGGTAGAGAATCATGAATAAACATGAAAAATCAAATGGGATCCTTCTAAGGAATATATATTTGTAAATGTTTTTACATAACCTTAGCAAATCATTTTACCTAATGTTTCAGTGAAGGTGTCAGATCAGGATTCTTTCACCCACAGGTCACCCATCATCCATGTCTACACCAACCTGATGTGCCACAGATAGATAACCCTGGAAGCAGATATTTAAATTTTAGTTTATTATTGGAAGAAGTTTTTAACTGGAAATTTTAATTTAATTTTGCCTAATCCTTTGAAATGTGTTATTGTAAATTTTGAAAACAATGCCGTAATGAAGAATGGACTCTTTTCATATCTATTATCGATAGCAAAAAATTATTTTTTAAAAGAAGTTCCTTTTAGTTTACCACATATATGAATTAAATTTTAAAATAAAATGTTAATTTAATCAAAATTTAAGTTAACTAGACTCTTGGAAAATATTTTAAATATTAATTTTCAATTATCTTATTGTTGAGGTAACTTTGTAACAATGCCAAAATAGGCAATCAGTCATAGCTGCATAATAAACACAATGGAAAATAAGATTCTATACACATTGACTTCTTGCACTCAATATGGAAAACCAGCTGCTTGCCTCTTATTCTTGAATAGAATTGACTTCTGTTCCTTGCAGAATGGCAAAATGATCTCAGAAATACTAAAATATGAAATATTCCAATATTTTTCCAGATATGATTGCAAAAACAGCACCAGGTAGGTGAAGCCAAAACTAACGACTGCATTTACTGACTACTGAGGAAAAGCCAAGGAATAAAATTTATTACTCAAATATTCCTATATACATATTGTGGAGCAGTAGCTCTCGACCAGGATGACTTTTTCTCCTCAGAGTCATTTGGCAACGTGTGCAGACATTTTCGATTTCAGAACTGTGGGGGTGATGCTACTGGTATTAGTAAGTAGAGGTCAAGAATGCTGCTGAACATTCTCAAGTGCACCGGACAGCCCCTACAAATAAGAATTAACTAGGCCAACGTGTCAATAGTGATGTTGTTGGGGAAACACTGCAGCTGAGTAAGAGTGGGCTTTGTCATTTATGAATCTCCAGAAAGTTGAAAATTTGCATGAATTTCACCTAGTAAAAACCATAGAGACATCAGAGTGAGTGAATGAATGGATTGAAAGTACCACCAGCAGCTGGATTTAGTAATGGTAAAATTCTTAGGGAGATTTATTTACTGGCCGGGATAATTTAGTATTTTTCTTTCTTTTTTTTTTTTTACACAGGCATTTCTCAACAGCATTCCTTTGTTTTCATAACAAGAAGAGAATGTAGTAGCAGTTTAGACATAGCCTTCTTAGGTAAGTAAATTAAAAATGTTTTATAACTATTTTCCTTTAATTGATTATATTTTTTTTGCTGAAGATTCAACTAATTTTACAATAAAAACGAGTTACACATGGTTTTAAAAAACGCTTATGCAGAACATTATTTTGAAATTAAAAATGTAATGGCTTGTTATCTTTCTTTTTAGTAAAATGTCTTTTCTTCTTTGATATTCTAAAGATCAATTTATGTTAACACTATTTAATACCAGAAGTAATAGTAATAATGCTTCTTAAAATCTTTAATTAATGAATAATATCCACACAGAAAAGCAAACAAATTATAAGGACACAGCTTGATGAATTTTTACAAACTGAATAAACCCTTGTCATTATACCCAGATCAAGATATGGAGCACTGACCACATTCCAGAACCCTTCTTTCTTCTCCTTCTCAATTATAACTCTCCACCAAATTACATTCCTTGTTATGTTTCTATTTTCTATTAACATAATTAATTTTTTACTATTTTTCAAATTTTACATAAATGGTATCCTACAGCATATACTATTTCATGTAGGGCCCTTTTTCTCAACCTAATCTTTGTGACATTCATCTTTGTTGTGAGAAACAATTGGTTTTACTGCTGTCCTGTCTCTTTGTATGAACCACTGCAATTTATTTATCTATGGGTGTATACATTTTTTGAAGGACATAGGGTAAGTTTTGGGGGGGATCTATAAACAGAAACAGTATTGATGGTTCATGAGATGTTCATATACTTAGCTTTACAGATATAGCCAAACCATTTTCTGAAGTAATTTTACCAATTTACACTCCTTAGGGTTGTATATAAAAATCCCTTGGTTCCATATCTTTGCCAACAACTAGTAGTATCCATTTTTTTAACTTTAGCTAATCTAATGGGTACGTGATAATACCTTGTTGTGGTTTTAATATGTAGTCCCTGGATGACTGATGACACTTTCATGTTACTTGGTCACTCTTTTAAGAATTACCAATTAAAAGCTTCTTATTTGCTTCTGTTGGCTGTCTTATTATTGATTTGTAAGAGTTCTTAATGTATTCTGGATATAAGTAGAATGTGTATTGCAATCATCTTCTACTATGAAACTTGTATATTCACTCTCTCAATGGTGTTTTTTGATGAATTAAAGTTCTTAATATTAATGTTTGAATTTTTCTTTATGGTTGTGATTCTGGTATATTAAAAAAAAATCTTTACCAACCACAAATTCATGAAAATATTTTCCTTTGTTATTTTCTAGAATCTTTATTATTTTACTTTTCATATATGGACCAACAATTAACCTAGAAATGATTTTTGAGTATAGTGTGAGGTAAAGGTCAAGATTCTCATATATATAATTGATCCAGTACTATTTAATGAAAAACTCATACTTTCTCCATAGCACTGCATTCATCCCTTTGCTATGAATCACGTGACTATACGTGTTTGATCTGCTTCTGGACTTTTGGATTTATCCATTGGTCCTTTTCTCTACGCTTATGCCAGTACCACACTATGATAACTTTATAATTAATCTTGATATTAAGTATATTATTTGGTTTATACCTGTGATGCTCCAAAGTTTAGTTCCATTGATGTACCAATGTTATTTACAATTTCATTTCCATCCTATTTTATGACTAATTTTACTAATGGTTTTTGCAATAAACTTGAGGTACTTGGCATTAAATAAGTCAAATACATTGTCAAGTGTCTTGCATATCTTAGGCACTCAAGGATAACTATAGTTAGTAATAGTAGCAGTGTGGTAATAGCAGTAAACACATGGGCTATCGTTGTGTTTAGGAATATGCATTAAACTATATAAAAGTTTCAATTCTCAAAACTTCAATATTGACTCTTACTTAAAATCTATGTTCCCTGTGAAATCTCATTTTGCCCTATCATATATGTACATACATTTTACTTAAAATCACATATGCATACACAGAGATATGTTTTAATAAAATGTTTAAAGGAATTCTGAGTTTTCTAGGAGAAATCATGTTTTGGAGAGCCACATATATGTGGTACAACATAATACTAAGGAGCATGTGTTCGGGGCACAGATAAATCTCAGTTTAAATCTCAGTTTCTCCACTTACTATGTGTGTGATTTTTGAGGTTCATGCCCCATATGAAATATGAACATTGCTGTAATAATTAAATGAGGTACTTTGAAATAGGTATGCAAATAACCAATGCTTATTCATAGTAAATTTTTACTGTGTAATGATGATATTAATAAAACCCCAAAACTATGGTTCTTCATTTATAAAATGTTGATAATAAAATGTACCTTATAAAGCTGCTGAGTATGCAAATAATATTTGTAAAATATGTAAGAAGAAGTCTGGTACACTAGACAGTCACCTGTCTCTAATAAGATATATTAAATAAATAGCAAAGGAGGGAAAAATTTTATAATTTTGTAACTTGTCTTGAATGACTACTATGTGCCAAAGACCATTCTAGGCATGCTATTTGCAAATGAAGTCTCTCTTTTCATTGAGTTCGCACACTGGAAATTATATACATTTATTATATATATATATATATATTGAGAACCTGACAATATTAATTATAAGATTCAAATTTGTTCTTTCCATTGAATTTGCTAACTTTAAGGTATACCTGTTTTGTATATTGAAATTAATTCCAGATGAACTTCTTATTGCTTGTGTGTTTCTGTGTCTAAAGGATTCCAGATTACTTACTAAAGTGGCAGGAAGCAGAATTTGTTGCTATGAAACAATGTTGAGTAAAACAAAGCTGAATTATTTAACCAGAGGTTCTGTGGCTGAAAACACAAAAATTCCATTTTGCATTTTTACTGACCCTTGATCAGTTGAATTTCTCTTTATAATTAAAACTTATTTAAAAATTTATTTCAAAATTAGCAAAAGCATAAATTCTATATATACATTGATTTATAAATCGTTTTTCGTGTGTGTGTGTTGAATGGTTGGATTATCCTGAAGATATACACTCAGTTAATAGGCAACCTAGAAACAGGATGAAAGATTATCGCCATACCTAGGTCACCATTAAGAATTTAGAAAGATTTTCTGAGGGCAGTGCCTTACTCAGCTTTAGGGAAAGCACAAACACTCCCTTATGAAGCCAGGTACTCCTACACACCCTAACTGCTTACTTGAGGAACAACTTAGCCCTGGTAAAGTCCTGAAGAACAGTCTTCCTTTGAGCATTGTAACAAGTATCAGAATGATGTTTTTCCTTTAACAATGCTCGCTGCCAGTCGATTTATTCTATGCCAGTTCATTTCCATTATAATTTCAAACCATCTCCCTTAATTCCATCCTCATTCTTGCATTATGTGGACAAACTTGCTTCATACTTCATAAAGAAAATAGATGTTAAATAGCAACATATATACACATGATCTCCCTATCTTCCTTCTTCCTTCAGGAAAAACTAATGAAATGCTTCTTTTCAGACTCTCCAAAGCTAGTAATTCCACAGGTGTTTTGTTCCTGTCTGTTCCTGTGGTAGTAATGCTTTACTCCTTTTATTAACCTCAGTCTGTCTCTCTCTCTGTCTCTCTGTCTCTGTCTCTCTGTCTCTGTCTCTCTGTCTCTCTCTGTCTCTCTCTCTCAGTTCCTATCAGCATACAAATCTGTTGCTCACCTAAATTTAAAAACTAAACACAAAAATACAATCAGAAAAACATTAACAAGCAGAAGAGAACCGACCCTCTCTAAGTCATATTGCTATTGACCTACTGCCATTTTCTGCTGTTTTTCCTAGCTTCAATTTTTGAAAGCTCTGTCTGAATCTGCACTATTCCTCACTTCCCAGTCACTTGCCCACTCTCCAACTTGGTTTCTGTCTCATTACTCAGCTGGAACCCGGCCCCCACATCTTCCACGTGAGCTCTTTGCCACATCATACTTCTCCTCTGTCCTGTAGATCACCCTGCTGCCAATGCATCAAAGCCATGCTGTCTCCCTGAGGCCATGCTCTTCTGCTACTGCTTCTCCCTAGTGACTATTTTTTTGTCAATACCTTTGATGAATTCTCTTACACAGAATCCCAAATGTTTGAGTTCTCAGGGCTCCGAAATAGTTTCTCTTACTGCTTTCTGAGTACCCTGATCCATCCCTAACACTTCAAAGATGACCCGTGTCTGAGAACTCGAATGCATATATCCAGACCAAACTTTTCTTCAAAGGTATCTGCCGTTAGATTTCTCAAGAACTCCTTCTTACATTTCTAAAAAGGAATTTATGAATTTCTTTTCCAAATTAATTTTCTCCCCAGTTTTTTCCACTTCATTAAATTTTACTAACCTATTGCTCATTCAAGTCTCAGGGAATTACATTTATTATTTCTCTTTACCTTACTCCTAATATAAGCTATTAGCAAGTACTAATAATCTTACTTACACAGCAATTTCTCTCCAAATTCACTGCTATTCTCCTAGTTTAAGCTACCAATATCTCTTGCCTGATTTGTTGCGTAATTATCATCATAACTGATCTTCTCAGTTTCTCTATTGATTCTCCACACACAGGTCAGAAGAATCCTTGATAAACACATACTGAATGAGGCCACTCGCCCATTTAATCTGCTTCAGTGGCTTCAAATTAAGTGCAACTACCAACTCTAAGGCCTTGATGATTTCGCTCTTGTTAACACTGCAATCTCATAACATTCCCAACTCACTCATAGATTGCTGGCATCTCCAAAATGCCAAGCTTGTTCTTTAAGTTTAGATTCCTTAGAAAACTCTGTTTCCATTGCTAAGTGTATGTTGTCCTGGCAATATACATTGCTGGTGCTTTCTCTTCAGTAAGGTTTCAACTGAAATGCCACAGAACCACTGCAACTTTCTACTCACTGTATCTAAATAACCTAATTCACACAATCTATTTTGGCACCTTAGTTGCTTTTTTTCACATTACTCAGAGTTTCTAAACATGAGTTCATTTACTCTTTATCATATTTATTCTCTTACGTGCCTATTTTATATACTCTCTTTGTAGCATATCTGGCATATGGTATTGAGTGAAGGAATAAATTAAAGAGCAGGATAGGTAGAAGCAGTTTCCTGTCATTTTTTGGTATCGTGGAATAATTCCACAAATAATGCTTCCTAAAACGAAAGAGAAACATTAGGAAATATTTAAAGGTAATTTAACTCAAATATGATTAAAATTTCCAAACATTAACTATTGGTAATGATGTATTTATTTTCTTAAGGTGACTAAGGTTTCATTTAGGAAGTTGTTCCCTGTTTAGTCTGAATCAAAAAATAAGAAAATAAACACAATTTTCTCTTTAAAAATAAGATTAAAGAACAGTAAAATGCTCGTATTTTAACTAGTTATTTCATGTTAATATTCTAACTCTTTGACTAGTTTAAGTCAATAGTAGATAGTAAACATAGGAAACACACATCCCTTTAATCTGAATATCTTTCTCTATTTTATTTTCACACTCAAAAATATGGATGGTCAGCTCTTAAGATAAGTTTAAAAATCTTACCTTTTAAAAATAGAATGCAAAATAATTAACAAGTATTAATGAAGACCCCATTCATTTTGTATTTTAAGTGACAATTTTTTAAACACTTATTTGGAGTTTTCTTCCGTTATGTAATAATGCAAGCTGAATTAAAGCACATGACCTCAGAATTGCATTCTGAAAGTCAATAGTTTAGGGCATGATCAGGAAAGACAGTTATGTTGCAACTGAAATATTTCACCTCTAGCTTTCCCTCCCCCCATGCCATGGGGGGAAAACTATCAAATCGATTGCAGAGCTCTATAAGGCTGCCATTAATATTGTCTTTTCCTCAAACTCTGGAATCTAAAGTCCAGGACCTTGGAGAATCATCTTCCTTTGTCTATATCTCCATATCTCCAGCAATCAGAGTCTCATTGGATTGTCACTTACCCTACCTGACCCTAACCTCTTATTAGCTAAAACTAAATAAATAAACAACAGTTTACACCTAGCCCCATTTCAGCAGAATGGAAGTCCTGCCACACTACAAATTAAAGGTGAAGGGAATATAGTAGAGAAAGTGGTTGCAAAAGATCCAAAGAAAAAAGGTACCAAATGAAAAAGCACAATCAACAACCACACAGTCCATAGAAAATTTGGGAGTAGGAAATATGAGATCAGTACCCGTCAGGATTGAATATTTAATTTGTATGTCCTTCATCTTTGTGATGATAAAACATCACTGACATAACATTTTTTCCAAAGTGACAATTCTTTTATCAGTTAATGAGCAATAGCAGTCATGGATCATGACAAATGTATAGTGAAGTAATAAAAACTTTTCATCTATTTGGTTTTACTTTTTCTTAGATTACAGAAGTTTACACACACATTTTGTCAGCTTATTAATAATATTTACTGGCATCAGCACTAAAACCAATGAGTAATCACTACACAAACTTACCAGAATGGCTGTAATCCAAAAGAATAACAAATCAAGTATTTGTGAGGATGTGGAGAAATTGGAATCCTCCCACGTAGTTCATACAAGTGTAAAATATGTACTATTTGGACGCTAGTTTGATGGTTTCTTAGAAAATTACACATACACTTATATGGCTCAGAAATTCCACTTCTAGTGAAACGTCCATGCAATGACTTGCATGTGATTGTTTAGTCACATTATTCATAATACCCCCAACTGGGAAAAAATATTAAATCCATCAAATGGCTAAATGGCTAAGTAAAATGTGTTAGATTGATATAATGGAATCCTATTCAGCAATTAAAAGGTATGAACTGTCATAAAATAAAATGCTATAAAATAAACTACTGACACATATTACAGCATGGATGAACCTCAAAAATATTATTGCAAGTGAAAAAAGCCAGACACAAAAGACAGTGTATTGTATAATCTCATATAACCAATTTCTGGAAAATGCAAAAGTATAGAAAATGAACACAGACTGGTGGTTTCCTGAACCTGAGGGTGGCATCAGGGATCGACTACATGAAGACAAAGGAATTTTTTTGGGTAGTGATGGTATTAGAGAACTGGATCAAGGTGATTGTTGTCTATCTATAAGTAATTATCCAATTAAGTCATTATCCATTATCCACTGTGAGTATATTTTTTGGTATGCAAATTATACAGCCATGAAGCTGTTAAGAAATGGCATTCTTCAAAAAAAAATGGGGGCATATGCCAAGGAAGAGAAGGGCATACAATCCAGGAAATTGGTGCTCTCATAGTGGAAAGACATGAAGAGCTGTACATTGGGCTTGAAGCTAACGAGATGCTGGAGGCAGATAGAGGCCTCCTGGAGAGAGAAAAGAATAATCACAATTGATGGATTAACTGCTGTGTTTGTTACCAGTTTTCTGTGGAGTTTTACAATTATTTTGAAAAGTTGGAAATATTTGCAATAGGGACAAGCAATAAAAATAAGTAATTATTAGTTCAAAAAAGCTATAAAAACTTGCATGAGAAAAAGTTATTCAGTCAACAGTAAATAATACAGAGTCATGATAAAAACAAACAATAAACATGTTTACCCACAAATTTGGATATGCCATACCTCTTTTAAAATGATGGTCAGATGGGAAGTGTGTATATGGGCAGAGAAGAATGAGTATGTGGGGTCAGGGAACAAAAGGTGGGATAAAACAAGATATACCAGATCCTTATCTTCTAGAATAACAAGCCAATACATAAAATCTAAATGCAAAAAGTTAAGTATAATATGAAGGTGACTAGCAAAAGCAACCACTAAAAAATAATAGTTTACAACTATCCCCATTTCATCAGAATAGAAGGCCTACCACACTACAAATTAAAGAGGTTGTCTCTGGAGCACAGGACTTGAGGATAGGAAAAGCTGTGACACGGGACAGATTTTCATTAGGAGCTCTGTGGTACTATTTTATGGTTTACTATTCTCATGTATTATTTAATAAAGAAAATATTAAAATTTCAATAATTCAATAATTTGGGGGAAATGCATAACCCAATATTTCAGCATATGTAATTGCACTGCAGAATCGTTTTAATATCCTCCATAATTAAGATCCAACATTTTAAACAATGTTTCTCTCCATTCCCCAACATGAATCTGTGCCAAATAATTCTCATTGTCCAAAAGTGTAACTAGCTTCTTACTGCAACCTATGTCTCGCCTCAAATTACTTCTTTCCTCTTCTCATCCACCAAAATGGTACCCATTATTCAAGGCCATGTTTCCGTAGTAATTTCATCCTGAATTTTTCTTCAGCCATTTAAGCAGTATTTTAAATTTCATATCTTGGCTCTTGATTATCTGGTCTTTTAATGCGTGACAATTGTTGTCATCATTATTCAACAAATTCTTGCACAGTTTTCCTCGTGTGTTTGAAACTATTGTTTGTAGACATGGTAAACAAATTTGAGGGATTTGCATGAGAATTTCTAAAACAAATGTAATGTTTATATTTTTAACTAAAATACCCACTTTTATGGGGTTATCAAAGCCCCTTGTGAAGTCACCACTAAGTAATTGCTTTTGGGAAAACTGAGCGAAAGGAATTTGTAGACTTTAAGAATCTCACAAAAATTGCAAAAGTTCAATGGGATAAATGTAAAAGAGTATAAAAGTACTTGAAAAGAAAATCAACAGATAGAATGAATATATGTTTTAGAATGAATTCTTGTTTAGAATGAATATATGTTTTGTGTGTACATAGACATACATTATATTGTTATAAATATTCATTATAAATTATATACTTATATACAAAGTTTAGGATTTCATTTATAAAGTGGCTATAGGGAAATACTCACCCAATCTCTATGATTGTGGTTTTGTAATAATAAATTTAAGAAACTATTACAATGATAATTTTATGACTTTGTATAAAAGTAGATATTTAATAAATATAATTTGAAAACATTTCATTTTTTTCTTTACTTCAAATGATTGGCAAGGTAACTATTTCTGATTTTGCTGAAGATGTCATCTATAGCTGTTGAAGGGGCTGTTCCCTGCTTTGTAAGATAGTATTTCCAGTGGATTTCCCTGTAACAGAATTTTGCTGTTTGTTTTCAATCTACTGGGAATCTTTTTTCCTTGCAGTATACAGGTCTCTCTTCTCTTTGAGCTCCTTTTCCTACATCACTTAGTAACAGTAAACAGATTCAAGTACAACTTTTAAATCCCCAAGTTCTATTAATATTTCTCAAAACTAGTTTTTTGGGTACAAATGAAAATTGATCTTCCATTCTTTATTTTCTTTCAGATATTTTTCAAACATCATTCTATTTTATCCAGCACTTTTTCCTCACTTTTTCTTTGTTTTGCTAACTCAAAACAAACTAAACCCCTCTCAGAAATTTTTACAACCCTATTATTATTCACATTTAAATCCGCTTAAAAATTTAATAACTATTTTTATGTTCTTCAAATATATGACTTAACAAGCCACATCTTTCCAACTACCAAAAATAACTTTTGAGAATCGAGTAAATTAAATTTACAAATACAGATAGTCAAATTATTTTGATTATCCCTATATACCATAGTTTAGGGTACTGGCAAATTCCTTTATATTTTTCACCTTGAAATCCAAAGTCTAAAATCAATTGTGCATGTAAAATGTAAATTTTAGTCTAATAAAATCTCAGATAGTCTAATATACCAAATTCTCTTAAATATTACAAACATTTAAAATGTCAATTACATATATTACCCCTAACCCTAACACCAAAGTGTGACTAACTTAGGTTTGATTTATTTCTCATTTCTATTTTCAATTCTAACCTTACTATATTGGAAGACATCCAATAAGGAAACACTTTAATCAGCGCAGGTGTGTTGGTTGCCATCTCAAAAAGCTGGGGTTACTTAACAGCCAGTGGCGTGGTTGGATATTGGAATGGAGGGGTTGCAAATATCTGGAGTGATTTCTCTTCTACCAAAGAGGATACACTGACCCATTTTTCATATTCACTTTGCTACCTGAGTATTCAAAGTTCATACTTTTCAGATAAAATGTTAACTTTCACAAGTTAGGAGTTAAAATTTTATAATTCAGTATTTGATTTCACTACATCAGTATCTATGTATCCTAAACTTGCAAATAATGGTCTTTAATGAATTCTGATTTCTTATTTTCTCATTTATCTTTGTTTTTCATATTCAAAATTCTTTAAAGTTGCCTTAATGACATTCAGTTGCATTTTCCATATTCTCAGAATTTGGCAATGCACAGCTCCAATGTTATCAAATGAGATGTAGAAGAGGGGTCTGTAAAATTATCCACACAGAAGTGCATATTCCATACGCAGTTGCAGGACTTTCAGTGGACTTAATGCTATAATTGGAAATCACCTCCTAGAATGGTTGAGTAGAACTAGCTGTGTATGGATGCTTATAAGACACCGTCACAATTAGATCTGTTAGTGATGACTATTGTTTCATCACATCCTTTCTTTTGACTGGTTAGAATACACTTCCCTATTTAAATGTCCATAATTATTATAAAGAATAGTATTAATTAAGCTTGTGAATTAAACCTTATAAGAAGTCTTGATGGAATTGAATACTATGTAGGTGGTAAGAAGAGAAAAATGGAAATTAGATGATATACAATAGAAAGTTTCTATTTCTGGTGCCATTTCAGTGACAAGAGACAATTTCTTTCTTTTCAAAATTTTTGAAAATATTTTATTTAATTAAAATAAAACTTAAATGTGCTTAAAGTGAATCTTTTTTCTCATTTCTTATTTTCTTTTCCAGATTTATTGAGATATAATTGACATATAACGTTGTGCAAGTTGAAGTGCACGACATGATTTGATACATATATGTAATGCAAAACGATTACCACAATAAGGTTAGTTAACATGTCTATCACCTCACATAATTACAATTTGTGTGTGTGTGTGTGGTAAGAATCACTCTCTTAGCCACTTTAATTAATTATAATTTAATTATAATCACAATACTGTACATTAGATCTCCAGAATTTGTTATCCAGCCCTTGTACTCATGCTTTTAGAATGGTATATAATGTATACCATCCTATACTTATGTTACATAAAAGATTACCATGGTAAGATTAGTGATTGCATATGTTTTTATTTTAACAATTTATTTAACAGCATAAAATAACCCTTATTATTCAGAATAATGCAAATTTGTCCATTTTGGGATGTAAAAAGATAGGATTCTGACTCTTAGTTCCTTGATTCAGTTCTATTGTTTACAGATTATAAAACAGGGAAGAAAAAAAATATATCAGCAGATATATACCACCATTACCTTTTCTTTTTTTCAGCACTAGATGTTTTGGACAGAGGCTCTTAGAGCAAATCTTCCCAGAAACTATATTATCTTTGCCTATAATCTTTGCTTATTTCCGTGCATAGGAAGAGATCAATGGAGGAAGAGATTGTGAAACATCACATTTAAGAACTTTCAAATGCCGTCTGCTGGACAGTGACACTTTGAACAGAACAGTGTAAGGTTTAATCTTAGTGGACCTAACATTGACCTGCAAGTGTGAGGGGGCATTGGGAAAATTAGCATCAAGCCTACTCTTTCAGAGAGGTGCCGCCATTTGCATCATTTTCAGAATACTATTTGAAAGGACTAGAGAATTGTTTCAATGAGTTACGTAAAATTCTTTCCCATAGTCGTTTGAAATCTATCTTATGTAAACTGGCATGTTTAAACAGCCTTCTATAATATCTGAAATAGCAAAATGCTTTGGAAACGAATTGGCCTTAGTTTAAATACATGTACCTATTCATTCAAAATTGGGCTTACATCCAGTGTTTCCTGCTGGAATAAAGGCATTATCTCCCTCTTGGAGACTCATGCCTTAATTTTTGTAGACAGATAATTTTGTAAGGGTTCTCTCTAAGCTTGAACATCGTATCTTGAATAAGAAGGAAAATATGTGAATAATTTGCACTTAATTCACTAATAAAAAATAAAAGGCTGCATGCTTTTGAACAATAATAGCTTTGAATTTCACTATTAGTTGAAGTTCCCTATTTCAAATGAGGTGACCATAATTTATATAATTATCCTGTAGTTATATTTTGTGGTGTTTTCTCTTGAGTAATATTTAAATAACTATTAGTCTATCTATGCACTTAATATAGAAGAGCTTAGTTTTTAGATCTAGCCTCAGAGGTAAAACCTCTGCTGCATGTACATTATTTAGTCTCTGTGCCTCAATTAAGTCTACTGTAAAGAGGATATAATACACACATCTGCCTTATGACTTCTTGTGATGCTTAAAAGAGATGATACACAGAATTCTGTCTAATTATTAGCATACAGAATGAACACTATATAAGTGTGAAATTATTTTCTCTGAGGCTCCAAAAGAAGTATGCAGTTTAAAGTTAAATTTATAGACATATAAGGAAGGAAAGATTCTATCTTTGATATAAATATTCATTTCAATGAGAATATCTCTTGTGATTTTTAAAATGTTTCTTCTTTCAAAAGTTAAACACTTCATAATTGTTTCAATGTTTTTCATATTTATAAATAGAGTACTGTTCATAAAATTAGAAACAATTCTTAGCTAAACACACAGAGATAGAAAGAAACTATAGACTAAATATTTATCAATGAGCTACACAGTGGAGTAAAACTCATTTTATTTTTAAAGATGTGTTTTCAAATGATGATCTTTCTAGTTCAACAATGGTCACAATTGTTTTTTAAATACTATCCTTAAACAAAATATCTAATATACCAGTGTATAAATTTTAAATGCTTATATAAAACATGCATTATTTACAAACCTGAGTTGTAATATTAGTTAAAAGACCACCCATTTTGTCACATTAACTAATAAATGTCATAAAACAAAATGTAAACCAACATTGAAAAATAAATGTAAACTACCATGAAAATTCAAAAACATGTTTTGTTAAAGGAGGAGGGAATTATTATAAAAGAAGTTTGTTTGAAAATATTCTAAAAATATTCTATAATTGTTCATTTAACAAAGAAATGTTAAATTTGAAATGTCTTCAGATCAATAACATATAATTTAATCCAGAATTTGTTCACTGTTTCTAAAAAATAATTTGTCTTTTAGTGTTTATATGGTTTATGTAATGCTTATAATTAAAAAAATGCTTTAGAAAGAATACCTTTCTTCACTTAATAAATAAAGGCCCCAAATAACAATATAAATTAGTGTTCTGAACAGAACAATCACAAAAAGAGTCTAGTTAGAAAACTTTTACATAACTGTTTTTATCCCACTAAGACTCTCCTTGGAACATCACAGCAACTCTTCATAATTTATTTTGGAATATTTTATTCCTTAGTGACCATTTAAAAATAATCCATGATTTGCATTATATATAATTACTAAATTTAATTTAAATACATATGTATATACCACCGTTAGAAGCTGCAGATGAGGATAGCAGAAAATGAGCAGAATATAGTATGTTTTGCGAACTTTGAGAGATAATGTTTCACATTCTTTAGCTAATAAATAAAAGTATGTTTGTTATGAGGATGATAAAAAATTGAACAAAAGTCTCTCTAATGTCCATTTGACAGACTATAATGCTAAACCCAGGCAAATGGTGGGAATACACTAAGCTTGAAATCATAAGAAGAAGGTTTTGAAATGCTTTAAGAAATAAAATAAAACAAAATAAGTAATGGGTTGAAGCTTTTGAATCTAGATGCCAGGCTAATGTGAGATTATGTTTTGTGATTTTAGTAACTTGGATAGACAGGTAACCAAGGAGAAATTCTGCACAAATTCGGCTCTGGGCCAAAGTGCCTCTTTATGTAGCTGAAATCAAATTTTGAAGAGTTTAAAATCACTTTGTGGATCAAAACGCATCAGCCATGGGAATTTTGGTAAATACCACATTTAAATTATGTGGTGGCTTGGCAGTTTCCACACTGATTTGTGGCAGTAACCATGTGTTCATAGCTTGATCATGGTGAGGCTGGACCTCAAGGCTACTTAATCCTGGGCAGGAAAAGCAAATCAGTCTGAAGCCAGGATTAGTGTTTCTTTGCTTATATGTTGTTGGGGGGGGGGGGGGAGGATGCCATCGGAGGCTGTGAAAGGAGCTAGGAACATGCCAAAACCATAGGTCTGGAATTGATTTCAGGACATACAAAAAATTATTTTATAGCTACATAGACACTTTGATCAAAACCAGCCTTCCCTAATAACTGGAATACTCACAATATTTATCAGACTTGGCTCCAAACGACTTTGGCTGTCATTATATTTGGCATCATTTAGATTATCCAGAAGAAGAAACTGTTACAGATAATGGAGACATTTTCAAAAATAAATATTCCAAAAATGTCGTAAGCAAAAGCAAACTTCTTACTGGTTCCAAGTTCAGGTAATTTTTCTTTTTATTATTGTACTTTAAACAATTATTTACATATAGTGGGACCTCAAATAATATTTAAAGAGGTCAATAAGAATTCCCAGAATTTGAGAAGTAAACCAATAAAAAAGCAAGCTAACGAATAAATATTTAGCTTTACTTTCTTAATTTATCAATGTCACTGTTCAATATCTTTTATGAGTTAGCTTGTTTTTGCCCCATGGAAGACTTTAAATACTCATTTTTAAACCCAATGTAAAATCATTGCTTTATAGTAGTTGGAAAGTTACAAAACACAGGAAAGGCTGTGTTTATTTGACTTAAATCCTAACATTGTAGCATAGAAACATTCTTATTAAAACACACACACACACACACACACACACACACACACACACACATAAAACACAAAAAAAAGCTTATGCTAATTCCAGTTGACTTAATTGCTGGAGTAACGACTTAGTTTATATACATGACTTTAGTGCCCAGAGCTATGCCAGCTGGACAATCAAAGTTGATGAAGACTGTGTTGAGACACTGTAGGCACATTAAACATGAGAAATCCAGGCCAGAGTCTACTTTGGGGCTTGATTTATCTGCTATGGTTATCTTTAGTGTCATAGCCATTAAGACACTGCCAAATTGCAACTGAATTACACTGTACATGGGATGCCTTAGACCTCTAGTTCCTAATTTTAAGCTAACAGAGCATGCAGTCCCATACATCCTAAAATACATTATGTTGTGAGTAATAAATAAGATAAAATATAACCTTTACTTGAAAATCATGTAATGCATACTTTAAACAAAAATGTTTGGTGCAACTGTTACTGATTGTACTGTACATGAGAAAAATAATTCTGAAGTATACTCACTATCTAAATAAGGAAAAGAAAGGAAAAGACAAGAATAATGCCGATAATTTAATGATGTTGATAATTTAATAATGTCTCCTAATTTGAGACAAGAATCATGCTGATATGAAAGCAACCGGGGTCAGCTAACCATAGAAGGGAGCCAATGTGAGTGTGGGATGAAGGGAAGAGGAAGAATCAGATACTGTAGGCCAGATTTATTCAACAAAAGACTGGCAAACCAAGTAAAGGAGAAGAGTACGAGCAGACCAAGAGGGAAGTCAAAAAGTGGACATGGGTCGTGGGCAAACACCCCTCATGAGCACAGCTGCCCATTGTCATTGCACATGCTCCCATTCCTATCCCAGAGAAACCCATCTGAAGTTAAAGGACTGAGGGCAAAGCAGACAGTAAGAGTTTGTTTTCAAAGTATTTATTTTCATTTAATAAAATACAAATGTTGAAAAATATTTGAGAAAAAAATCTGTAATGAAGTGTAAATGTAGTATTGATACACCCTGCTCATTTAAAACATTGAAATGATACCCAATAAAAAAATTAAATAGAATCATAAAATAAGTATAAATGATTAAAAGTCTTATAATGCCAACAGACTACAAATAGGATGTATCACGCACAGTGATGTAATTCTATATAAGTAATACATGTATAAGGTAATATAATATATAAAGCGCATGTACTACAATAAGATAATAAATATTATGCATATGAAATACTCCAGGGTTGAGAATCTTTCCAGTAGCAATGGAATATTATTTTGCATTTGTCTATTGTTTTATTCATATGAATGACAAATGTGTGTAAGCATTTAATAGTCTATGTTATTCAGTGATTTTAAAACATTTGTTCTGCAAGCTAAGTATCACCCTTCTGAACTCTCCATCAGACCACATCAGTATAAACGTGGAATAAATACTGTTTCTGACCCGTGACCTCCCCCAAAGCTCTACCTTATACTAAAATCTACACAAATTTATAAAAATTTTGATTTCCAAAAATGCTGGTCACACTCCAGAAAGGAAAACAATAGCCACAGTTTCAAGGAAACTTTGTTACTCTACATTAAAAGATTAGTTTATCCATTTTCAAAGTTACTATCTGACTCAAAACTTTTCATGCTTAGAGCATTAATAGAATTTGAATGTAATAAAAATCCTACCTTAAGAAAGAAAATTCACTTTACGTTGGAAACTATTGACAGTGATTAATCCTGGGTTTTCATTGCTGTGAATTCACTGATTCTGGCCCTAAAGTCACTGGCTATATGACTGTTTTAGTGAACAAAATTATACAATATCCACCTGTACTTTATAAACATACTTTACTGTGAATGAGTGAATCTGTGATGAGCGAAGCTCTGAACTTGAACATGGAAAATGATCAGAATGTGTAGAAAATCCAGGGCAGCATATCCATGATTAAAAGAGAAAGGAATACTCTACTTTCTTAAAGTGCATAGGGCTAATATTTCCTCATGAAATATCAAGGTCCTTTTCTGAATGAAAACATAACTCTCCATTCCCTATAAATCTTAGGATCCAAGAATGAGGTGGTGTAATTGGCCTATAAGTATGAAGTTTAATAAGACAGCTCTTTGTTTAAGGCCTTAGAATCAAATATGATGTTCAGCAGGAGAGAATACCGAAAATCAGGCCACAGAAAGTGTTGTTAGAGCACTAGACATGGTAGCACGGGAAACATAAATTCAAAGGAAGATACAATAGCTTTTTGCAAATAGTTATAGTATTGACATGCGAAAGAATTGTGTTCTATTAGTCTGGGAACAAAGCTAGAACCAGTGTATGAAGGCCAATCACTCTAAAAAATAATGTTCTAATCTCTAGGGCTTTCCAATAATGCAAAGTAAATAATGAGGTCAACATCATACAGAAGTGAAATAACGTGATAAAAGTGGAAATGATATGGAAGATACCTTGCCAGAGATGGTGCTGAAAATATTAATACCAGAAGATGACATCATAGGAAATTTTCTATTTATGAGTAACTACTTTTTTATTTTTTCATCTTTTATATAAATGAGACAAGCAGCATCTTTCTTGGGCTCACAAAAACAATGTCCCTCCCCAAACTAAGTCTCCGCTACCCTTCTGCTCTGTACCAAGAGAAAATCCCATGCTAGACGAATAAGTTCAACCTATGGAAATTCTAAATTTATAAAGAAAATACAGAAGGTAGTGGTCTTTGGAATCGGACACTCTAAGTGTAAATATATCAGAGACAAAGATGTGAAATTTTACTGCCAAGATCCAGGACCAGCCAGGAACCTTCCACACTCTTGGTTATACAGTTTTTACTTGGTTCTCTGGACTGTACCAGTATCAATTCTTTTTAAGGGAAAACAAAAAATCCCTTTTAACCTAACAGTTAGTAAGACACAGTTTCTGTTACTTGCTGAATAATATACTTTTGAAAATCTCCCACTCCCTCTCATAATTCTTGTATTGACTTATTGTCTTGCTTGGCGCTTAAAGATGTTCAAGTTACATAGACTTTGGTTAGTCAATGCTGTGACTTCTAGTATGAGTAAAGCAACCAAGAGGAGGTTGGTTGCAATACTCAAATCCTCGGTAAGATTCTCACAAACAATAGTAAACCACTACTGAAATTCCAAGCAAGCACAAAATTATCAATGGTCAACATGCATCAGTTATTCATACAAAACCACAAAGGTCGGGTAGATGCCAGGTGTTGATCAACCCTTGTTTGCTTAGTTTATTAACCAGATGCAAAAATGTACTTATTGCTAGAAAACTCAGATACCACTGAGACATGTACTTAAAAATATGTCACTAGGGAGATAAACAGCATCACTTGACTGTGTATCATGCTGCATGACAATGCATGCTGAGTAAGTGGCATACTTTTGATCCATGGTTCCCACTTCATAATTCAAAGCTTTGATATCATGAAAATGTATCATGGGATTGTATCCTGTGATATCGTATATAAAATTTAACAGCATGGTGATATAAGCTTTGAAAATGGAAGCGTAAGGAAATGAGACGCATGTAAAAACTAATCAAGATGCACACCAATTGAAGTTATGAACTAAATACGTTCTTCTTTATTGGGGCATTGTATTAAAATAAACTGATTTGAGGGGTGGCCTGTTAGCTCAGTTGGTTGGAGTGCGGTGCTCTTAACAACAAGGTTGCCAGTTCAATCCCCACATGGGCCACTGTGAGTACCCTCCACAACTAGATTGAAACAACTACTTGACTTGGAGCTAATAGATCCTGAAAAAACACACTTAAAAAAAGAAGAAAAAAAGCTGATTTGAATTATTTGTACATAAATGATAATGCCAATCTTATGAATAATTAATACCACTAAAAATAAATAATAAAAACAAACCTGCTGTTTTTTTTAAAAAAAGAAACATCACAAATAGTCTTCATTCAAAAACTATAAAGAATGTGATTGCAAACTCTACATAAAAGCAAAGATTGGACTTGTTAAGTACATCATGCAAATAAGGATCACGTTCTGCTTCATTACTCAGTTTATAAAGGAGGAGGATAAAATTAGGGTCAGGAGAGGGGGGGAAACTGGCTTAGACCAAACAACATTTACTTTGCTTAGATATATCTTGAGTTTAACCTAATATTTTTTAAATAGCAAAACAATTCCTTTGGGATTGGCAAAAGTTTTTTATATATGCATTGAGGCATTTACTATGTAAACCAAAAATCCTGGACATTTCAGACTAGACGAAGGCTGCCCCAGATTGGTTTTGTATGGATCCCATTATTATGTGATGGGTTACATTACACTATGATGACATATGTATAATTTGTTTTAAAATAATAGAATGCTTCCTGTGTTTTAAAAATAGCTCTTAGATAATTGTTGAGGTGGCAAATAATTACTTTACTATAATAAATAACAAAGCAAATAGACATTGTAGGTAGAACATGGTTCATGAATAAACAAAGACCTGAATCCAAATTATAGCTTTACAAGGTTACATGTTAGATAATCTACTATACTTGGGGTGTTACCTAACTTTATTAAATCTCAGTTTCTTCAATCATAAAGTAAGACAATAATATCCATATATTTGAGTGGTTTGTGAATTAATATAAAAAAGCAATTAGTACAGTGTCTGGATATTTAGATACTAGATAAATGGCATAAATATTCATTGAAAGAAGAAAAGGAGAGAGAGAGACAGAGAGAGAGAGAGAGACAGAGAGAGAGAGAGAGAGAGAGAGAGAGAGAGAGAGAGAGAGAGAGAGAGAGAAAGAGAGAGAGAGAGAAAGGGGAAGGAGGAAGGGAAAGAAAGAAAGAAAGGAAGGGAAAAGAGACAAAAGGAGAGAGATGAAAAGAGAAAGAAAGAGGAGGAGAGAAAGACAGAAAGAGCAATTAGCTGAATAAATTTAACATTTCATTTATGTCTTTCTACTTCAGTTGTCTCACCTATAAAATAAGATTAACAAGATAAGCTTTATTTAATTTATATTCTGTAAAGTCTGATATTAAACCATGATTAAATAGTTATTTTTGGAAAATTTCCATTAAATCACATTAAAACTTTTGAACTGGATCTTTCTTGGGATGGATACTTCACTATCCTCAATATTAAATTGGAGACCTCCACACAATTAATGGAGAAGTTTTTTGAATTTTAAAGCACTAAACAAGCGGAAAAAATCAGACAGACTGCCCAGACTCCTGATGTGCCAGGAAATACAGGGAACAATTTATAGGAAAAAAAAAAAAAAAAAGGCTTGAAAGGAAAATACTCCACTCGTGGTCTTACGGCTTTTACATAGCGCCCACTGGCACTTGTAGTGAACTCCTGACTTTTCCTCCTCAGAGAGTAATGGAGACAAGATCTTCTGGCTCTAAAGATACTACTGACCCTGCCAACAAAAAATCGTCTTTCCCTTCACTCTGACACTTTACGACAGCTTAAAGTCATTTAGATAGGAAGGCATGATATGCAAAGGGAATCATTCCTTCTACTCACTCTTAAAATGGAAATTTCTTCTGAATCTTTAGTCACTTCCAGAATCTTGTGAAGATGAGGACATCCTCTAACAAAAGTTTTCCATGTGAGATATAAATGTGCCCATTTTATATAACCCAGAGGGTGCTTCTCACACATAACTAAGAAACATGACTTCCTCACAGAACTGGGACTTGGCTAATAGAAAGAGAGGAGGTGTAGCAAAAGAGCTCCGACTTCCAAGTCCATCAGCTACGCCACTTGCTAGCTACATTTGTGACTTAGAAGTCTGGGATCCACTTTAATAAAATGAAAACCATTACACCTAGGTTCTGATATTACTTTAAGGACCGAAACTACAGTGCACGGCACACAGTTTGCTCAAGGAATGAGTTACATTACAATTTACCGATGGAGGGCAGAACTAAATGCCTGGAAACAGGACTAAAACGGCTAGCTGGCACTGCCAGCAAGAGCTAAAACCTGTAAGAGGAGAAATTCTGAAATATCCTGGCCTTTCCCTGCCTTTCTTCCACGTCTGGCCTGATCCTGCTCAAACAGTGACAGATGACAGCTGTGGCGTTCTTAAGGCCTTTCTTGATGGTAGAGCCAATTGTTTATTATTGTCTTATTTGGGGCTTATTTTTGGTAGGGACAGGTAATATCAGGGGTTGTCAACGAATGATGTATAACCTATGGGATAAAAAACCTGAGCACCAGTGCTTTATCTTTAGGACTTAAGAAGAGAGAAGCCAGCAACCACGCCTTCTGGAATTCATTTAGCTGTGTGGATTCCTCACCGTGAGTCCATGGCATCCCAAGGACTGCTACAAAGCTGCTCAGCCCACAGCTCTTTTGGTGACTAGAATCACCCTCTCGTCAGACAGACATGGTCTGTTGTTCTGTGTGCCCCCAAAGCATCTTTGCTAATAATAAGACAGATGCAAAGGGAGACTCAGAACACTATTTTGCCAAAGTTTTAAAAAAGTTGGAACCAGGACAGTTTTATAACTTCTCCAAAGCACATGATACAGAGTTCAATATCGAATAATCCACTAAAATGTCTCTTTCCCACAGAAAGGAGATGTTTTCAAACATTTCTAATTAAGGGATAGAAAAATGGAATTTAAAAATGTATGGTAGAAAAAGAACAAAGACATTTTTCACTCTCAGTAAACAGTCAATCTTTTAACACAAAGTTGTGGCTCCTTTTGTTGTCAATATAATGTATAGTTGCTAATTTGATTCAGAAAATAAGGAATCTATAAATTAAGTACAATTATGTGGCTTAATTTATATCTTTTGAATTTTTGATTTCTGAGATTAACTCCTTGGCACTACTATTTGCTATCAAAGCCAAATAAGACTTCATGTACTATTTTGTAGTCTACAATGTACTTTCACATGGATTATTTAAATGACTCTTACAATAAGCTTCTGAGAGAAGCAAGAATATATTATTGTCATTACATTCCAGATGATGAACTTAAAGCTAAGATAAATTAAACACTAACGGAGATCAAATACAGAGCAATTAGGCAGAATTCCAAACCAGTTCTGCTTTCTCAAATTCCAAATTCTTTCCAAAGTTCATCAATGCGTATATATGTATATATATAAGTGTGTGCGTGTGTGTGTATGAAAACTGCTATGATTTTGTTTTACCCTTTTTTTAAAAAAAAGTATAAACATACCATATTGTATTAGTTTCAGGTGTACAGCATAGTGATTCTAGCCATTTGTGACAACATGGAAGAAACTAGAGGGCGTTACACTAAGTTAAATAAGTAAGACTGAATGACAAATACTATATGATCTCACTTAGATGTAAAATCTAAAATAACAAAACAAACAAACAAAACAAAACAGAAACAGTCTCATAAATACACACAACAAACTGATGGTTGCCTGAGGGGACAGGGAAGTGGGGTTGGGTGAAAAGGTAAAGCGGAAGCAGACATACAAACTTCCAGTTATAAAATAAATGTCAACGGATGTAATATATAGCACAGAGAATGTAGTCAATAGTATAATAACTTTGTATGGTAACAATGGCTATGATTTTAAAAACACAGGTCAAAATGTTTTTATTAATACTTGGGGAGACCTTACATCTATGTGTTTGATTAGGTAGCATATTAGTTTCCTATTGCTGCTGGAGTAAATTACCATAAACTTAGTTTCTTAAAATAATGCAAATGTATTATTTTATAATTCTGGAGGTAAGAAGTCCAAAGCGTTCTCACTGGGCTAAAATCAAGATGTTGGCAGGGCTGTCTTCCTTTTGTGAGACTCTAAAAGAGAATCCATTGACCTTTTCCAGCTTCTAGAAGCTGCCCACATTCCATGGCTCATGTCCCTATTCCATATCCAAAGCCAGCAATGGCCAGTTGAGTCTTTTTTTCACCACGTCACTCTGAATCTGCTTCTACTTCCTCCTTCTTTTGCTTATCATGGCACTTGTGATTACTTTGGGCCCACTCAGGTAATCCAGGATAATAATCCTTCCATCTCCAGATCCTTAACCACATCTGCAAAGTCCCCTTTGTCACCTAAGAAATATTCCCAAATTCCAGGGAACAAGATGTGGGCATCTTTGGGGGTCATTATTCTGCCAACCACACAGGTAAATTTAAATTATCAAAATAACTACGCATTTATGTCAGTGGGGTATGGGGTGGATAAACATATAGGGAAATATAGAAATGTTTGTTAGGTTATCTATGGCTATCTTGTACTAACGAGAACTGTTACATAAATAACTCTATCAAGTACACCTACAAATCCTAAAATACACTGTCACAAGGTCTACACCAACATATGCATTCAGAGAGAAACCGATTCAGAAAATTATCTGCATATTCTATTTTTACTATTACATCTAAGTAATTCCTATATTTTACAGTTTTCCCTTAGCTATTTTTCATCTGTTGGTCCCAGTTCATATAGATGTATACATTCACAAAGGCACATAAATTACAATATGCATATGAGTGGCTTACGAGATCCTAATACCCCACCTATATATTCATGTCTCATTATTTCAGTAAATATAGTCCAACTTCCACCTGCATCTGTATTTGCTGCTGGCCTCTTTCTCTGCCAGCCAGAACCCATTCTGACCACCTATGGAAGGCCGTGCTGGGAATCTGCTCACCTGAGAAGCCCTTGTCCTAAAAGTAATAAGATGGGGTGTGCACAAATAAACAGCCCAGCTCCCTTGCCCCTCGCTTGGGGTATCTGAGGTGCATGTTCTATGCTGATTCCAAGTTTGCTAGTGGAATTAAATTCCAGATATTCAATTCAAATTCAAATTCCAGATATCATAGTGGTATTGCTTAATAATAAAGCATTTATTGAGTCCTCTCTTATATTGTATCATTTGCTCGCCAGTGTACCCTGGGATCACCTCCCAAATAAATTCTTCACCTCAAATCCTCATCTCACAGTCTACTTCTAGGGAAATCCAAATTAAGAGAGACAGACATAGCATGACCCCATTGATAGACACATATGTGTAGTCATGTAACCATGAACACCTGACGCACAAGTTCATAGCTCTATGATGAATGTATTACTACTTTATTGTATGGCCAGTCTGATATTGTTAGATTGCTTATTCAACTAAACGGATCCATTATGTATTCAGTTAACTTGTGCATGATTTATTGTAAAAATGCTATGTTCCTGTGCCAAAGATTATTGTGTAGATACATTCTTTGATATTTTAACTTACTGGAATAATTAAGCACACTGGGATATAATGTAGTACAGAGGTTAAAGACCATAGGTAAAATTCTAATGTCTGACAGCTTAGTTCAAATTCTGACTCTGCCACTGAACTCATTGGATAACCCTGGGCAAGGTACTTACCTCCAAATTCCTTGATTTAAAAAAAATCTATGAAATGGCAGTAACAGATTTAAACTTACAATGATATTCTGAGAATTATATAATATTTTCTTATTTAATAAAATGTACTAAGTGCTTAGAAACACTTTTTTAATGCCAGACATTATTCTAGGTTCTGGCAGTTCAGACGACCTCTCCAAAGCCCCTAGAGTTTCAACTAAAGAGATAGAATCAATTACAAAATAAAACAATAAATAAAAAATAAAATTAAATAGTGATGACAATAAACTGAGGGTCATGATAGAAACTAAGTGGCTACTTTAGAAGAGATAGTTAAGGAAGGGCAGTCCCTGAAAAATTGGTATTGAAGCTGAGACTTCAACAGAAAAAGGGAGCCAGCCATGCTCACCTAGAGAAGAACATTCCAAGCTATGTGGAAAGAATGTGCTTACACGGCAGAAAAAAAAAAAAAAAAGAGAGAGAGAGGGTGTAGCACAGTGTAGTGGGGATGAAACCAGAGGCAGTAGGGCCAGATCATGAGAGGTCTTATTTATAGTTTATGAGGGGGAGTTGGGAGTTTAGTCTAAATGTTATATGGGAAGAAGCCATTGGTGAGTTGAGACTGTGGGGATGATATTATTTCATTTACAATTTTGAAAACATCCTGGCTTCCATGGGTAGATTAGATTCAAAGGGTGTAACCAGTGGAAACAGGACAATTAGGTTCTATTTACAATCATCGAAACATGGGATGATGACGGCTTAAGTTAGAAGGGTAGCAGTTGAAATGCAGTGAAGTAGATGGATTTAGGATACATTGCAGACAAAGACAAGCTGACTTGCAGATTGATTGACTTGCTGACAGACTGCTGGAGGGTTTAGACAATGAGGTGAAATGAAGAAGCAAGGATGTTTCCTCCACTCATTATATAAATTGCACATTAAGTGCCTCATGCAACACCTAGCACATATTAAGCACTCAGCAAATGGTAGCTAGATGATAAGCCTTGGTGGATAGACAAGAGAATTTACAGGTACACTAGTAAAATGAGGAATAAATGGAAAGTATGTTAATAGGCATTGAAAATAAGGACATAGATAGAACAATTATTCATTAACAATACTTTTTTTTTTCTGAGCACCATTTATAATCCATACCTATATAACTAGGGAGTGAATGTCAAGGGTCATTAAGGGTCATACATATGGTATCGGTCTTGAAGGTAACATACATTAAATGCCAAATGAATGGAATAGGCAATAATGGCCACACAGGAGTTCAAAAGACAGAAGGTCTCTGGATCTGTGATATAAACTTACAATGTTAGTATAGAAATAACTTCTAATGTAAGTCATGCCATAGTATGCACAGGACATTCAACTGTAATGGATAGTTCCATTACAACAAACATCCATTACAAACAAATGGATGGTTTGTTAACAACTATTTAAGCAGACAATGATAAAAAGAAAGACTCACACCACTAACATAATAACCTCAGTGAAATCACAGATAACTAAATTTTAATGAAAATTCTAAAGCATGCCTCACCAAGGCTAAAGGACTTAAAAAAGTATCAAACAAACAAAATTTTGTCAACTATTACTTTATATTTTATGCTCTTTATGAACATTTCTTGTGATTATTCATCGTTTTTGAGTTTGATTTTTAATTTCTTCTAGTTGAATATACCTTCTGCTAGTTTTCATCATTATTTTCATCAGGGTTCAATTTTTTTTTATACATTCCATTCTAATATAATTATTTCTGTGTTTAACAAGCAACGGTCCTCTTTAATCTACCTGATAATTAACCTAATTATAAATTCAGTATCTTTTTAGGAAACATTATTTCATTATATTTACTACATTGTCTTTTCTTTAATTTCCGTGAAACTGAAAGCATAATTTATTGGACATTTTCAGTAGCTCATAAATCTGAAATTATGTATTCTATGTCTTGGCACTATCTTTTGTAAATTACTCATTCATTTAATAACATACATTTGTTGATCATCTGATTACGTGTAAAAACTGTTTCTAACTTCTAAGAGGGTGGTAAAAGATTTGGACATGGTCCCATCAGAGCAAGAAATAAAAAAATATTCTCTAGTAATGGCCATTAGAAGGAAGGAAAGATTTGTTACCAGTAGGAAATGATACACTATCATATATTTGAGGCTTGTGGATTTGAGGACAAATGAGCTTGACTAAGCTTTTCTTATTAAGGTTTATTCCTCATCGTTCTGAAATGCCACACTTTAGTTATCATGTGGATCACAAATACTAAATAAATATCAAACAGTTATATTTCTTCCCAGTAGTAAATTGATCTTTAGATGAACAAAACAAAGCATCAATCATACCAGACACTTTCTAGTGTTAGGATATGCACGTCCTTTTATTCTTGGCAGCTGGTCTTAGACAACCTCCTTCTCTCTGACTAAAGTTGAATTAAATGTGGTTATCAATCTTGATCCATGTCAGGGAGGATATAACGTACGTGACTTAGTAGCTTCCCAAATAGACACCATCCTGGACTTGCTGCTTTTTCTTGCTGTGGGTAACTTGTCCCCAGAAAATGGGTTCCTCTTCCAACGCTAGTTATTAGAGGCCATAGTTTATGCCTTCAGAGCCAAAGTCAGAAACCTTCCCATGATGTCCACTTCTTGCCCCATATTGCATTCAAATACTATACTTTATTTCTATCCAAGCTGCCAATTTCTTTTCTCCTTAGATTTTCAAGTTCTGACCTCCTTCTGAGCTCGTATGATCACACGGACATTCCTAGAACGGACCCCTGGTTTCTTCATGTATTTAGTCTTGATGGGAACTTGCTAAGTCATACCCCAGCTTTTTTGAGCTCATCCCACTACCATCCAACTCCAGTGACTGCAGAGCCAAGATCAGTCATCTTCGAGTCTATTTTATTGAATTATATTTTAAATGCACTAGGAGAGTTTCCCTTTGAAAGGACTTGGAGCCTTTCTGAAATGTTGAGAAACTCCCTCCAGAAGGACAATTTTCATTTCAAAACGAAAGAGTAAAAAGTCACATCTGAGTTGTAAAAATTTATAATACACAAAAAGCTAAAATAACATCTCACCAAGGTAAGAACTCAATAACAATGCTATACTGTTTGTTGAAATTTAGAATTGTTGAGATACATTTTCCACAATTTATGTTTAGAAATTAAATTTAATAGGCTTTGGAAAGATTTCTTAGTACTGATATTTAGGGGGTTCAGCCAATTCAGTTATGAGAGTGAGGAAAAAGACGTGGTTGTAGAAAAACCTAACCATTAGGATATTTTGAACACTATTTAAAAAATGAGTAGCATATTGAAACAGTTCATTATGTTGGTATCTGTTTTTTTGTTTTATTTTTACTTTAAAACCTTATACATAACACCTATAAATGGTGACGTAAGTGCATATTTCTGAGTCCATTCCTCTAATTTTCTCTTTGATATAAACCTAGAGGGAGTTATAATTGCATAAAACAAAGGACAGAAAGCTGAAAGAATTCAAAACTCTTTTAGCTATATTTTGGGCCTAAAATGTTCTACCTAACAGGTACTCATATATCCTCTAACAAAATCCACCTCAACTTCTACTATGGAATATTTTTCATTCATTTATAAGGATGAGGATCAGATAAAAAATATTCTCTGTGAAATAAAACAACAATTCCAAAAATTCACTTTGAAAATTAGAATATATGACTTTTTATAAAACTACTGCATGACAGAGGAGAGTATTTAATTATTTTTATTAAAAAAGGCCAGAAAAAAATATATAAATGAGAAAAGTTGAAATTTAGATAAGTATCAGACTGCTTAATTCAAAATTGCTTAAAGAGGCACCCTGTGAAAAAAAAAATCAGTAAAAGATAAGCTTTGCAAACTCTTTCAGAATTCAGAAGAAAAAAGATAAAAGTAATAAGAAAAAAAATAGAAATATTAAAAATAATCTCAGGAGATTCAATACATATGATAAGAATTCAATGGAAGTAAGAGGAGCTAGAAAAGAAGCATCACTTAAGGAACTAATACTACAGATAATAACACTATTGACAAAATTCAGAGCTTTGAGGCAGAATGTTCATTTTTTATCAGTCTGAGGACCAGTCAAAATTTATGAGAGCTGAATAATAAATAGACATGTCCCAATGAAATATTTAAACTTCAAGGCTAAGAGTTTTCCATAATACATAAACAAATAAAAATGAAAACATCCAAAAACTGGAAATAGCATAATTCCACAGATAAAATTCTATTTTTAGATTTCTGTTCGGTAACATAACTGCCAGAGAGTAACTGAAGAATGTTCATAGAGCTTTTTTGCTGTTGTTGTTGGCAGGCAGGGTAAAGTGAGGGATATTCTATGCTAGGAATTCTACTGCAAGTTACTTTGCCGTTAATGTGTGAATAAAAAACAGAATAATATCCTCACATGTATTAGGATTCAAAAATATAATCCATATATTCCTATTTTTTTAACAATGACATCATTCCGATAACTCAAAAATGAATAAGATAAAGAACTTATTTTATAAAATAATTGATAGTGAGCTCAGAAATCATTTCACGGGGAACTGAGTCTAAATACATGTCAATGTGGTTGTAAATACATGTACAATGTGTTTGTTAGTGCATTTACACGTAAATTGCATGTGAATTACCTGTAATGTAAATTACAGGTGCATGAAAATACATATACAATGTGGTTGTAAAACTTTTTTCAATTTTTCATGAAGAAGTTATAAACTGGAAAATATAATAATTAAAATAATCTAAGACTTGACTCTCCAATTATATCACCAAAACCAGACATGCTTTGTGGAGTGGAGAGATGCACCAAATATTGTATCTTATTTGCCAGTGAGATAAATATAATTACTAGGATTGTTAGAATGAACTAGAGTAGGATATTTTTTAAAACTTAAAAGGTAAATATTAATATCATTGAAGAAGGTATACCTTCCAAATCATTACAGAAAATATGTAAAGAAATAAGTATCACACAGAAAAATGAAGATAGATAACAGCAAGGAGGACACAAACAAATAAACATAAATGAGATAATGCAGTCATTAAATTCATATTCTTAAGAATAGCTCAGGATAGGGACAGGCCCGGTGGCTCAGGCGGTTAGAGCTCCATGTCCCTAACTCTGAAGGCTGCCGGTTCGATTCCCACCTGGGCCAGTGGGCTCTGAACCACAAGGTTTCCAGTTTAATTCCTCGGCTCCCGCAAGGGATGGTGGGCAGCACCCCCTGCAACTAAGATTGAACATGGCACCTTGAGCTGAGCTGCCGGTGATATCTCGAATTGCTCAGTTGGTTGGAGCGCGTCCTCTCAACCACAAGGTTGCTGGTTCGACTCCCACAAGGGATGGTGGGCTGCTCTCCCTGCAACTAGCAATGGCAACTGGACCTGGAGCTGAGCTGCGCCCTCCACACCTAAGACTGAAAGGACGACAACTTGAGGCTGAATGGCACCTTCCCCACTAAAATTGATCCACAACTAAGATTGAGGGGACAACAACTTGACTTGGAAAAAAGTCCTGGAAGTACACACTGTTCCCCAATAAAGTCCTGTTCCCCTTCCCCAATAAAATCTTAAAAAAAAAAAAAAGAATAGTTCAGGATATAAAAAACAGTGTATTACATTTTATATGTGAACTATAAAATGATATTTTAAGCGTTTTATTTTCTCTGAATATAGCTTGGGAAAATATAGATCAAAGAATGGAAAGCTCTGATGGTAATGCTGCAGATAATTATTTTAATATATTTCTGCTTTTTAAAAATTACCTACAAAGATCTTATAAATTTTCTATATTTACAAAAACAATTCAAAATAAAGGCTATTTTTAATGGGATTTTATGCATACATTTCAGCTAGGTTACTAAGCAATAAACTTTTCTCTAATAGCCACCCCCCAAAAATAAACAATTTCTCCAAGCAAAAACACTTTTTAGTGGTTGGAGCATTTAATCTGACCCAATTAAGATTAGGTAAAATGTCTTCAGATGTTTTTAGACTATGCTATCTATATATCTGTATATCTATATCAATATCTATATCTATACAATTTTTCCATCATTTTAGTTTTAGGTGTACAAAACAACACACTGATTAGACATTTACACCCCTAAATAACTGACTAAAGATTCCCCCTAGAAGCAGGTAAGAAGGAAACGTAACAAGAATTCCATTCCAGAAGATTTTACTGTTTCCTTTTCTTATAAAACACTCCTCACACTCCTCAACTTTTTCCTACAATCTAAAGCTGCTCTGCAAGACGTGCAATGAAAGAATTACCTGTGTGGTTGAAGCAGGAGTAATCCAAAATACCTTTGAAAGTGGTCTGTAGCTATAGAGTCCACAGCAATGAAAAACACAACAATACAAAAGTGCTCAAGAGAAATTCATCTTCAATCCATTCAAATACAGTTCCAGGGGAAAAGAGCCCAAGGTGAAATATCAAAAAATAGATAATTTTGATTCATAGGAAAATATGTATTTGGAGTAATATGTTTACTATATAATCTTACTACTTTGGAAAGTGAGGGAAAATGAAAGAGCTACTGCTACAAAATATCAACATGGATGAATCACAGAGATGATTTTAAGTGAACAAAGCAAATTGCAAAGGAATGCATAAACATCATTCCAATTATATGAAGTTCAGAAGCAAGCAAAATTCAAAAAATATTTATAAGGAGGACATATACTCAACAGTCAAAGGAGCTGGTTATATGAGGTTTGATCTATAAATATGGTGAATATTCAAATTTAAAAATAATTATTACAGTAAAAGACACACTGCCATTAATTCCCCCTCAAAATACTACCCCTCACTTCAAATGTACTTATCCCATCATTCTTGCCACTTTCTGAAGCAATTCTGGAAGTCCTCTTTCATGAGTGTCTTTAGTTGTGCTGTCATGGCTGCCTTGATATCCTGAATCAATTTAAAAGGTTTTCCTTTCATGCTCATTTTGACTTTGGGAAGAGCCGGAAGTCACATGGTACCGAATCTGGTGAATACGGTGTATGAGGATGCACTGCAATGCTTTTATTTCACAGAAATTGCCATACCAGAATCGATATGTGACACAGAGCATTGTCACGATGGAGGATGAAGTAAAGACACTCACGAAAGAGGACTTCCAGAGATGATTCAGAAAGTGGCAAGAACAATGGGATAACTGTGTTTGAAGAAAGGGGGAGTATTTTGAGGAGGATTGATGGTGATGTGTCTTTAACTGATACATTTTTTTTATTTAAACATTCACTGTATTTTGTGGTAACACCTCATATTCTAACTTGAATTTGTGTTATTGTTATAAATCTTAAATGTACATTATAAATAGCCTTTCAAATGTAATCAATATTTAATAGAAACATCTTCTAATGAGTTTTTCAATATTAATCCATTGGGAGTAAATTAAATGTTACTTCTAATTTCAGAAATGCATGATTTACTTTATAGATTTCATATGGTTTCTGTATTATTTTAGCACATTTGTTAAACTACTATGTGATGGTTACTGTAATAAATTTGTACTTTTTTTTCCTAATAATCTTCACAAAAATCTTATGCAAAAGGTCTGATTTTCTGATTATAGATGATAAAACTAAGCTTTCAGTGGATAAGTATCTCAAACACAGTAAGTGAAATTGAAACCATGGGCCTATTAAAAAACTTTATTCACTCAGTCACTAAACCATACTAAACCCACGATGAATATTAAAATGGCTTATTTAGTGAATTCCACTTCTAACCATTGTGGAGCAGCTTGTGACAAAACAATGCTCCTGCCGAGAGCTAGAAAATATGAGATAAAATTAAAAACAACAAACACTTATTTAATAATATAACTGTAAAGGCAGCCAAGGCTTTAGTGGCCAAGATCTTGGGTAGAAAAAAAAAAATCTCAGAAAGGCAAACTGACATTTTGAGAGCTAGTTTTTTTTTTTCCTTGGGTAATATGCCAGTCCGTGCATGGGTGGGTGAGAGGACAGCATGCAAGCAAAGAACAACAAAGAGCTTTGTTTTGTTTGGTTTTCATTTTTTAAACAATACTTCTGGCATTGTATCAGGCTGGAAAGACAAAGCATCGAAGTTTGGGGCTGCAGAGGCAGTCAGCATTTGAGGGGCTCACGTCTTGGACAGAAGGTAAGACAAAAGAAGCAAGGTTGACACAGCTTTCCTCTTGAGGCAGTGGCTAAATTTTGAAATTGTTGAGGGTTAGAAGCACAATAGCCAAACAAAAATCTGATAAGTATAAGGATGTTTTCAGCAGGATCATAGTGCTGAGGGAGCAAAAATTGGAGTTCAGAACCCACAGAGAGGAAAGGAGGACAAAAATCCATAGGCCCTCAGATGGATATGAATGACATCTCCCTAGAAATGTGGATGAACCAGAACAAAGTGCCCATACAAAGATGGCAGACAAGCCTTGGGACCTATCATATTTTGATTGAATTGGGTGATCTAGCCCCATTTCAGTTGACTACTGGAAGATACAGTAAACTTTCTATAGAAGAAAACAACATAATTCAGTTATAAATTTTCATATACAATATCAGGCATCAATCCAAAATTTTCAGCCATTCTTACAAAGAAGACTAAGGAAACACCCCCCCCACACACACACACACACAGAGAAAACATTGACAATAAAAAAAAGAAAAAGATAAGACAGGTATTGAAACAGGTATTGCAAAATAATGTGATTAGGATGTTTAAGAAAACAGAAGGCAAGATGAAGAATGTTATCAAAGAAATGTGATTTAGTAAAAAAATAGAAATTCAAGAACTGCAAAATATAGTCATGGAAAACAGATCTCAATAGATTGGATAAATAGTATTAGACACAGAAAAAGAGAGGATTAGTGAACTGGAAGATAAATCAGTAGAACACATCCAGAGGAAACCAGCATAATAGACACAGACAATACAAAACAGTGACACAGTGACACAGAGGAGACAGTGAAGATGTCTAACATATGATCAATGGGAGGATAGAGATTACAGGGCAGAAGAAATGCCTGAAGAAATAATAGTCCAGAAATTTTCAAAATAAAAAAAAACCTTCAGCTATAGATTTAAGAATTGCTATGAACTCAAAGCAGATTAAATACTAAGGAAGCTACACCTAAAAATATAGAACTACCGAAACCCAAAGACAGAAATTCTTAAAAGTCAACAATAAAAATCATTTCTTGTTCAAAATATTGACAGTGGAAACAATGAAAATCAGAAGATACTGTAGAAAACTTTAAAATATGGAAAGAAAATAAATGCCAACCTAGAATGCTGTACCCAGAAAACAAACAATTAAGTGAAAAAACAAATATCCTTTGCAATATCTTTAAAAATGTCAAATACCTGGGTACCAGTAAGAAAGATGTACAAGGCTTCTGCAGAAAAACAAAAAAACTTACAACTTTTTATATAATGGAGAGAAAATTTAAAAGATCTAAATAGAAGGCTTGATGTTGCTAATGTGTGAGTTTTACCCAAATCAATCTTTAGATTCAACGCAATCCCAACATACATAGCCAAGGCAATATTAAAAATAAACAAGCTGGGAGTATGTGTGTCTGTATCAAATCTTTCAGTGAAACTACAGAATTTATGGCAGTGTGATATTAACACAAGATAAATCGAGTAAGATAGTAAAACAGACAATGTAGAAAAGACCTGTATATGTAAAGAGAGATCATTTATTACAAGGGTAACACTGCAGAGCATTGGAAAAAGATGCTGAGATATCCAAATGGAAAAAAAAAATCCTCATTTATACTCTCATCCCTATGTAAATATAAATTCCAGGTTAATTATAAATCTAAAGTGAAAGATAAAACAATAAAGCATTGAGAAAACTATCTTCTTGACATATGATTGACAAAGATTTCTTAAACAAGATACAAAAAGTATTAACCATAAGGAAAAATAAGAAAAATCACTCTACATTAAATTTTTAAAATTCCAGCCATTAAAAAACAGAAGAAACAAGGCCAGTAGGAGATGGAAGAAGACATTTGCAATATATATATCTTACAAAAGTATGGCATCCAAATCATGTAAAGAAATTGTTAAAATCAATTTTGAAAAACATATATATATATGTGTGTGTATATATATATATGCATATATATATATATATATATATATATATATATATATACATATAGCCAAAAAGTTTCTCAGTACTAGGGTCTTATGACTTCTATGTTGCTAGTCCGAGGGGTTTCATGAACACCGACCCCTATATAAAATATACCAGCCATTAAATATTTTTCAACAAAAACATTTCCAGGAGCCTGATTGGTATTACTTGTAGAGATTTTGGCTTTTAGTTTTTGTGAAATAGTGAGCAATCCTAAGGCCTTAAATAGGAGAGGACTGTATCGTGATTTACATTCTGAAAGTATTATTCTGTGGGCTCTGTGGATAATGCTCTATGAGGTGGTTAAAGCTGAAACCAGTGATACCAGTGAACAGACCACTACTGTGAGAGACAATGGTGGCTCAGATTAGAGCAGTGGCAGTAGATGTAGTTAGATTCTGGATAAACTTTGAAGGTTTGCCCCAAAAAACTGGGTTCCCTGATGAATTTGGATATGGGGTATGAAAGAAGGTAAGTCAAAGACGGCCCCATGGATTTTGACTTGACCAACTTAAAGAAAGTTGTTGCCACTGACAGAGTTAGGGAAGGCTTTGGATAGAGCAGATTTGATCAGGGGCAGAGGAGATCAGAAGTTCAATTTTTGTTAAGTATGAAATGTCTATCAGCCATTTGAATAGAAATGTCAAATAGGGAACTGAAAAGAGAGTTGGTTAAATTCTAAAGTTCAGAAGAGAGATCTGGATTAAAGACATAAATTTGAGGACCTTTAGAACCAAGAGAGTGAGTGGATATTAGAAGAATAGAGGACAGTGGGTGGAGCTCTCGGCATTTCAATATTGCAAACTCAGGAAGAAGAATAGCCAGGGTGGAGAACAAGAAAGAGCAACCTGTGAGGTAAAGAAAACCAATGAAGTCAGTGTATCAAGGAGAAGGAATGACCAAAGGTTATAGATGTTGCTAAGTCAAGTAACAAGCTGTACTGCATATAATTTTTATTTTCTGCATATTATGATGTTTTGACATCTTAAAGTTGAAAAAACCTTTCTGGCCACGAAGATACTGCCCCTCTGAGGCTGGCCAAAGGCAATGGAAGTAAAAGCTAAAATAAACAAATGGGACTATATGAAACTGAAAAGTTTCTGCACAGCAAACGAAACTATTGACAAAATAACGAGGCAACCAACTGAATGGAAGAAGATTTTTGCAAACAGTGTCTCCGATAAGGGGCTAACATCCAAAATACACAAGGAACTCATGAAACTCAACAACATAAAAAACAAGCAACCCAATTGAAAAATGGACAGAGGACCTGAAGAGACATTTCTCCAAAGAGGACATACAAATGGCAAATAGACATATGAAAAAATGCTCAACATCACTAATCATCAGAGAAATGCAAATGAAAACCACAATGAGATATCACCTCACCCCAGTCAAAATGGCTATCATCGACAAGACAAATAGTAACAAGTGTTGGAGAGGCTGTGGAGAAAAAGGAACACTCATCCACTGTTGGTGGGAATGCAGACTGGTGCAGCCGTTATGGAAGGCAGTGTGGAGGTTCCTCAAAAAATTACGAATAGAATTACCATATGACCCAGCAATCGCTCTCCTGGGTATCTACCCAAAAAATCCGAAAACATCTACACATAAAGACACGTGTACTCCAATGTTCATTGCAGGTTTGTTTACGGTGGCCAAGACATGGAAACAACCAAAATGTCCTTCGATAGATGAATGGATAAAGAAGTTGTGGTATATATATACACCATGGAATACTATTCGGCGGTAAGACAAGATGATATAGGAACATTTGTGACAACATGGATGGATCTTGAGAGTATAATGCTAAGTGAAATAAGTCAGACAAAAAAAGCAGAGAACCATATGATTTCACTGACATGTGGTATATAAACCAAAAACAACAAAAGAACAAGACAAACAAATGAGAAAGAAAAACTCATAGACACAGACAATAGTTTAGTGGTTACCAGAGGGTAAGGGGGCTGGGGGGTGGGAGATGAGGGTAAAGGGTATCAAATATATGGTGATGGAAGGAGAACTGACTCTGGGTGGTGGACACACAATGGGATTTATAGATGATGTAATACAGAATTGTACACCTGAAATCTATGTAAGTTTACTAACAATTGTCACCCCAATAAATTTTATGAAAAAAGAAAAAAAATCCATAAAAAAAAAGAGATAGGGAAGAGCTGGGAGCAGCCTTTGATATGCACACAGACCTTCTTTATCTGGTCTATACATTCCAGGTAGCAATATTCCTCGGCCTTAGTCACCTAAGGCCAGGTATCGAGCAAATAGAGACCACTCCTATAGTTTAGAATCCATAGAAATTGTTCAAACTCCCAATTCTCAACTGTTTACCCTGCTATGCTTTGTCTTTTCTTCAGAAACCCCAAAAGGGCTATAGCCTCAGCTTTCCCCTGGCTCCCACTTTCTACCTCCTCACGAAAACCTTCTCCTGTGACCCTGTGTGGCAAGTGGTGACCCATTTCTGTGAGCATAAGAGTTTGTTTTCTTGTTCCTCTCTTGTGTCTCTTCATATGGTCATACCTGATTGACCATCACATAAAAGAACACAGAACAAGGAGTTCCGGTAATTGTACACTGGTTTTAGCAACACGGGGGTCACTGCTATCTTGAAAAGAGCAATGTGATGTTAATATTTAAGTAATATGTATTTGGCTAGCAGTTGTTACGTTAACCAATGGGTGTGCAGATGAACTTTATTCCAAATGCGGGCATTTGATCACAAAACCTTAATTAAGGACTCTGAAGGAAAGTATGTGAACCACAGTGACAGAGTTAATGATTTTGACAGGCCCTGGAGAGGGAAATGATGCTTTATCAGTAGCTAACAAGAGGCAGTGCTTTAAATGAGATCTCTTACAATGCTGTAAGGTAAACACTATTTCCCCAAATTTATTTAATAAACTGATTTCAGAAGCATATAGATCATACAGTTCCTAAGGTGAAGTGCTAAATTCAAATCCAGTTCTGACCCAAATTCCATGTTGTTTCAACTACACTGTGCTCTCTAACAATAAAATAAAATAGAGTAATTAAAGCAGGCACACTTCATTAATTTACTTAATTATCTGGGAATCAAATCTGGGCCCCTGTATTCCCTGACAATCCTATTTCCTGATAATCCATGCTAAAAAAAAATCAATAAAACATATTCCTACATATCTTGGGAAGAAATGTCAGAAATAAGTTTTGGGGCAATTTAAAAAATATCTGATAGTTACATATGCTCTTGAAAACAGTATTTCTGAAAAACAAAATTCAGCTAGGTTAATATTCAAACTTGCAATTGTAGCTGGATCCTACTCCTCTTTTCTCATTAAACTGAAAATATTTAGAAAAGTTAAACTAATAAAAAACAAGTTAACTTCTCTCCCCACCTACCTAATGACTTCAATCAGTACTACCGTGTTTCCCCGAAAATAAGAACTACCCCAAAATAAGCCCCGGTTAAGATCATCAGCCAGACGGACGTCTTTAGTATGTTATGGCAATGTTTCAGAAGATGACATGATTGTATTTGAATAAATGTAGATTGTTGTACATGAAAACCAAAGACATCCCCTGAAAATATGCTCTAATGCGTCTTTTGGAGCAAAAATTAATATAAGACCAGGTCTTATTTTTCGGGAAATACAGTATAAGATCTAGTCTTCAGGGAAACATGGTATTGCTTAAAATTAATAACTATTTAAATAAACTTTTTATTAGTAAAAATCTTTTCTAAACACACTTAGCAAGTGTATTCAGCTATCCATTACATTGCTTTTCAGACTTGACAAGTCGTTTCCAACGCAAAAGGGTAAAACCTAATATTACAACATTATTGTTGTGGAAACTATTTAAGATATTAGTCACTAGAATGATTTTTTAAATATATTTAGCAGGTTTACTGGCTACATATTAAGTCTCTTTTCAAACTTTGACATGTTATTTCCAGTGACCTGAGCAGCGTATTTCCCTGAGAAAGCCAAATGGAATGAAGTCTCAATGCAGACTTTCCAAAAAGAATAAAAGTAGTATCTAATATACTTCCAACTTTAAAATTATCTGTTTCTATCATAGTGTCCTCTGGACCACTGCTCCTGAAAAAATAACTGAGCTCCTATTTTAGCAACAGACACTCTTGAGTTGTTTTAAAAAGTGATTATGAGTTCAATAAAAGCTATGAGAATTTCACTGCATTGGGCACACATTAGGACCTGTTTTATAATCATGCTTTTTCATATGATGAGCACCTTCTCCACTGTTCCTCTACCATCCATACAGGACCTGATTCTGATTTAATTTCTGAGGTACCCATGGGACTATCCATTGCTTCTCTCCCTCTGCCCTAATACAATATGTGTACTCTCATCTTTCACTCAAATGATAGTGCAAATAACCAATAAACATGTTAAATGTACTCCTTTGAAGAAAATTTACTTTAAAAAAGGAATCAATGCTTAAAATCAAATTAAATTCTAATTGTGAACTACTTTGAAACATCAGCATATGTTAACAATTGCCCGTAATGCACATTAAGAATAATAATTCAAAACATTAAGGACAAATAATTCAGTTGCAAAGGAATTTTTTAAAAATAATAGAAACTGGTCAAATGTTATCAGTGTATAAAATGATGATCTTTGGAAATTAAACAAGGTGATACTTGAAGTTCAACTACTAAATAGCTGTTTTACTCCTTCTTTAAAACATCTTTTCATGTCAAATTTCCACGATGTTTGATACATGGTCAACTTACAGACAAAAATGTGTTTAACATATATCTGATTACAATTTGAATAATAAAATCTTAAGGATGATGAGGTAATAACAGAGAAATATTTCCATTAGCATCAGAAATGGACTAAATACATTTTTATGAGCTTATGTTTTCCATTTTTCTTTCTTAATGAGTAAATGTGTAAGACATATAAGGAAGGCCAGGCACACATGAAGATGCTCTTATAAGGTAGAAAGACTGTGGACATTCCACCTGAGAGAAATGACTGCTATTTTTTTCTTTTTGAAAACAACATGGCTGAATTTGTACCACGTATTTTAATGGTAGTGTGAAGAAATTTCACTCATCCATCTCCCTCGTACGATTAGTTTTTGTCATTATCACATGATGTGTGATCTGTAAATCAATACACTAAGGTGAGGATTGTGATGGTATTCTCTGTTATCAGAGTAGCCTGTGATCTGACAATAGCTGTTCCACATTTTCCATACTGACACTTGTGTGAGGAAAATGGCCACACATAATGGCCAAAGAAAGCCCTACTTCAGTTTATACATTAAGCAATGGAGATGAATTCATCAAAAAGATGTCAGGTAAAAATTGAAAATTTTGTTTCCAACCATACAGAAAATATAGAGTAAAAGGAAAATCAGCATCAATATATTTTTTTAAAAAAATAAAGTTTTTTAAAAATGTTGTATTTACTTAATTTGGTATTATTTGTCTTCTACTGAAATTACTCGAATACTTTTCAAGAGCACTAGCTTTCCTAAGTTTTTCCCTTCTCTCTTACTGCACTTATTTTTCACACAATAAAATTAGCAAGTTTAAATTTTCATGTTCTGTAAATGTTTCATATAAGAACTATCTCTGCAAACTAGATTTTAAATCTTTTGGATTAAAAACATTAATATTTCAGATGAGTGTATAAGGAACGCACCACTGCTGCAAATCTGAGAGAAAAAGATGAGAAATTTAGGGGGGGGATCTAGAAATCATTGACACAATGTTACAAACACTGCTACTCAAAATCCATTCTCCTTTTCTTCAGTACAAAGAGAGTTCCAATATTGTTTGAAGTTGCATGCACTTCATTGCTCAGCTTCTCTTGCAGCTAGATGGTCAAAGCCAGTTCTGTGTATTAAGTGTTAGTGCAATCCACTAGGGATTTCTGAGAAAGCAGTTGCTTTCCTGTTAAGGCACCAGCCTTCTGTCTTCTTATTCTTCCTTTCTTGAAATCAGACACAATTCCAGGAAGGAATCAGCCTTGTCACAACTATGAGGGGAGAAAAACACAGGAATCTGGGGCATTGATAGCAGACTGGAGTTCTAGGTTGTGCAAACCCTTAACTGTCCACTAAGGAGAAAAGCAAAGTCAAATTTGCTTAAGACACTGCAGCTAGATTTTGACTGATGCTCTCAAAATAGCTGATGAGATCACCAGAGGCTGAAATAAAATTATTTTATGGTGTGGCAATACCTACAAAAAAACAAACAAAAACAAAATGCCTCCCTAGTGTCAAAGAACATAAGTATAGGAGAAGCTTTAGGGAAAGGAAACAAATGGGAGAATAACAGCAAATTTTTAAAAAAGTGCAAAGACAACTGCAAATAGGGGCAGTGGTAAATAATGAAGGTAGAAAAAGCAGTAGGGAATAGCAGTAATCCTTGTTTAAATTACAGTTAGTCATTAAGATGAGGTCATGTTTCATATACTTTACTCAACCCAATAAAATCTGAATTATTATATTTAAAAATGTTAATTTTCAGGATCCAGAAACCTCCTTTGTTTAGACAATCTTATTTCTTTAGAACACTGAATAAATGACAAGTGCATATACTTTGCTTGTAGAATTTACTTGTTCCCAGCACACTGCAAGGAAAAAGAAAATCAAATAAAATTGGTGATACATACTACTCATATACAGTTGATTTGTCATGTCATTATTTGCAATTCTTGAATAATATATGTCATAGGACTGCTCAACGTATAATTTAGCATATTATTTTTAATAGAATGAAACTGTACGTTAAATAAAACTTCTGGTTGATATCATTGAATTATGAAACTCAACTTTATGAGTGTTAGGTTTTAAATATGAGATAAAGTAATATGTAGTTAAAAAATTCAGAAGCCAGAATCAAAGAATCCTTTCTCTTTTTTTATTAAATGTATTTGGGTAACATTGGTTAATAACATCATATAAATTTCAGGTGTACAACTTTATGGCATGATATCCGTACATTCTATTGTGTACTCACCACCTGAAGGCTAGCCTCCTCCTGTCACCGTGTATTTCTGTTGGGACTGAGCAACTGTGTTTAGTTATGCCAAGTAGCCTACATATGCTGAGCTTGTCCGATATTTATGTTTGTGGGGGGAAAAAATCTTTGCATATATAAAATGGCTACAGCATGTAAAACAGAATATAAAATTGAAACTTTAAATACCAAAGAATCAAGAAATGGAAAAATATGGCCAAGTCTAGAAATGAAAATGACCTCTCCATATAAACTACACTTCATGGTCCAGATTTTGTCTTGAAGGAATACATTAGAACATATGCTTTATTTAATGTTGCTTCCTGCACGTGACATGCCCTGATTTGTATTCTCTAGACAGTCATGGATGAATATCTTACTAGAAATCAATTGGTCCAGCCTCAGACTAGAGCCAAGATTGATCAGATTTTAGTAAGTGACACAGTCAAAGTGTCTTGAGCGTGGGGAGAGCACAACACAAATACGGCTGCCTCACAGATAGTCTAACAATCCACCAGATGGAGAATAACAAGGCAGAAGTGAACTTAAGGCATTTACCCTGGAGGGGAGTAAATAAATCCACAGCTCCAAAGAGAAGCAAGTAACCTTCAGGGAGAAGGCTTCTCAAGTATAAAATCTTTAATCATTCCAGGTTACCGCAGCTTGGCCTGTGGGCTCCAGTTCCAAAATTTTATAGCTCAGGGAAAAAAAAATCTAACTGAAAGGGAAATTTGTTTATAAATAAACTATTATTTTAAAAAAATAACTTTAACTAAGGTTATACACCTCTTATTTATTCTCTGATGGTGAATTCTACCCCCAAATGTTTGCCTGAAACTGTGCATCAGAATAGAGAAGGGTTTGTATACATTTACATTTTGTGTTGGGCACAGCATTTTTAAAGAATGACTACTCTGTATGTTAAACAATCAGACTTTTAGAATCACCTCTAAACATTCCATTGAGTTTTAGAATTGCAATTAAAACAGTTCATACAGCATCTGTAAGCAGTTGTTGACAGATGAGAAGATAAGTACAGCCATGTATTTACAGCTGCTTTAAGTTTAAATTAGCATTCTTTTCTAATTTCCCATGCTGATGCTATGATGACAACATCAGGCTTTAAAAGCGTAGAATCAAGCACACTTTTAATAGTCCAGGTGGTTAATTATTCATTAACCTGAATAAAAATATGAAAATATTTTCTTGTTTGAACATTTTTTTCCTGTCTGTTCTGAGACTTCTAATTCTCTCTAAATATTGTGGGCTTCTCTCTCTGCTCTCTCTAGTTACCATTTTCAAAACAATTAAGAGTTGGTCAGAGGTCACTCCCAAACTATTAACACTTTGGACAGCAAGAAGGGACAAAAGGTATAGCCTTCCTAACAAACAGAACTTTTATTTATTTGAAATGTAGCTACTTCTTAAAGTATTTACAAACTATAAACATAACATTTTAAATGAATCCATTAGCCAAAGAAAGATTGTTGGCTGTAAAGATTATATCCAACTTGGATATTAAATTATTTTAACTCTAGGGGCAACAGATTCAAGACATGGCAAACATTTATAAAGTCACTCCATACTCACTGGCTGACACTAATAATTATAAAAAAAATGTAGTTCATGTAAGTCGAAACATGTTCTTTTGATAAGCATAAAGTAATTTTTTTAATTATAGGGGACGTTCTGATTTCCAGGGAAGAAAATAAAACAGGAAGAAAGGTAATGCCTTATCAGAAAAACAAGTTTTCCCATAAATCCCTACTACATTTGGTCTTATTGATCAGAACTATCCTATGGCAACGCCAACTGCAATGCAAGCTGGGAAATTAGTTTTTTTTCTAACTGACTACACAAGAGCTCAAACAAATTTGGCCTTAACTATATTCAAAATGTCCTTAAACTTAACCCCTTGAATTACACCAAGGAAATGAATAAGAATCAGCAGAGCACAGGCACAATCACAAGGCACAAGACCCTACACATGATCAAGTCTGTGACCAGAAAAAAAGCAGTACTTCTGTGCCCTGGGATCTTTCACAGTTGTTACCAAGGCCACCTACAGACTAACCTTACAAGAGCTGCAGCAGGAAGGATAGGGGAACAGGGAAACAGAGAAGAATCATCTCTGTCTGATCCTTACCCCCAGCGGACCAAACCCTAGCTTAGAGCTGTCTTTTATTAAGCAAAATGTGAGGCTATTACCCAATGATCATGGCAAAAATAGAAAACAGTTAACATTCATATAAGTTTGGGTTTTGTTTTATTTTGTTTGGTTTTGTCTTTTTGTATATATCAAAATGAACAACTGGGATTTGTTAAGTTATGAAAGTTTCATAAAGTATTACTTTTTCTAGTTATTTAGATTATTCATCTTTAATCAATGTTTTAAATTATGAATAACACAGGTAGTGTTGTTCATTTCATTAAAAATATTTTATACTGATTCTTATTATTTGGCATTACTGTAAATTCACTGAATTTTAAAAACTGCTGCATGGGCTTTGTAATAGCTTTTTCATTGGTCTGGACAACTAGTTGCTACTTTTTTCTTAAGACTAACTTCTTGTCTATATTTATGTCCCATTAAAAATTAATCATTACACACATATATATAATATATATATAATATATATATATATATATATATATTTATATATATATATATGAAACTTTAAAATATATAAAACAGTTTACATCTTGGAATTTTGTAGAATTATTTTCCTCAGATTTTATTTAATACCTTAAACACTGGCACACAGAAGGCAATAACTACCTGGTGAACAAATTAATAAATGTTATAAAGTGACAGATACAGATATAAAAATCTTGGTATATGTAAGGTATTTATTTTATAGTTAGAATGTGCCTCAAAATCAGTTCTTTTGCTTATTCTGGTTGAAGTTATAATCAAATTCTAAGTAATTTTTCAAATCTAAGAACTTGATGTCTTTTCTGTTCATAGTTCAAAATAAAATAGACTTTTATTTTGCCCACAATTATAATCACCAAAATACTGAACTTTAATCAGAATACTACATAAAAAACAACTGGGGAATAGAGAGAGGACCATATGACTTCCCACACAGATGATCTAGTTGTGGCCAACTCAGTTTTCTCATGGGGGACATACTTGTATTTTTTCTGGTGAGCGTTGATAACTAAAATAGGCTGGAAGTTACAAAGAATTTCTATTGATATTTGCTCACTTTTATGATTGGTAGCAAGAAAGACAATGCCAAAAGCTAAGGAAAACACATATTTAGAAAAAAAGCAAATAAATAAATAGGACCTTCTTCTAGCAAATAATTCTACTAGAGGGAAAATTGTTCCTTAAGATGCCCTAAAAAAATATTCTTTCTCCAGCAATCAAAGACAGCAATCCCAAATTATTTAGCACAATGACATCTATTCTAATCAAATGGTGATTCAAGTAGGAATTACCTAAGTAAACAATTTTGACTAAATTTTCTGGCCCTGAGAGCAAGTTATTTTGTTGGACAAGTGAAGACTTATAAGGGCTACTGTATACTATACTCATCTCTTAATTACCAGGCTCATTGAACAGAAGTCGAGTTTTCATAACTAAACATGACCCAGATGTATTTTAACCATGCTTCAACTCCCTGCTGCAAAACATTGATCTGACTCAAAACACTCTCTGTTCTACACTCATAGGAACTTATTGTCTCAATTTCCTGAGTGTCTCATTTTCAAATATTCTGTCCTCATAAACTTTAGAAATAACCCCTTAAAATGTCTGAATTCAAATTGTACCGATGGAATAAATCAATCTGACAAAATTATTATAAATTTATACATGTTGCCAAAGAATGACTTCTCCACCACCAAAAAAAAAAAAAAAAAAGAAGGAAGGAAGGAAGGAAGAAAGGAAGGAAGGAAAAAAGGAAGGAAAGAAGGTAGGAAGGGAGGGAGGAAGGGAGGGAGGGAGGCAACTTACGAGGTTTCAGAAAAAATTCTAATTCTTCACACTAAGTGCACATACCATATACATATAGTGTGTATTTATGGATGCAGTATGTGTACTAAGTTTTTCAAGCCACAAACCAGGAAATATTACAATGAAATTGAAGCCACCGTAATTTAAAGCATCATTTATACAGCAAAATAGTGGGAAGATATACTGTGTTTCCCCGAAGACCTAGCCAGACCATTAGCTCTAATGCATCTTTTGGAGCAAAAATTAATGTAAGATCTGGTATTATAAGATATGCTATGATATTGATATTAATTTAATTAATATTAATTAATATTAACATATTTTATTAATATAAGATATGTATCATATCATACCATATAAGACCCAGTCTTATAATAAAATAAGACCATATCATACCATATAAGACCCGGTCTTATAATAAAATAAGACCGGGTCTTACATTAATTTTTGCTCCAAAAGATGCATTAGAGCTGATGGTTTGGCTAGGTCTTATTTTAGGGAAAACACGGTTTCGAGGTGAAAAAACTGAGCTTGTGGGACCTGATATTCCAAAAGAATTGAAGTCCAAATGTAAATGCACTATAAGAAAATTGAATCTCAATGTGAATGTTAACATTCTTTGTAGGATGACATTTATATATTACAGTACAGGGTGGTATAAACAATGAATAATTCCTGGCAGTATGGACGTAGCTATTTTGTAATGAGCAAAAGTTGTTTGAATTGTGTTTAAAAATATTTAACTGCAAAATATTACGCTTGAGTAAAAAAGATGGAACAAAGGGAAAGAAAAGAATGTGTAATTTATAAAGAACTACTATATGTAATGTGACTGAAATTTTGGTTTATAAAGATTGCTACCATACCTATCAGCACCCAGGAGCATGGTCATCAGTGGGATACTTTGCTTTGGAGTAAGGCATTATTCCCTAAATCAGGAATCCTTTTAACCTTCAAGGGAGACCATGATCTTGGAATTCCTGCACATCTTCCAGACTGCACACAGGACAGGATCAGCTCATGTCATGAGAAAGCCAAGCACCCACATAGAACAAAAGCTAAATGCTCCCTTTGGATTTAATTAACTAAAATTATAATATTTTAGGCTCAGAGAACCAAAAACTATTCTGGAAAAGTCTGAACTTAAATATGAATAGAAAGCAATGTTCCAAAATACTACCGGTGAAATCGTGCAGCTTCAAACATTAGTATACCATTAGGTCTGAATGAAACATGTATTGGTCCGAATAGTAACACGTATTGAAATAATGTTAGGATATCTTGGTGACACTGCATTAAAAAATGAAAAGTTTCACATGGGAACTCTTCAAAGTTCAGACTAATGGCAACTGACTGCTTGGCATTTTACAGAGATCGCTATTAAAACTCATTTATAATCCACTCACTATGCAAACGTTTAATATTTGTGTACAACACACAGTGCATATGGTACAGCATATAGTTCATCTGAATATGGCAGATTCAATTTTAGCACACAAGTGTCTTAGTTTAAAAATTACCATTTCAATTTTTGAACAGGAAGTCATATTTATATTAGTCTAAGTCAGCCTTGGGAGGAGGAAACCCACAACATCTAGTCTTAAGACTAGAACAAATATCTGAGACAAATCAAATGTAGTCTCCTCCCTCCTACCATACTGTAGGCACTTTACAGAGGTGTGACCAGTTAAAATCAACGTCAAGGGCAACTTTAATATTAAAAATTGGCATACGAAGACAAAAATTGGAATTTCAGGTGTTTTCTGCCAGAGGAAGCTTGAGGGTCCTTAGTGTAACTTGAGTCCGTCACATAACATTGTCCCCAGTTACAATTGCAGAAGAGCCTACACTGTCAAGTAAGTGTGACACAAAAAAGTAATGCTGATTTTAAATATTTTCATCTTTAACTCACTAACTTAACGTGTCACGTTATGCTATACTACAGTTATATAACTATGCTGGACTTATGTGGCCATGACACAAAGGTACATTTTCTAACGTAGAACAGCATTGGTCTCTAACAGAGCAGGGCTCACTGCTGCCAGTGTTTAGGAGGGAGAAATATCATTTATACTAAAATTTATGACATCATTATTTGCTTAATGTGTGTATTTTAGGCAGCTTCAAATTACCCAATTTTAAGTGTGATGGTCATGACTCATGAATATTTTGGCCTTCATAAAATTCTAATTTGGCATGGATGGACACCGAAATTAAAAGAAATACCAAGGATTCAAAGAGAACAAACAATGAATCACTATCATCCCAAAACTAAAATCTGGCTCTCAGACAAAAGAATTAGTTTGTTTTTTAAGGGAAGTCATAAATATCACGACCCATAAGCAAACATGAATCTAAATAAGTGTTCCATTTTTCAAAATATAAACTTGGAAGAGAACTTGAAAAGGATAAAGTAACTACACACAACAGACACAAACAAAAAAGAAAGAATTAAAAGTATTCTGTGTAGGCAACGATATTGTTGTAAAGTAAACCGTAGTGGTTTAAAGGAGCCTCACAGCTGGTATTTGATATCAACTGGCTACTTCCAAGGAACTGTGAGTGAGAGGAAACACTAACAGTTCCTTTATAGATTGTAGGACTCATGGCTGCTCTGTGGTCATTCCAGTTCAAAGAAAGGCAAGACCATTTTTTTAAAGATTTCAGTGTAACTCAATTTGCCAAATTTACTCACTCTTTGTTTGGTGGCAGGGATGGTGGATATTGGGGGGAAGAAATGACCCTATTTAAGGATAAACAAAGAAAAGAGAAATATACTACTTTTTTGAGGAAGAGCTATAGGACATTACCAACACAAGGTAATTAATTATGCTTCTCCATTTAAGAAAAAGGCACGGATGATTTGAACACTATTTGGCTGAGGAGGAGATAAGCAATCAGCTTCCTATATTACCAGACAGTTCCCAGGAGGGAGGAAAGGGGGGCCAGTCTCCAAGCAGCACCCACTCATATATGCAAGAATCTTCCCCAACAACCACAATATCAAACTTTGCTTTTTGGGGGGAGGGAGTGGGTGGCATTTTTCATCCTATCCAAGTATTTCAGCAAGTTGGAAGCAGAAGTATTATTAAATTCATGTACATTTCCTCTACACATAAAAGAATATTAAGCAATCTTATTTTAATCCTGTTTCTGAACCCCCAAAATAGGCACAGCACTTTTACTTAGAAAATTAGTATGAGAATGAGAAATTACTGTGAAGAGAATCACTTTACATTAAAATGTAAACTGGGAAATAAACAGTGCTTAAATATAAAGCTTCATTTTATATAATTACATATAGTTTTAATCCTGAAATGATAAATATGAAAATCACTTTAAAAAAAGATCATACCAGTATCTGCATAGAGATTTATATGGATAATGTACATGAGCATGTATAGATTTGTATCGAGAGTGTATCATCTAATTCTTTATTCATTTACACATGGGCCCACTACCTACCTATTTAGCTCTTGATCCTTTGTTCCAGATTCAGTCAGGAAAAAATTTCTCTTTTCAGAAATACGGTATATGATAAAAGTTCCTGAAATACTCCAACTAACATATATATTGGAATCCTAAGGAAGTGAATACTTCCAAGATGTTATTGAATAAAAAACATATAGTTAGCTCTTGAAGAGCAGGGAACTGTGTGTACCACTCATGTTGAATTTCCCCTTCCTTTCTGCTCACACACCTCCAATGCAACACCCCACTTCACCCCACCCCACCTCACCCCACCGCTGTGCCCCGCCAGGCTCACTGCTAGTGTTCAGTACCAGGAACTTCATAGCGATTACTGACTGCCTGATAAACCAGCAGATAGAACACATCACAAAACACATCACACAAAATCAACCATTGGGAGCAAATTAGGGCACTCAAACCGGACTTACCCTATGAGCAGGAAAGTATCTACTCCATGATTTGTCTCACTGACAGCACAGACTTCGCTGGTGGCCATTCTGGAAGAGCCGCCCAACAAAGCAGTGCAATCACATTTTTCTAAACAAATTTACACAAGCTTAACTCTTGTACACAACATCCTTTCATTATATTTTCTTCGTATTGTATCCAATGAAAGTACGTTTTCACCTTTTAGATATTCTGGGATGATTTCACTATAAATCTAGAATGCATATTTGTATTTCTCCTGTGCCAACTAATAACATAAAGACTTGGAATGTTTACACCTTATAGTAGCAGCATTAATTAACCTGCTTCTTTAATAGAAAGATCTAAATCTGAAAGTATGTAGACTCTGAAGTATTCAGGATGAGTTCCCATGAAATTACATGGCATTATGAAAATCCTGTGTGGACCAAAGTCTTTTCCCCCAGTGACTTACGTATGGAGCTCAAGGCGGGCCATAACCCCTATTCTTTGACTTGGGGGTGTACGGCCAGGGTTGTTACCCTCAAGGACAGACACAAACCCAGGTACACAGGAGAAGCGAAAACACGTTATAAGCAGACATACAATACACAGCCTCCCTACTCCGAGTTATTAAACACACGGGGTTGCTTCCAATGGTCTCAAAATCAAACATCAACATAACATCTTACTTTCACATTTTAGAAATCAGGAAAACTGTCAGGAAGCTTATAATAAAAAACATAATAAATGAGGTAGAAGGTGCTGGAAAATCACTCTGAAGAATATCACAAGTTACCTCCTGTGTCCAGGACACCGTATTTACGTTTATGGTATTTTTTGGATGCTGAAGCCTATCTATTTAACAAAAATGTACATTATGCTTACTGTGTGCCAGCCATGGTTCTAAGGGATATATGTGTTGTTTATTCCTCAAAATAACCTTATGAGGTAATGATTCTTCATTTTATGAAGAATCATCTTATGTAAAATGTCTTCATTTTACATAAGAAAGCACAGACAGGTTAGTAACTTGCCCAAGGTCACACAGGTGGTAGTAAGTAGCAGAGGCAGGATATGAAATCACACAGCCGGGAGGCGAATAGTGAGAGTCATATTCCAGAGCCTGTGCTCTTATCCACTTCATTGAAACAGTTATGTCACTGAAGCAAGAGACAGTTATGTGACTGAAACAAACAGAAATATTGACAGTGCGTTCTTCTAGGCACTATCAGAGGAAGTGTAAAGCAAAGTGCAGTCAGAAAAAGAGCTAGCTTTGTTTGCAGCCTTCACCACTTATAAGTGCATGCGTTCTTGTTGCATAAAAGGTGGAGAAAATGGTAGTTTGGGGACCAAGTCTTAGAGTAAAATAAATTACAATATAAATGACTATTTCAAACCTTTACAAGCATAGACATTGCAAACCACATTTTTTGATCTAATCCAAAATATTTGTCTTCTGCCCACCTGTCCAAACAAGGACAGTGTTAAAGCCGAACTTGTTGAGAAGTTGGCCTTTTAAACTCTCAAGTATTGTTATTTACTTAACACTGCACATCAGGGTATTTCTTCTTTCAGTATGTCCATTTTCTAATAGGTGTCTTTTGAGTTTGAGTAAATTTTTCTGCCACATTAAAACAACAACAACAACGAAAAACAAAACACAGGAGCTACAAGGTAATTATACATTTATTTCATCACTCATTTCTGCTTCTCCCTTCTAGTCTTAACTATTAGCAAGAATGCCTATAAGTACATTTTTAAAAGAAGTGATTGCTAGGACACTTTATGAGTTAGCTCTGTTTTTACTTAATTGCCAGCGGACCTACACTTAAGTGTATGAACTACAAAGAATCTAATCTCATACACACTGATTTTTTTTTATACTCTCTCTTAATGGATTGTCTAAAAATATTTAGCCAGGCAAATAAATAAACCATGGTTAGCTGCTTGAAGAACCATTAAGAGGTGAGTGGTGTGTGTGTGTGTGTATCTGAGCATGGCCACTGTTTACACTGCTTGCTCTGTGTGGAATGCGCACTATAATAGCAAAGATATCTGTTATTAATATGTTATAAATGTTTCCAGATAGTACAGTGATGGGTGTTTATGTAAGTCAGAAGTGGCCATCACTGTCATCATCAGAAATCAGGAGTTCAATAACCATATATGGGTGGCCAACGGAATGCAGTCACTGCCAGACACTCCGAGGAAGCCTGCAGCTGAAAATGGCTTCAGGCAAGTTTCTGACCAGCTTCTAACCCGCTTTTTGTTAGATGCATCTGCACGATGATGCCAGATTAAACTCCTTCAAACACCGCTTTCAGCATATCATGAAAGAATCGTTAGTGGCTCCTGCTGCTTTCAACCCAAACACAAATTTAGGCCATGCTCTTTGGTTCCTTACACTCTCTACAATATCCCCTCCTGTTTCCTGTACAGCTCTGCACCCAGTTCCCCAAACACCCCTGACTGCACTGACATGACTACCTCTGGACTTCGCTCTCACACTTCCACCTCTGAACCAGTCTTCCTTCCCTGGTTTCTGTGACAGCAGCTACTCATTTTTCACAGCTGACCTAACATCATTCCACCTTTCCCACGCCTGCCAGTGCAATCCTAAGAAGGCTAGCCAACAATGCCTGTTAAATCAGGAGACTCTCTTACTAAACCTTTTATTCTGTTGGCATTTATAGATTAACTCATTTCTGGCATTTTAAAAAAGTTTCTTGTTTCTCAAAACAGATTACATGCTTGTTAATAGACAGGAATCACTCACTCTACATGTTTTGCCTCACTTACTGCGTTGTAATTTCCTGCCTAGAATTGAAGCTACTGCTACTGAGAATTAATTAAAATGCCCCTGAATGGAAGTCGATTTAAATATGAGAATTTGGAGCGAAAGCATATAAACGTTGGCACTAATGGGTAAGATGAAGTTAGCAGTGTCCACACGGCTCCTTCAGGAGTCCCTAAATTTCCCTTGTGGGCAATCACTGAGGCCACCAGGCAACTGCAGATGGCCTATCAAGTAACTGAGAATGGCTCAGTTGGAAAAGAACAGCTCTACAGTCCAGTCTCTTACCATAGTCCTTGGGACTGAATGGACTTCAGATCCCAGAAATTTTCAGGAAATCCAGTGGGTATATGTTTTAATACTCATCCCCACCCTGTCCCCAGAGGGTCTGTGGCCACATCTTGTAAGTAAATACATTACTATTTCTTTAGCAAAGTTTAGCAATATTCAAACTTAGAGGGTACATTAAGGCTATAAATAGCTCTATGTCAGATCAGATCAGCGTTATAGCACCAAATAATTTATGAAATCGAGCTCTTGGATTCAAGATTGCAGAAAAGAAATCGCGGATCCCTTCCAACACTGGAAAGCCACTAGAACGCCATCAGCACAAGAAAACAGTAAGAATCTATGATGGAAAGGTATTCAAAGGCACCTATTCTGTGATGGATGCACAATAAACTGAATAGCGATCTCTTCTCTCAATCATTGTTAAACTACAAACACTGAAAAACAGTAAATCAAGCATAGGAACTGCCCAAATAATTTCTGCAAGTAAGGGTTAGAAGAAACAATTGCACAGACAAATATAAAATATCTACAGTACATTTTAGAATTACATAACAAATCAAATGGTCATCTCTTGTTGTTTAAAAGTCTCTGCTACATCTTTTTTTTCCTACTGTGAAAAATCAGTGATACCTTACTTCACAATTTACACATAGTTGAAATTACAAATATGTGTTTTGCAATAAAATGTAGGCCTCCGTGGTATTTATAAAGTGCATATCTACCAGGATTACTGGTGAAAGGTGAAACAACATGGGCTTGGAAGCTGGTGGAGGTGTGATGCCTCTGCCAGCTAAAGTCTGCTCTTTCCAAATCCAATTATTTGTGAAAGGTCATTTGGCATACGTACGATCACAGTCTTTCACTGAAGTGATATTAGTGCAACTCAGAAGACTGTTTAATTATTGTCAGGAATTTCTGTTAGGCCTCCAGAGATACAGCCATCCGTATGGATTAGGCCATTGATGATCTATCTTTAGTCAGAGGGGCACCATATGGTAACCTTGGAAGAAAGTCCACGTTTATTTCAGATTGTCCTATTGTGGGGAATTGGGACATGAGTAAATGTCACGAGGGGACCCTCACTATTACCCAGAGAGTAATACTTCTCTGCCTTCTGGCACACTGCTACCATTTGCAGGAGGACAGGAGTATGGCTTTTGGGTCTTTAGCAAACCCTAAAGGCCCAAACCCATTATCACACGTTTCTAAAACGTATGCTGCCAAAGATTTTTTTTTAAAAGAAAAAAAGCTGTATTCTTGCTCCTGGTTAAGTCATTTGAGTCTTAGGTTCACTATCTTTAACAAAATATAGTGCCACTCATCTCATGGAGGTGTCATGAAAAAGAAAGTAAAGTAAACTTGTAAAGGCTTCACACAGTACATGACACACATAGGTGCACAGGATGTTGCAGCTATAACCTAATTATTATGTAACTACCTTCCCTCAATATATAGAGATATGTATGGTACATAAAGGGTGATCTGAACTTGTGAAGACCCTTATAGCTGCCAGAGATGACTGTGCTGGGGGCACAGGAAACCCTCATTCCTCTCATACCAATTCCTTTGTCTCCAAACATCCAGGTGAGAACTAGGAAACAGCATGCCAGGCTGGATCCATGCTGAGAACAAGGAGGTCATGAGACCCCTCTCCAGATCCCTGAGGCCAGAAAGAAATCTCCCAAATCCATCTCTTCCGATTAACTTGGAAGGGCATGAATAGACACCCAGTGATATGCCACTGGTTTCAGTAATAAAGCAATTGTGATAACTGTCTCGTGAACAAATGGCTGCCAAGCAGGTGTTCACAGTCCATAAGAAAGAATACAACGAAGTGAAACCAAAATGAAAGATGAATTGAGCTTTTTATGGCCCAAAGCCATAAATCCCTAGCATCATTCAGAGTGGTGTGAGAAATCTCTTAAAAGACAGGAGGTTGACGAAGTACCTGATCATATTCTCTAAGGAAAACTCTACACACAACACCTGTAGACTTTCCATTAAAGCATCAGATACCCAGGAGAAGGAGACAAGAATTCAATCCCTCAGTTAGGAAATGTTTGCCCTCCTCAGAACAGGCTCGTATGGAGTCAAATTCTGAGTCTCTAACATGAGTTGATGCAGAGTGATGTAAAGAAAGGAAGGTTTCCACTTTCACAAATATTTCACATTTCCCTAATAGTGAACCTCCTATCTAAAGCTTGGTGTTTGATTGCTGCCTAAAAGCATGGGAATTTGAAGGACATCAGAGAAATGTCGCGGGTACTGCAGCAAAAAGCACAGAGGAGGCTGTGAGTAAATGGCTAAATATTACAGCCACATTTATCACCTATTTAACTTGTATAAAATTTACCTTCTAATTTCTAATTCAGGGTAATGAGATATGCATACTGTTAATTTTCCTTTAGGGATTGTAATAATACTCGTCAAACACTTAAGTATTTTCAGTATATTATACAGCTTAAGTCCTGCTGATCCTAGACAATTATTTCCTTTAAAGGGATGTGAATTTCTAATGCTTAATTTGGTTCTCCAAAGAGTCCTAAATTTAGTAAAATCTTAAGTGATTTATGGAATAATGCCTTAATCACCCATCATCCATGCACAAAAACCAGCCTCTTTTCTGAAATTTCCTAATCCGACAAGTAAGACCAACATTGTCCTATGATTAAAATACTGATGATAAGGAATAGTCTCCCTTACCTTTTATACTATCAGTCACTAGGTCTATGGCTTCTTCCTCTACCTCCTTTTTCTTCTGTTCCTCCTGCCCTCGCTCTGCTCTATTCATCACTTCCCTTCCAGATTATTATTGTGGCTTCTTAACTAGACTATTCCCCCAGCAAAATCTTTCTCACCTCCAATCAACCCCACAAGTGATTTCAATAATCTTCTTACTAGCTATGTCTTCCAGGTGCTCAGATTATAAATAACCCTCCATGACCCACATCATAATGGTCAAATTCCTTAAACTGGCTCAGGCCATATACAGTGTGACTCCATCCATCTCTACAAATTTATTCTTAGTTAAGAGCCATCGCTCTTACCCTATAGAGTCCCTCATTTCCAGTCAAACAGTTCTACTTACATTCTCACCTTTTCTCGCCATCCAAGACACAAAAGGAGTCCCTGTGCTTGATGGGAGTCACATGCTGGAAATTCTCATCCAAGTTACAACTCAAGTTCTGCCATATGTCAAGGTACCCAGACCAACTAGGCCTCACAGATGATTCTCTTCCCCAAATTTCAGAACACAGACAATGCTTTGGTACCATTCCCATAATATCTCATAGAATTTTTGTGTTTATGCCTTTATTTTTTCTACCTGAGTTGTAAGCTCCTTGAAGACAGGAAAAATCGCTTATGTCTCTTAAGATGCCCCATACCTAACAGATTACCTTGCAAACTCAACAATTATAGAATGAATATGATAAAACCAATGAAGTGAGTCATTATTACACACCATTGATCAGTAAGTCTAACACACTCACTGTGTGTGAGAATGACTTAGGATGCTAGTTAGAAAGTACATTCCTCCAACCAAGTATAGAGATTTGGTCGATGTCAGATAAGGAAAAACTAAAAATAAAAACCTCTAGGGTATTGTGCCACAGTTAGCACATAGATGGTATTTTGGAAAACATCGCCACTGATTAATTTGAAACAGTAAATTAAAAAATCGAACAAGTACAAAAGTACGCCAAATTATAAGGCATGGAGAAAGAAAATCCGGTATGATGCAAACTAGTTGCCATTATCAGGAAGCTTTTTGTGAGAGTCACTATAATAAACCATGTGTGCTTTTATTATGTTAATTAAAATATATTCTCATTAAGACAACTAATGTTAATATTAAACTAATCTACTTCTTTTGCATTTAAACTGTAAATGTAAGAATATTTGAAGTTATCTGTGTAAAACAGAAAATAAGATAAGTTATACGTATTTATTCAATATTTGACCTTGATTACTCATTTAATTGACACAAAGTTGTAATCTTTAAGCTTTCTTTTGTTGATTTCGATCTTTAACAAAGGCATTTCCCATGTAAGATATTCTCTGCTTGCATTTATTACTCTAAAAACATAAGTATCTAGGTATTCATACTTCTACTCCAACCCACTTTATGGAATAAAAGTTCTGTAAGTATATTTCATGATAGAAAGTAATTCTTCCTTTTGTTGTTGTTGCTGTAGTAAACCAACTTTTTTCTTCAAATCAAAGTCCTCAACTCCAACCAACTCCAATCAACCAAAGTGAACTCTCCTTAATTTTATGTTGAAAAATTATTATAGTTAGCAGTCTAGTACTTTTCCTAGGTTTCGTAGTTTTCTTTTAGTTTAATTATAACTCAAATATTTCCTCTTTTTTTCCCATCATGCCCAGTTAATTTTAGTTATATAATAGGCAATACTTTGCTTGCCTTACTTTTCTGATGTTGACTTGCTTATACATTCACATTCTTCAGAGAAACACTTTCAGGATTTTTTACTAAGTCATACTAAACCATGCATAATTGGAAAGAGGAATCTAATAAATTCAAATATAAGTTGAGGGAACAAGATCTTGTTTCCATTTGTGATTTTACCTGCCATTTTTGTATGGCTTTGGGGGTGGGGTGAAGGATTGGATGGCTATCTTTGGTTCATAGCTGTGAACTGTTTTGTAGTTTTTAAATTTTAAAAAAGCTTTCTAAGGGTAAATTATCAAAAATTTGCATCTATTGGGGACTATGTATATTTAGTCTTCTGAAATTTCTTCTTGGGGCTTACGTAGTTCACAGAAAATTAACCACCAACTCCTCTCTAGGGCTTACATCTAAAGCAGGCCCTTGTTTAGGCCGGTAGGGAGAGCCGTGGAGTCTGTGGACCAGGTCTCTTGGCAGTCCTGTGGCAAAGACATAGCAGCTTCACCAAGGGCTTTAAGGACACATGCCCTGCCCAGCCTCTACTCAACAACCTGAGAACACTTTAGTGCAGAAATAACACTGCCTTGTGGTCCATGGAACTCAGAGACTTAAAAGTGATGTCTCAGTATATGGAAACAAATCCACATACCATGTCTCCCCGAAAATAAGACCTAGCCGGACCTAGCCGGACCATCAGTTCTAATGCGTCTTTTGGACCAAACATTAATAAAAGACCCAGTCTTATATATTGTACTAAAATAAGACTGGGTCTTTTATTAATGTTTGGTCCAAAAGACACATTAGAGCTGATGGTCCGGCTAGGTCTTCTTTTTGGGGAAACACGGTACCACATACAGAATATCAACTCATATTCACCATATAGAATATAAAAGATGGTTAAATATGAAAAGCAAACAAAAATGTCCCACAGATTTTCATGGCAAAAGGAAACTGATTACATCACCAATGAAGGCGATTTTGAAAATTAAAAGTACATTACCTTTTACCCTCCAACCACACACCTATACATAACACACACATATATAAACACACACGTGCACACAAAGGCACTTTCATACAGGACAGGTCCCAGCAGTGAGTGACACTCATACATGCCCTTAGCTTATCAGGAAAGGCTTCTCGTTTTACCTCCTACTTCACACTTTCTTCCTGTAAATCAAAGTGAGTTATCATAGTCAATACTATTAATAGTTTGACTTTACAGTAACAGAAAGTAAACAGATATGGTGAAATCCAAGGCACTCAAATTACAGGAAGTGTCAGTGGGTTTAATGCTACATTTTTGTGGCATTTATAAAGACAGGAAGACATTCTTATAAGAGTTATACCTGTGTAAATATTTGCATTAAAAATTATTTTACAATTCACATAGTACACTTTGTTCTTCAATTTCATGCACACTGTTTTTACTCAAAAGGTTTTTCCCTGACCCCTCTATTGAATTACATGTTCTGGTATCTTTAAATTGTTTTCCCCAAATTTAAAGACAAACGTAGTTCGGTTTTAACGTTAGTCTTCTCGATCTTAAAACGTACTTCAAAATATAACTGAAAAGACAATTTAACTCCTACACATCCAGTATATGTTAATAAAGTCAACTACAAGTTGACAACTTCTCCTCTTGCCATCAGCTCAAATAAAGCACCGCAGTCCAGTTCCAGGCAGACGTCCCATAGGATGTCGAATATGAAACTTCTTCAGGAGTTCAACAACTCCATGTAGTATGCATACTATCCACCCGTCTGTCGTATCTGAACTTTTTAGGTCAATCCACATATACTCTTAGAGAAGCATGTGAGAAGCAGGCACAAAAACATAACTCCTTTTTAAAACCCCTAGTGTCTCAAACGTCTCTGGGCAATGTTTTTAGGCAGAGTTAAAACATCATTTCTTTATATTAAAAAAAAAAAAGCCCACCCTACTTTTCAGTATTTTACGACCAGATTTCAGACATGCGGAGTTTATGCAATTGACAAGTCATGCCTGATTGCGATCTTCATGACATCCTGTGGCACTGACCATCTTCTCCAAGTGACTCTGAAGTCTTCAACCCTCCAGCCCGGTTACTACAATTCCTTGACGTTTTTCTCAAGTCGCGCGCAGCGCCTAGCGCTCCGCGCAATGGAACTCTCCAGGAAAACACGCCTCGGCTGGCTGGTCGCACTAACTAACCCCAGCGCTGCCTGCCTCCCACTAATCTGCCCGGGAAGGAAAGGGCCCGGGGACCGGAGTGGATGAACCCCGGCTCCCGGGGGCCGCGCTCCCTGCACGGGTTCAAGTCCCGCTGCGTGCACCCGCCGGGACTGCTCCTAAACAGGTTACGAGATCTCTGACACCAGCCACCTTTCGGGGCCCTTCACTCCTGTAACTTGCTTTTCTATGTAGTAACAACTTTCTGGGGTTGGGGGGGAGGAAAGGAAACTTTTCTCCTGGGAAGTGTGCACGCCGCTCGGAAATGTTGGATTCAGCGTACACACGGTGACACAAACACACACGGATCAGCGCAGGTTCTGGGTCCTCAGCGGCCCGAACCCCGCGGTCCCCCCCGCCGCCCGGCCCGGAGAGCGCGACCCGCACCCACCTTGGCCTCGCCCGCGTCCGGCTCCGCGTCGGAGGAGAAGCCGAGTCCCGACTCGAAGGCGGCGGCGGGCGCCTGGCGCGGACCCGGGAGCAGAGCGGCGGCGAGCAGGGAACACGCCAGAGAGAAGCCGCGCAGCCAGTGCATGGTGGACGGGCCCGGGGCGCGGCGGCCGGTCCGCGGCGCGGCGGGGGTGGGCGCGCGGGCGCCCTCTGCTCGGACAGCCCCGCGCGGACCCCCGAGGGCGAGCCGCAGGCGGCGGGAGCGCGTCCGGGACTCGGCGTGCCCAAAGTCGCTGGTCGCCGTCCCAGCCCGCGCTGGCCAGAGGCGCCGGGGTCAGGTACCAGCCTCACAGGAAACCGGACATCCGAGCTCCCCGCACTCGGGGCCAGCGAGGTGAGGCCGGGGCGAGGGCGGACGGCTCCTCGGTCCGCGTTTCTGCTTGTGCTGTTCGGAAAGAGGGGGGCAAAGCAGAAACACCCCGCGATGTTCGGCCCCTCCAACCCCCCAGGGCCCGCGTCCCCTCCTCCCAGCCCTTCCCCGAAGAAGAGCGAGCGGGGCGGCCGCGGCGGCGGGCAACGGGCGGCGGGGCGCGGGGCGACGAGGCCCGGGAGCGCGGCGGCGGCGCGGCGGGCGCAGGGCAGGGCATGGCTGATGCGCCCTCTGCCTGCGCTTATGTGAGAGAAAGGGCCGAGGGAGGGAGCGTGCCGGGCCCGGCTGCCCTCCCCTTCGCTTTCCCTCGGAAGCGCGCTCCCTCGAGCTCGCGGCGCCTTCGCGTCCTCCCCGGCGCCCCACCTTCTCCCCCCTCCTGCCCCGTCCATCCCTCCCTCCCCTCCCGGGGCCCGCGGCCGGAGCAGCAAGTTCAGTCCCGGGGCTGGCGGTCTACGGGCCCAGCTTTGAGGCGGCATGACCACGCTGGTCAGAGTGGCTGCGGGCGAAGTGGGCTTATTGGGGAGAAGAGAGCCATCCTTTGTCCTTGGCAGTCCCGGGTGCCTGTCCGACTCCCGCGTGCCTGGCGCTCAGTGTCCTGCTCAAGGTTTGGAAATCGCCCCAGAGTGCACGATGGTCCAAGAGAAAGTCATCACAAAGGAGAAGACCCCGTAGGGACCTTGGAACCAGTAGCGGCCCCTCTTTCCCTTGGTCTGGTAACTCAACGTTGCCAGGTGAAGCGAGAACTACAGGGGTCCTCAGAGTGTAGTGAGGGCTATTGGGATGGATGCTACGTATGATCCCATGCGGGTCCCAAACTTCTGGCCGATGTAGAAGGGCCAGAATCTTCATGGACTCCAAAGAGGCATGGTGTCCGTTTCTGCAAGAAGTTGTGTTTAAATGAGAAAGGGGCTGAGAAAGAGACATATGTTCAACATATTGTAGGAAGTGACATCTGCAGAAAAGTGAGTGCATTTCCCCGTGGGAAAATCACCCAGGGGCTGTGAGCAGTGCTGACCTGGCGGTCTCCCTCCTGGGGGCAGAGTGGACAGGTTGCTGACCAGGCTACAGGTTCTCAGCAATGTACAGATACAAAAAGTCTCCCTTTTAGTCACAAGCTACTTTTAGATATGCAAATCGTCAAATCTTAAATGGAGAAAATATTTTCTTATCTGAGTCAACTCTCTACAAGTTCTGAAATTCCCCTTACCCATCATTTACTTGAAGGTTTAAATAACTCTAGGGACAGGAAGCTGTGTGTTCTGCATGGCTGCCCATTCCCTTTTTGATGGCCAACATTGCTTTTGACTTCTGGACTTTACAGGATAAATCTAATCTAACTTCCGTGTGTGAGTTCTTCAAATGTTTTGTAAATATCCGTTATATTCTCCCTATGCTGGCTTTCCTTCCAGAGAAATACCCTTTTTTAAAATGACGGCTCCAAGTTCCCTCATCAAACATAATCTAATTTTTCCATGTTCTTCATTTAGCATACTACTCACAACATGACTCAGTACTTAAAGGGTTCCAACAAGCATAAAGAAAGGGTCTTCCTTGTCCAGACATTCATTATGCATTTGTTGATGCAGCCTCCGATCGAGTTTATTTTCTGGCAGCCAAATCAGAGTGTTGACTCACATTACACTTAAATTCAACTAAATTCCTCAAGAACTCTTCATGTGTACTGCTATTTAGTCACGTCTATATTACCCTGAATTTGTGAAGTTGATTTACTGTGCCCAAGATTTGAGCTTTGACATTTATCTTTATTAAATCTGTCCTCTCAGAGTCAGTCCATGATCCCAGCTTGTTGAAATGTTTTGGAATTCTGATGCTGTCAGTTTATTATCTTCTTGCTGTCTTCCTGCTATATGCATATTTGACCAGTTTGCCATATTTGTCTTCAGATACTGTGAAAAGCTGTGAAAAGGCTAGAGCTAAGGACAGACTAGAGTAGAAGTTAAGTAGAAGCTGGAACTTCTTTTTAACCATTCCGTTTTAGTGTTTCTCTACTTTGACTGCATTTGGAACACCAAAAGGAGATATCAAGGGATTAAGAAGTACAAACTGGCATTTTCAAACTAGTCATAGGGATGTAAAGTACAGCATAGGGAATATAGTCAATAATATTGTAATAACTATGATCGGTGTCAAGGAGGTTCTAGACTTATAGGTAGATAGGTGGATTACTTTGTAAGTTATATAAATGTCTAACCACCAGGCTGTACACCGGAGACTAATATAATATTGAACGTCAACTGTAATTACACACACACACACACACACACACACACACACACACACACACATACACGAGTGCACCATCAGAGATTCTGGTTTAATTGGGGTAAGACATGGACTTCATGATCCTAATGGGCAACCAAGTTGAGAATTGCAGGCATTTTCAACACTCGTGGGGCCTAGTGTAGTGTAAAGACTGAGACATCATTAGGATTGGAATGTAGCATTAACTGTACTATTTGTTTTATTTGAATTACAGCAGTAAGCACAGATGGACTTTTTTTTCCCTCTCAAAGATGTTCTCTTTCTACCACTGTTTTTATTTTTATTTATTTTTTTATTTTTTTGGTTGTTGAGAGCCCACTGGCCCATGTGGGAATCGAACCTCGAACCGGCAGCCTTCGGAGTTAGGAGCATGGAGCTCTAACCGCCTGCGCCACCGGGCTGGCCCCACTGTTATTATTTTAAGTAGAGGAAATGCTGGCAAAAAGTGATCGTGACTTAGATAAAAGATAGACCACTTATGTCAGTGTGGTTTAGTTGTTCCTTTTAGGAAACTTTACCCTAGGAAAGATAAGATTGAAAAGTGGGATTAAATTCACTTTGCTTCAGGAAAGCCCACAAATCAATATCTTGAATGCTCTCACTCTGGGAAAGAAAAAAAAAAAAAAAAAAAAAAAACAAGCCTGTTTATCAATAGCAGCTTACTTATCAAGACCCTCACTTACTTGTGTCAACCAATCGTAAACTACTACATCATCATCTTTGCCCAATCCTGCTCAGTTCCTCACTTTGAAAGACCCACCTTAACCTACTTATGTCCAGACCCCAAAGTCCTATCATTATTCTACTTGTGACTTACCTCCTCTGTAGCTTTTGTTTTTTGAAAGGTTTTCTGGTGGTATTTTTGGGAATTCAATAACCTGCGAATCCCACCAAGATCCTATTGATAACCCCCTTGCTGCTGAAGCCAAGACCCTCAACTCAGAAACAGGAGGAACCACTGAGTCCTACAGTGAAGGGGTGAGTCCCACATTACATCTCAGTTCCAATTTTATCAAGCTACCACATGCTGTGTGTATTTGTCCTCCAACATTCCCTTTTAGGGATTGATTGTTTGATCAGATTTGAAAACATGTATACCTGGTAGAAAGCTGCCTTGTTACTAGCAACATTGTTTTTTGGTTGCTAGCAACATTGTTATTTTCTGTTGGTCATTGATAGCAGGAAGTTCATATACAATGCTCTCATTTTCTAAGAAATTCATATTTGTCAGGAGACTGCCTAACAATTAGGTTGGGGAGCCCAGGACAAATCAGTGAATAAACCACTGATTTGATTGACCGTCATCAGATTCTCATGTGTCTGTCTCAGACTAAACCCAAGTTTGTATCTCCCTACAGGCCAGATTCCTGCCTCGTACATGTATTTACATACTAACTAGTACATGTTAGTCTCTTTCTAAATGGCATAATTTTAAGAACAATAGTTTAGAATTTTAGTGGCCAGTTTTGGAAACTTTCATAAGAACAAAATTGTTAATTTGGGAAGTACCTTAGAATGAAAAAGACGTAAAATTGCAAACTTTCAATGACCTGTATTTTTTTGATTGGTGTAAGAAAGCTTACAAGCGAAATTCAAATTCCATAATTGCCTCTCTAAATATTCTGTGGAAGAGACAAACAAACAAAATGAAAGACTGTCTCTCTTTTAGATCTGCCCACATCACAAGTTGAATCTAAAAGCCTTTATCTTCCTGTTCCTCTTCTTCCATCCTGTGGCCCTCTATCATCCCTGCCCTAGCACTCTTTCTGACTAACTTCCCTTTTCTTCTGACTAGCCAGAACTCTGAAAGCTGAACTGGCTCTGAAAGTTAACGAGATCAGAACAAAACTCCTATGGTTGAACTTAAGCCTCGATTGTGGTCTAATCTGAAAGTAATTTTCAAAGACTTTCCAAAGCCTATTCAGGATAGGCCAAAATTTAGAAAGCCATTTGCAATAGTTCTAGGAACATGTAATTCAGGGTTCCCAGATACACATCAATTTATTTATGTGTTATTAGGAATTTCAGATGCAATAAAATTAAATAGAAAAAACACTGAGTATAATTTAAGAGACCCCAAATTCCATAATAAAACCAGAAGAATTTAGAAAAACTATAAAAATTAGACAACATTTTTGGCGACTTATACCCCCTTATGCAAACTTTAGGGACAGGCTCTTTAACATCTTTAGAAAACATTTACGTGTAGATCTTGGAACAGATATGATGACAGTTCTTTCCTCACTTTCTCTGAATGGACTTAAGTCGGAAATAAGGGATTTAATATACAAGTAAATACTGGAATGGAAAATCGTCCTGTTGCCAGACATTTAAACCTTCAATGAGCAAAACTAAAGGGGAACAAAGGAAATGGGGAATCAATGAAGCTGCTCCAATCGAGTATCAAGCACTTTAATTTCCCATTGACCCTTAAACTCCCAAAGATTCTTACTGAGCAATATTCTTTGTGACACAACACATATTTTGGAGTATAGAAAGACTTATTGAAAAACACCACATGAGGATACTCTGTCATTTTCAGAATGACTGTGTGATGTCATCAGAAACCTCAATGGGAACCTTGCCAACATTTTACATTACCTACCCCAAGGAGGACAATTTGATCACTGTACTTTATCAATGTTAATGAGAATATTTTATTAAGGTTGCTGAGGATGTATGTCTCTGGCTACATGTTCTCTCTGCACCAGACTAATCCTGGTAAAATTGTAAAGATGGATGTGGACAAGAACCCAAGTTTAAGGGTACCTTTGAACACTTACAACTGGGCTCATACAATTATACCTTACTATGGAGTTTGAATATCTTAGTATATGATAATTTTCAAGATGTAACAAAATATATGTTTGTTATATATCTTTGCTGGAAAGATATGTTTCTGACAGTAGCAAAAACATTACTTGACTTTGTATTTTCAATCTGGAGAATTCCAACCTATCTCTCCACTAACAGAGACACTCCTTGTATTGGGATAGTTACCAGAGAACTTTGCAAAGCCTTGCTATTTATTCAGAAATTTTATTGTCCCTATCACTCTCTCTCAATCCTCGTGAAAAGCAGAGAAAGTCAATGGTATTTTTAAACTCAAATGAGCCCTTATTGACTCTCATCATAAAAACATGTCACAAGCCTGCCTTTAAGGTTGCATATTTCACCCCAAATTTTGAACTCTACCTTGCTTTGGGCAGATGTGGGAGAATACCACAAGGAATTCATGCACTATTATCACCAACAGGTATAAGTTGCATTTCCTTCATATTCTCCCAAGCAGCCTCTACATGACCTAAAAAATACAGAAACTTTGTCATCTGGAAAAGACACCATTGAAAAGAAAATGCCTAGGACCTACAATGGAAGGGAACTCTCAAGTAATTTGAACTGGAACAGCAGTTGAAGTCAAGAAAGCAAATACCTATATTCATGTTTCCCAGCTAAAAAGGCACAAGGTTTGACCCACTGACAACAGGGTAGACATTCCTTTAGATTAAAATTGGGGATTCTTCAGAATTCTTTAGAAACAGATAGTCTTTGGATGGAGAGAAGGTCCACTACAGAGCTTTGTGTGAAGATGGCAAGATGGCAACTGTAGGACATGGCGAACTTCCACCAGACTTACAGAACTAGATTTAGATGACTATGGCCATGCTTAAATTTGCATGATTTTTTTTTCTTCCATTAGCTGTTTTCTTTATGAGCATAGGCTTAAGGTTCTGAATAGTTGACCAACGATTGTTATTTCTTAACCAGTGAAAAGTCAAAAGTCAATGTCTTTAACTTTGATACTGCTTTTTCTATCTTTAGTCATCCCTTGCTACATATAACTCAAATACTGGGAGAAATGTATGCATGAGTTCTCAAAAACCGCCCAATAAAACTCTGTGTTTTGTACACATTTCCTTAGGAGTGCCAACCAGCTTGTGTCAATCTTTTGTTTTGAAATATTTGGTTTCATTCATAATTGGACTCAACCATGAACTGGCTTTTTATGTGGAAGAGAACACAACAGGACAGGTAACTCAAATCAAAACTTTAGACAGAAAGGTTTCTGCTTCCATTTGAAACCATAATCAAGGACCATTTCTCAGAGATAACGTCTGTAAACAAACCTTCATGGAAGAAAGACTCAGAAGGGGAACAAGGAACAGATGGTTTGTATTTAAGGCCTGTCTCACATTTACAGACCTTACAAAGAAGGCTTACTGTGGAGGTAACTCTTGATTGCCTATCAGATCTACCCTGAGTGACCTTTGGTGAACTTCTCTTCACCACATGAGATTTATGTGAATACTGACTCAGTATGTGTAAAGAACTTAAAATGATACTTGGCTTGTAACAGTCTCTCAATACATTTTGGATAGAACATGAATAATAATGATAAATTAATATAGTTGTATGTTATTAATATCATGTTTGATATATAAATCTTTATTTCTTCCTTACATTTATTTTCAACCTTGTATTCAAATGATTTTCCAATGAATATAAAATTCTAACATCGACTATCTTTTCTTAAGCACTTTAAAAATACCATTTCATTGTATTCCTCCATCAAATATTGCTACCAAGAATATCTGAGAACAATAACAGTTTATAGCCATATAGTGCCTATTATGTGTCTGGTTGTATTTTTATGGTTTTACATATTTTGATGTATTTAGTACTCCCCAAAATCTTATGACATAGAAATTATTATGGTCAATGTTATATAAATGAGGAAACTGAGCTATGGAGATGGTAAATATCTTGTTTAATGTTCTAGAGCTAGTGTTTGATAGACCCTGGATTCAAAGCAGTCTGGTCCCAACGTCCAGGAGATTAAGCACTGCCCTCTGCTGCCTCTTTAAGAATGTTGTGATGATGTTTTTCCTTGTTAGGTAATCTGCCATTTCTTGTTGGAGAATTTTAGATTGTCCTCTTTTTCTTTGATGTTATTAAATTTTAGTGTAACATATTTATAATGATTTATTTGTAACCTCTTTGGCACACTTTGAGTCCTTTCAATCCAAGTGCCTATAAGTTTGTGTATGTGTGTATTTGTGTGTGTGTAATTTCTGTGAAATGATGGGTCATATGCCAGAAATAATAATACATACTGTTTTCCCCTTATTTTCTTAGGATTTATGTGTACAGACATCAACGTTTTCATATGTGTTAACTTTTTTTGTATCAATTCCATCTATTCATCTTTTCCTAATTCATACTAGAATTTTCCCGATTTTGGACTTAACTTTCATTGTTTATATCAGTGATTCTTCTTTTTCTCTCTATGCATGCACACATATATAATTTGCCTGACAATATGTTATATAATTCAATTTTTGACACTTTCCTATGGTTAATACAAGGATTATTGAAATTCTACCACTTACCAATTGTGATTATTCATCCAAATTTTACTTCCTGCCTCTCTGATTTCCTCTCCTTCTCTCTAAACCCAAATGAAATTTATGAGTATTCAACCTCATCTTTTTACCCTTAGGCTTTACTCTATAAATTTCTTCATCCATCACATTGGTCTTTCAAAAACCCATATCTGTTATGTTTCTCTGAACCCGTCAACAGCTTCTTATCACCCACAAGATAAAATACATGCATGTTTGCATAGCTGCTTTCTCCATGGACGGCTCTCTCCATTCTCTCCAGCATACTCTCTCTTCTAATGATATTAAATCACTTGGAATTCCTTGAATTAGCTTTGCCTTAGTTAATGTCTAGCACATTTTTAAGTCCTAATAACTGTTTATTGAATGAATACATAAGACTACAATTTAGTGTGTTGAAATATAAACAGTGAGATTTCAGATTCTGCTAATGGTAGAGTGGATTGGTCAGACTAAGCCAGCTGCAGATAACAATTATAAAATCTGTCCCATTGCCTAATTCCCTCAAAACCCCCAACTATTTGAAGTCACTGAGAGATTTGCCAAAATCAGACAGAAACTGGAGGAGTGTCTATTCTTAAAAAACAAATTGAAACAGACCTGCACTACAAGAAATGCTAATAATAGCTTGTCAGGTTGCACGGAAATTACACAACAGATAGTAACTTGGATCTAAAGGAAGGAATAAAGGTCATCAGAATTGTAAATACATAGTCAAATATTTAAAAGTACGTAAATACACACACACACACACACACATATATATTAATTTATTTAACAGGCAAAGCAATAATTAATAGCATGTAGAGGGATTTATAATGTAAATAGTTGTAGCACAAAAATAACATGAAGAACAATTGTAAACATTACTATACCATAGCAAGTTTTCCTTTTATGTGTAGTTTAATATGAACACTAAGTAGATTGTGTTCATTTAATGTTGCATATTATAATCTCTAGAGAAGCTACTTTAAAAATGACAAAAAGCATGAAATGCTAATTGAGAAATCAAAATGAAGTACTAAGAAAGAATTGAATTTTCCCAAAAAGAAACAGGAAATGAGGAACAAAGGAGCAAAAAAATAAAAAAAAAATAAGACCAATAGAAAACAAGTAGTACAATGTCAGACCTAAATCAAATCATATTAATAAGTATATATTATAATATAAATAACTAAACACTCCAATGAAAGGGCAAAGATTTTTAGATTGATTAAAGAAGCGAGCTCTAACCATAAGTGTCTGTAAGATATATACTTTAATTTAAAAGACACAAACATGTTGAAAGTTAGAATTTGTGAAAATATATACCATGTAGACTTTAATAATAAAGCTGGAGTGGCTATATTATATGTTAGAGAAAGTGGACTTCTAGACAGCAAGTTTTACCAAAGGTAAAGAGGGAATTGAAAATGGGAAAAGTCTCAGTGCATCAGGAAAAAATAAAAGTTATAAATATGTATTATCCTAAAAACAGAGCTTCAAAATACATGAAGGAAAAACTGACAGGCCAAAATAAAAATAGACAAACCCAGTTATTGTTGAAGACTTCAACACCCCTTTTTCGGTAGAACAGGTAGACAAACATAATCAGTAATGATATACAAAATATGAATGACAACATTAATCATGTTGGTGAATTGAAATTATTAATCATGTTGAATATATATATATATATATATATATATATATATATATATAAATTTGAAGAATATATATATATATATATATAGATAGATATAGATATATATATAAATTTGAAAACATGATGGAATATTTCCCTAATCTGCCAAAGAAAATAGACATATAAGCCCCAGAAGCGCAGAGAGTCCCAAACAAGATAAACCCGAAGTGGCCCACACCAAGACACATCATAATTAAAATGCCAAAAGTTAAAAACAAAAAGAGAATCCTAAAAGCAAAGACAAAAGCAGTTAGTTACATGCAAGGAAGCTCCCATAAGACTGTCAGCTCATTTCTCAACAGAAACTTTGCAGGCCACAAGGGATTGGCAGGAAATATTCAAAGTGATGAAAAGCAAGGTTACTACAGACTATAAACAAGATTACTTTACCCAGCAAAGCTATCATTTGAAATTAACAGAGAGAAAATGAGCTTCCCAGAAAAGAAAAAAACTAAAGAAGGACATCACCACAAAACTGGTATTACAAGAAATGTTAAACAGATTTCTTTAAGAAGAAGGGGTGAAAAAAACAAGATCAGAAATATGAATAATAAAATGGTAATAACTATGTATCTATCAGTAATCATTTTAAATGTAAGTGGACTAAGTGTTCCAATCAAAAGACACAGAATAGCTGAATGGATAAGAAAACAAGTCCCATACATATACTACCTACAAGTCTCACTTCAGATCAAAAGACATACACAGCCTGAAAGTAAAGGGATAGAAAAAGATATTTCATGTGAATGGAAATGAGGGGGAAAAAGCTGGGCTAGTAATGCTTATACCAGACAAAATGGACTTTAAAACAAAGGCTATAACAAGAGACAAAGAAAGACCCAGTAATCCCACTCATGGGTGTTTATCCAAAGAAACCCCAAACTCCATTTTAAGGGAACATGTGCATCTATATGTTCATTGCAGTATTGTTTACAATAGCCAAGATATGGAGGCATCTGGGTGTTCATTGATGGATGAATGGGTAAAGAGGAGGTGATACCCATTAGGTATCACCCATTAGATTAGGGAAATATATACAATGGAATATTGCTTGGCCGTAGAAGGGAATGGGTTCTTGCCATCTGTGGGAGCATGGAGGGAACTGGAGGGTATTGTGCCCAGTGGAGTATCTCAGACAGAGAAAGACAGATGCAACGTGATTTTGCTCATGTGGAATCTAAAGAACAAAATAAACAAAACAGAAACAAACTCATAGATACAGACAATGTTTTGATGGTTGCCAGATGGGAGGGGTTTGGGATGTGGCTAATAATGAGTAAGGGATTAAGAAATACAAATTAGTTTATACACAAGAGTCATGGGGAGGTAGGGTATAACATAAGAAATATAGTCAATAATATTGTAATAATTATGTATGGTGTCAGATGAGTACCAGATTTATTGGGATGATAGATGGGAGGGGATTGGGGGATAGGATGAAAAAGGTGAAGGGATTAAGAAGTACAAATTGATGGTTACAAAATAGTCATGGGGATGTAAAGTAAAGCATAGACAATATAGTTAATGATATGGTAATAACCATGTATAGTGCCAGGTGGGTACTAGACTAGTCTGGGGGATTACTTTTTAAATTATACAAATGTCTAACCACTATGCTGTACACCTGAAGTTAATATGAAAGACTATTGAATATCACTGTAATTGAAAACTTTTTAAAGGGGGGAAAAGGTGAAAGGAGCAAGAGGTTCAAATATCCAGGTATAAAACAAGTCATGGGGATGTAATATATGGCACAAGGAATATAGTCAATAAAAATGTGATAACATGCTGTGGTCTCAGATGGTTGCTGAACTTATTATGGTGATCCTTTTTTTTTCAGGTATATAAATGTTGAATAACTATGGTGTACTCCTGATACTAATATAATATTGTGTTAGCTATATTTTAATAAAAAAACTTTAAAATCTAGGCTTAGAGTATGATCCTTATTCAAAATCCCACATCTTTTAGGCTACAGTCTTTTGATTTCTTCTCAGCTTGCTCATCTTTCTCTTCACATTTCTACACACACACAAAAAGATAAATATTTCAATTAATAGTGTAAATCCTCTGTTCTTTCTTTTTAGTCTTTTCCTGGGAATCCATCCTAACAGATTGTGCTCTCATCTGTACACAAATTACACTCAAGTCTTTATCTGCAGCCCTTGTTATTCTGTAGTTTATCTCTAAGCAGTGATTGGTTATAAAATGTACTCTACTACTTTGTATATAAAAGTGGAACTATTCATCTCTGTTATGAATGTATCACTACAACTTATCTTCCCAACTCTGTCATTACAGGGGACATCAGTCCCTACCACCGTATTATTTTTCCCTAATCAGTACTTTTATTGTGTTATTTCTCTGCCTTAATGCTCTTTGTGACCCTGTGAAACTGTCAAAAACCACTGGTTCCCAACATGTGTCTGGAGGACAAATGTCAATCCAAATAGATAAGTCACAGAAAGTGGTCCAGTTGTAAAATGTTTGGGAAATTCATACTATGGCCCCTTCTTGATATCCATGACTAAAGACTTATGAGGAATGTTACAGTAAGCAATTAGTTTTAGTTGAGATTCACTTCACATTTTCCAAATTTACCTCAGCAAATTAACTCCTCTCCATATTCAATACCCATTGACATATTTTTGGAAATGAGGCCTAATAAAAAGTTCAAATTTAGCCTGTAGTCAAGGTCTCATATAATATACTTTTTAAAGAAATTTTGTCTAAACACAGTCCTCCAGCACCCAAATTCTGCCACAGAGCATCCAGTGTGTTTTTCTCACAGAACTTGTGTGAATTTATGTCTATAATTTTGTTTATGCTTGTTTTATATTCTCCTCATTTCCAATTCTTGTTCTTCCTCCACATAGAATGCTCTCTTTCCTCTTCCTCTACTCATCATATCATACCTAATTTCAAGTTTAAACTCAAATATATTTTCTTTCATTCTATACTTATTTCTCCTATCTTTTAAATCGGTGTGCAATTCACTGACACTTAATTTTCTTGAGCATAAGCTATGCCCTCCTGATTTAATAGTAAGTTTCTTAAAGTTGAGACCATGATTTAATCATCTTTATACTCCCCATCATGACTATAGGGATTTCTACATTGTGGATGCTAAATAAATATAGTTTAATTTATTTTTCAAAAAAAAGATAGGAGAACATGTAAACATTGACATCTCAGACTTCCCTTTTTAGCACCATTCACTAATTGGATCATGAGAAAGTTATACTCAAAATCAACACAAGGGAACATTAATGGCCTTTTTCCCCTAAATTCTTTTTGTGGGTCTAGGTATTTTTCTGTTTTGTTTCGGGAAGCTGTTTTGTTGCTAGTGAGTTAAGGTAAAAATCTTGACAATCACAACAACAACAAAACTAAATTAATAATCTAAAGATTAACTATCCAAAATTATTATGTTGAAATATTCCAGAATAGACCACATACACATTATATACAAATCTACCTATGCTTCTCCCAATATTTCATAAAGCTAATCTGACCCTTGGGAAAGTTATAAACTATTTTTATTACATTTTTTTCCATTTTACAAAGACTGGTATACAGAAATATAACCACTGTGAAAAGTTATGTCTGGAAGTATTAAACTTATCACTGTCACTCAAACCCTCTGGGTGCTTCATTCTATTATGAAAGTAAATTGGATTACACTGACTCTCTTGTTCCTCACAATTCATAATGATTGCTGCCCAGTGTATAATTCTGTTAACAATGATGTCAAATTGAATATCATTCCAGTTTGCAAAATATAAGAGTATGTTTTATGGTTTTTGATTTCTAATTGTTCATCTTATACTTCAGCCACAATCACTACTTGATACCTTATAACTAAGGACTAAATTGTAACTTACCTACTAATGACCACCTTAAATAAAACAGGCACAAAAAATAAATTAGTATACAACAGAACCAGAAAAAATTAATGGGTCATCACTTCGGGAACACTTTGTGAGTCATGATCATTATTTATAACTTCCTCCTTCTCTCTACATTTCATGTTTGCTTTGCCGTTGGGGGGTACCCCAGTTGGTCGGGATTCATTACCAAAAGGTATAACCTAAATCTTTATTGCAGCAAATTCTGAGCATTTTTTTTTTTGGTTCTTCATATGTGGGGTTGCAATAATCTTCAATTAACTCTTTTTTGGTTACCAGACGGTAAGCGAGGAGGGGGATGGTAGAAGTGGGTAAAGGCGGTCAAATATATGACTATATGGTGATGGAAAGAGAACTGACTCTGGGTGGTAAGTACACAATGTGTTATTAATATATAGGTGATGTATTATAGAACTGTACACTTGAAACCTATGTAATTTTACTAATCATTGTCACCCCAATAAATTTAATTTTAAAAGAAAGAAAATAAAAGACTATTTGGTGGGGGGACAGTTTTAGCCATACACTAAAATTAAGAGAATGGTTCAGAGATTTCCCAGAAATGCCTGCCCCCACACATTCATAGGCTCTCCCATTTTCAACATGACTCATCAGAACAGTGCATTTTTTTGTTAAGGATGAACCTACACTGACACATCCTAATCACTCCAAGTCCCTAGTTTACCTTCGGGTTCACGCTAAGTGTTGTACATTCTAGGGGCTGGGACAAATGAATACTGACATGTACTCATCATTACAGTATATCATACAGAGTCTTTTCACTGCCCTCAAAATCCTCTGTGCTCTGCCTATTCATCCTCACCCCACCCCTGGAAACCACTGATCTTTTTCTGTCTCCATAGTTTTGCTTTGTCCAGAATGTCATATAGTTGGAATCATAGCGTGTAGTCTTTTCAGATTGGCTTCTTTTACTTTGTAATATGTAGTTAAGGTTCCTCCATGTCTTCCTGGCTTGATAGCTCATTACTTTTAATGCTGAATAATACCCCATTTATTATCTGCATGCAAAACAGCTTATTTATCCATTCATCACCTGAAGAAAACCTTAGTTACTTATAAGTTTTGGCAATTATGAATAAAGCTTCTATAAACATCTGTGTACAGGTTTTTGTGTGGACATCAGTTTTCAGCTCCATTGGGTAAATAGCGAGGAGTATTCTTTCTGGATTATGTGGTAAAGAGTATGCTTCAATGACCTTCTTCTCCCCAGGTAAGGTGTTACTAGGAGATGCCCTAGAATCTCGATATTCAAAGGGTAGTCCTCCAATCAACAGCTTGAGCCTTTCCTAGCAGCTTGTTAGAGATTTGGGACCTGACACCCCAAACAATAACCTCTCAATCTAAATCTACATTTCAACCAGATTGCTCAGGTGATTTATACCATGTTAACTGTTAACGTTGCCCTTCGAGAATCACTGGAGCACTTGATGTTGAGTTTCATGCCTCTTTATACAGCAGCAACCCTACTTGCCCACCAGTAATCTTTATACACCCCAGTCAACATGGTATCTCCTAGTGCTCACATTTACTTTGTATTTCTGAGACACCTCATACACATAGGAGTTAGGGGTGCTTCTAGTCAGAGGCAGAGTGGCAACTCTCTAGGTGGAGAGAACGGAGGGTTGCTAAGCCCTCAAATGTCCCCACTACTGCTCCAGGAATTTGGTATCCCTTATGCTTAAGGGTGTGATGTTGAACCCGTGCTATGTAGAATGTCTGCATGTGTCTGAGGGTCCTCTCGGCCATCGTGGAGAGTCAAAAGCAGAGTGAAGGCTGGCTGCACTCCTGATCCCCAGTGCATCAACCTGGGCAGCTCTTTCTGGATTCATCTGATATTTAGAGATCCACTTACGCTTTCTTTGGAAAAAAGGAAAACAGTTTTTGCTAAATAAAAGGTAAAGATCTCTGGCTTGACATCTAACCAGAAGCCATTAAGTTAATACAGTTCTCAGAAGAGGTAACACATTAACCCATTATCACTTATTGCCTCCAAGAAATATTCAGTTTATCAGATTGGTTATTTAGAGAATAACACCTTTTCAGGGGTACTGGAAAGTTAGTCTAGAAAGTTAATTTTTAATAGTAAAAGGTGTGACAAAACTGACCCAATTTTAATACATAACAGGGCAACCTGGACAGAGAAATATTTGTGGGGCAAGCTAAGGGTAAGAAAATGATCGATTAAGGGGACTGTATGTGTGTGTGTGTGTGTGTGTGTGTGTGTGTGTACACCGATGTAGGTATTCTGTTACAGATTTTTAAAAAGTAAATTCCTCTTGGACTTAATAAACAATATCACATAGTACGTTCTTTCTAAAGAACCGCAGCAGGAATTTTTCTTCAGGCATACTATTAGGAAAACATATAGTTTGCCAAAGTAAGTGGTTTGTTCTTATCTTATGGTCACTATGAATATTTCATCAGATTGTGTTTTCCTGTTTTCTCTGCATGCTGTAAAGCTCATTGCCAAATATTTGACCTACCTCTAGCAATGAAGAAATAAACTTTGTATTACTGGCCAGGCTTTTCCTTGGCTTCTTATTATTTCACTACCATTCTTTTCTCTCTGTTCCCTGTCTTTGTCCTGCTCTTAAACTGATGCTGTATGTCACTTTAGATATTTAGCATGCCTTATGTTATCAGTATTTATCTCTAAACATTATGTCACCACAAAGAAAAAGGTGACTACATCGAAGAAAATATTCTACGAAGTTACTATTTTTAGAAAACATATTTTTGTTTTTATTATGGAAATGGACATGTAAAGAAAACACTAATTTGTGTGATTAAAAGGGAGGGGGCGGAAATTGTTCTATCCTCTGTGAAACTGAGCCATGACTAATAATTCTGGGAGCTGTATTAAAAGACTGGTTGTGTTGGAGGTTGCAGTTTAAAAATCAGCCAATGTCCCAAATCAGACACAAGAATTCTATGGTATCAAATTATTTGGGAGTTGTATTTACTACAGTGTATGTAGTAATATATATTATGTATACATTTAGTGTTTGTTTTTTTTTTAATTCAGAATCTCAAATTAACATGTAAAATTATTGATAACATGATGTATGACCCAGGTTGACATCTTTTTCTCAGGTACAAAAGAATCTAAGTATGAACTTATGTGGAATGAAGAAGCAGGAATGGGGGTTATTTGAATAGCGGTAATTGTGGTTTCACTGTCAGATTTCATAATCCCACACCAGTTGAAACCCAGAATGAAGGAAGGAGTGGGGCTACAGTTTATCCCCAACATTAGGTCCTAGCCAGCACTCATCTACTTTTAATAACTTCCTGTTTCCTTACTATATCATAAGGCTCCATATCAAAACAATGACAAAAAAATAACTAGCTCTGGCTTTTTATGTATCAGCATAGAGTAGGAAGAAAGGATTGAGTGATTATCTGAAATCATTTAAGCTTCTAGACCAGTCCTGTTCATAGAAATTAACGTAAGCCATCAATGTAAGCCACACAGGTAATTTTAGATTTTCTTGTAGCCATCTTATAAAAATGTAAAAAGCATTTTACATTTTTGTGAAATGCATTTCAATAATACATTTTTGTGAAATGCATTTCAATAATATATTTTATCTTACCCAATATATCCAAAATAGCTTCATTTCAAAACGAAACCAATATAAAATTTATGAACTGGATGCTTATATCACAGCCTTTGTATTGTACTAAAGTCTTCAACACCTGGTGTGTCACAGATATTGACACAGCACATCTCAATTTGAACTAAGTACATTTCAAGTATTCAGTAGCCACGTGAAGCTCGTGGCTATCATAATGGACAAGAGAGTTCTAGATCATTATTCTACTGCCCCCATGGTAAACCCCACACTATCCAGCAATATTTCTTTTTCTCACTGCCATATACAATTTCTTAAGGAGGTCCACAATGATTAAGAACTTTGCATAACCAATTCACGGTTTCATCTTTCACTCTACCTCTGAATTAGATATGTGTGGTTCCTTGGTCTCTTCAAATCAAACTCATTTCATCTCTCTTCACCTTTCATCATTCTCTCTTAGGACCTCACCATGGACTTTACATTCAGATGAAACCATTATCCACTGAAGTCTTTTACTTCCATGTGCTTCTCTCAGACCACAGCCTCCCATCCTTTCCACTTGGCTAGTGCCTCATCTTTGGTCTTTGACCACATTGAGGGCACAACCTCTCAAACCCCCCATTTTCTCCTTTTAGCACCCCTTTCTGCCCAGTCATATTTATTTGCTAACTAAATGGCACAAGTTCAAAGAGTCAGAGGATGGTCTAAGGAACGCATATCTTATAGAACTAAAAATTGCCTCCAGACATGTGGTGTTCCCTCAGAATGGGTGTTTTGCCTGTGTCCTCTTTGTTTCCTCTTTTACTAATAGACCCCCTAGTAGACCTTCCCCAGGCTATTTTACTTCAAAGGTGCTCAGACATATCTACATGCTAGGAATAGCTCAACTTAGTTTCCAACCTTATTGGGTGATTCCATCAGCAGCATGGTTTTGCACGTTAGCATGTACCCTGCTACCTCCAGTACCAGTGTTTCCAGTCCTGTCTTATCTCTTTAGCTCCCACATTTGTCTCTTATTTGATTTCTCCAGATATTGTTGCCTTCTCCCTGCTCTTCTTGCATTTTCTTCCTTTGCTTAATGTCTTTATTATCAAGGAGTTATCCTTTGACAACGTCATCCCTTCACCCCTGACCTTGTGCTGTGTTGCCAGTTTCAGCTCCCTCTCTATGAGTATTGGGTCTCACATGAGACAGCGTAGGGATCTTTCCTGCCTACCAATCTCTGTTGGGATTCCCTCTAAGAGAAGGGGAAACAGGGTTTTGATCCCTTCTTTCATAGGCAGTTCCTTGCTCTTGTGCAAAGTTTCCCTGCTTATTCCCAGTAAATCTTAAATTGTTCTGTATACCAAGGAGTGGGACAGTCAGTAACCTTTGTCAACACCAAAAGTTGGTTCCTTTGGGCTTACTGATTTGCCTACCAATGTTCTTTTACATGCAATTAATTTAAAAAATTTGCACTCTGTGCTTGGAAACTATATGCTTTATGCATCCACTATGTGGTCCATAAGTGGCCATGACTTCTATTTAAAAAGATTTAGGTATTGTTTGGCATTTGATTTTTCTTATTGAATTAAAATAGTTTAACATAAGATATAGGATTTTATCTAAAAAAGAAAAAAAAACAATTTAAACAAAAGCATCAACTACACCTTGTTTTAAAAGCAACTACTGGACTGCTAAAGCAGAAATAGTTATATTGTTGGTCCCTCAATGTTCCTGTAACTGTGTGGAAACATTTTATCTGTCATCAATACCCATGCTACATGACAATTCAAACAGCAAAATATGTGAATGTGGTGCGCCTGCTTTCTAAGTGACTATTATATTTTACTTTTCACGTTTCTATACACTGGGGAAATGGATAAAATGCAGTTAATCACAAGGATGCATTTTATCTAATAGCTCTAGGAGAGAATTTAGGACATTTCCCCTGAACCACCATCAAGTGGCATTAGTGTCACTGGCCCTACCAGTTACATTCACGTTAGGTCACTTCCCATATGTGTAGCAATACAATGGAACCGCAACACAAAGAAAGAGCAGAAATCCCTGTAGCCTTTGCACCTAGAGTTTGTAAAGGCAAAGAAAAAGTGGAGTTCTCTAAAACTGTCACCACTGAAATATCACAGCTCAATTCTCTTTAGTAAAGATCAAGTGAAGAAGGTTAATCTTGTTTTCTAGGTACTCAACTCTCTTTTTTCTAGGCATCTTTATGTCCCATTTTTGCCTGAGAGTCTCTTAAAGAGAAAATTATATTTCAAAGTGACTCTTTACTGATACAAACACAAAGTCCTGAATACATCAGTGTCACAGTAATTTTGTTCAGAAGTGAAGATAAGCTGAATGCTAGAAAGCACGCACTGAATGCCTTTCCCTCAAGTGGCATTAATACTCTTAAGGCACACAATTTTCGTGACACATTCACTGATATTTTATCTACAGGAACTATCACAAGACAACCATGGTAAATGGGAATATGAAAAGATGTATCAAGAATACACCTAGGAAATAGTCTTTTCTTAAACATTTATGGGCATTAGAGATGTTCCGTGAAAATTTAGATGCAGCTCACTTTTTGTTTTAAGTTAAATATTATACCAGCAGGATAAGCATTTCATTACTGACTGGTGGATTTTTAGATCAGAGCCTGCTCTCTGGCTGCCAGGTACATGCCACAGGACTTGTTCATGGTCAGCAAGCCAGCCTGGAACTCACATTTCATCGGGCACATTTCTCCTCCAAGTTGTGTATAATAAAGGGCATTTTCAATGATATTATAAGATAAACCCTGTTGTTACCTTAAAGTTGATTGATAGAATAAGCAATCTATTTAACAGAGTATTAAGACCTATTTTATAAAAGATAGGAGGCTTTGGAGTAAACATACCTGAACCTGAATCAGAGCTTAGCCTGTCACTGGTTCTGAGAATTGAAGGGTATTATTTGTTTCTTCTCTTTAGAAAGTGGAGGGAAACCACTAAACTTTGAGTCCAGTTGAAATGACCACTGCTGTGGACTGAATGTTTGTGTCCGCTCAAAAGCCGGGTGTTGAAATCCTAACCCCCAATGTGATGGTATTAGGAGGTGGGGCTGTAGTGGGGTGATTAGGTCATGCAGGTAGAACCTTTAAGAGTGGGATTAGTGACCTTATAAAAGAGACCCCAAAGAGCTTCATAATCCCCTTTCATCATGCGAGGACACAGTGAGAAGTCATGTAGGAATCAGGAAGCAAGCCCTCACCAGACATTGAATGTTGTATGCCTTCATCTTGGAATTCCCAGACTCCAGAACTGTGAGAAATAAATGTCTGTTATTTGTTAGCTGCTCAGGTAATGACATTTTATTATAGTAGCCCAGAAGGTAGAGACAAACTACCTATAAAATTTTTTCACACTGCAGCCATGTTGCTTTTTTAAAGTGAAAGTGAGATTGGTATCTGCTTCTTAGAAGACATCAGTCAGTTTGCATTATACTAAGAAAAAGATCTAACCCTTTCTGATCTCCACAGCCTTATGATCTGACCTGGTACCTTCCAAACTCCTGCCTCTCAGTGACCATATCCTGGACTTCTTACCTCATTTCTGCTATTCGTCAACTGCACAAGGCTCACGCCTGCTCACGACTGGTTGTGGAGCACTTTGTACATGGCTAACGCATGCCTGAAGCCTTCTTATGTTTCCCTTGGTGGGTCTTTCTTCCAGGGTCACCACAGTTAAACCAAGCCTGGGCAGCTCCATGGCAACACTGCCTGCCACTGTCTAGTTTCAAATTCATTTTCAAGTATATGATTAACACAAAGATTATTAGCAGTCCCTCTCTACTGAAATGTAAGCTGCATGAGAGCAAGCACTTTTAAAAACCAATGGCATATACTCAGTACCTAGCAGTACCAGATGCAAGGTTGATCCTCAATAAAGGCAAATTCCTTCTCCTCACAGCATTGGATATTTACTTTGAACAAAATGCAGTATTAGTTCAAGGAACTAAAATCTCTACCATAAAATCCCTGTTTTCAGAAATGTGCAATATGAGGGAGTCAACAACAAAACTATACAATTTTAAATGACAAATTAAATTTCAAAATACAGTTTTGACATACGCCGTGTAAACAAAGTAAATAGACAGACCATAATGTTATAGGAGGATATAATTTCAGACTGAGGTAATCAGGAAAAAGATTTTATGAGATAAGATTGGAAACCTAAGTGTTGGTATTCTTGAAATAACAATAGAATGAGTGAGAAATTTTAGAGACCAAAAAAGTAAGATGAGCTTGAGAAATAGTGATATATTTATACATAGATCATGTTCCACTGGACATATATGTATAGGAATATGCATTCAATGTGAAATATCATAAAAATATAGTTTTCAGAATTAACTTACAGTTTTATGATTTCTTGCCAAATGAATCTGGAAAATAAATCCATTTATTCCTCCAAAGATATAGAAACTCAAGACACCAAACACTGCTGATCAGTGATTATATGTAATGCTAATGTGCTTTTATAAATTTTTTCAACACAGACTTACTTAATCACACCATATGAAATAAAATATTGTTTTACTCTGCATAATCATTATGTATTTTGTAAAACTATATAACTGTTGCATAAAATAGTTCATAAAAGTGTTCCCAAAATTGTCAAATAATATATAAGGTTAGTTATTACTGAAATAAATAATAAACCATAATGTCTTTGCTTAAAAAAGTCAAGTCTATTAAAGTCCAGAATGATTACACAGCTATTCAGAAATCTGGGGCTTGGTATGTTGGCTTTAAATTCCAACGCTGCCATTTGCCCACTGTGTGACAACATTTTTGTGCCTCAGTTGTCTCATCTGTAAATTAGGAATGATTATTATAAAACTAAATCATATGCTACTATGAATTAATATTAGTAAAACACTTAATAGAGTGCCTGGCACATAGTAAGAGCTTTCTATGAGTTAGATAAAAATCAAATAAAAACATTCTATTTCAAGATGTCTAGAAATCACCCAAGTGGTACATTTGAATCTTACTGATTTTGTCTTAGCTGTAAGTCTAGATGAGGTGACATGACTGTGATCAGAACAGTGTTTAGATGGGGTTGACCCAAAATTCTGAGTGTCATGTAGAGAGTGATAGATCAATATTTGGAACACATGAGCTGATCAGTGAGAAATTTAGGGTCAGGATAAAATGCAGAGTGGTACCATTTGAAACTAAGGAAGGGAAAGAGTGTAAGAAGTTCACAGGGTGATTTTAGGAACTGACCATTCCTCTGAGCCTGGGGTAATAGAGCAGGTAGAACCCCATCATAACTCTATCACCACTTCTGTGATAAGATCCCGGAAACTGCTATGGTCAGATATAATCCAGCAGCTCAGACTTCACAACCTAGTATTCCCTAGCCTGTGAATCAGACGCCACCAACACTAAGATTTTCCTGGAATGGACCCATTGTATGAGGGAAAATTTGAGAAGAATTCCCCAGTTACTTGGATTACGGAATTGGCCCCTGCCTGTTCCCCATCACTAATGATACCTCAACTCCAGGGAACTTGTCAAGCAATAACTATTTTACTTGTGCCAGAACTTTGTGAGAGCAATGGACTTTTGTGCTAAGTATGTTTGAGAATACTTGGAAATAAAATAGGAGTGCTGATGAGAAGAATATCTGGAATACAATATATAAATACTTATATGCTGGAAGACACACTGGCAAGTAAATTGTGCAATCAGTTTAATAAATATTTGCTAAGTTCCTATATAAATAATTTGATTTTCTGTGGGTCACAGAGAGTTCTCATAGGAATATACAATGGGATAAAAATGGATCCATAGAAATAAAAAAACAAAATTAATTAAAGTCATTATCCATGAAAATAACTTAGCTGACCTAGCAAGTCAGAAGTATAGACTACAAACAAATGCCTTAGTTTTTCATAAGGCTTTTCATCTCCAAATACTGGCCTAAAGTCCTAAATCAAAATTTGGTTAAAAAGTAACACAGATTACTTTTTTGTTTGCTTAAAAAATACTTTTAAATTGAGTGTCACAAACTATTTTGGAAAAAAATAAAATTGTTTTCAAAATTGACATAACTTTTATTCTGAAGTTAGACTTTTCATCAAATAGTTCACATTGCTATTTTAGATGTTTGCTTTTTAAAATGAGTTTGTTCTCTTTATGTGCAATAAAATAATATAATCCTAAATCAAATTAAGTTACTGCTGTGTTTCCTCTTTAGTTTTAAATTTTAAAATTCTTGATATTTATTACAATTCTATTCTTCAGTGTCACTCCATAGTACTCAGTAAATGAAGAGCTGAACGTGGTGAGGGTGTGTCAGGACAGAGCTTGGGCTGAGTCCAGGAAGAATTCAAGCCCAGAGCAAAATCCCTGCCTCCCAAGGCTGACAGAGGGAAACAATTAAGACTCTTATGTCTTCGCAATGATTTCTGACACCAACTACCTGGATTTGGGCCATACTTCATAGGTTAAGGACACAGTCCTCTACAAAACTACTCTCACTTCAGACACCAGCCTCAAATTTGGGGTCTCCCAGGCTATTTTTACTTCTGACAAGAAGGCTACAAATTTGGGGGTTCCCACTACCTTTTTACCCTTTATTATTCAGTACAATGACTCATAGAACTTAGTAAAGTTCTATACGTACCATTACAGTTTTATTATAGCAAAAGGATACAAATCAAAACCAACCAAAGGTAGAAACCCATGGGGTGGGATCTTGGGCATGGGGGGTACACACATTTGAAACTTCCATTGTCCTCTCTCTGTGGCGTTTTGGATGGCATTACCTCTTATGGGCACCTCCATTTGTTATAATATTCAAGAGGAGACCAACCAGGGAAGCTCACCTGAGCTCAGTATCTATACTTTTTATTGGGGCTTCATTATAGAGGCATGATTGAAACACAGCGCAGTGCTCCAACCCTTTAATCATATGGTTGATCTTTCTGGCTATCCCTTCCTGGTCATCTCATTGAAATAGATTATACTAACCATTGTCACCCCAATAAATTTTCATAAAAGAAAAGAAAAGAAATAGTGTACCTATGGGCCAACCCTGAGTCCATGAGTCATCTTGTTAGCATCAACTATCAAGTATGGTCCCAGGGACCCAGCATGAATCAGCATGAATAATAAAGACAATCTCACTTGAGAAGTCACAGATCTCACTAAGGCTGCCTCCTAGACACTGGGAACAAAGATCAGTCAAACGCTTTATTACACAGTCCCAGACAATTAAAAATCTCTGAGTTTTTGAAGAAGTTGGTTCAATATTTTAATGGTCTTTTCTTGTCTTATTCCTTTTAATAATTGCCTATAAGTCTCTTTTATGACTTCTGCCTTCTTCTTTAGGTTTCTTAGTAATGAGATCTAACTTATTTCCTTCCTCCTAGACTCTGAAACCAAGGAGACAACTAGAAAACACAATGGCTGACACTTACTGAAATGTACTACCCAGTAGGTGCCACTCTTAGTGTTCAACATGTGTCTATCTGATAAATATTACAATAGTCCTATGACACAAGTACTGTTACTACATCCCTGTATCACAATCAGATTTACTGTATATATCAGAAAACTAAAACAAAACTAATAGTAATAATAACAACAAGAATGACTTAAGTACATAAGAGTGTATTTTTTCATAGAGAAAAGATGCAAAGGTAGGTGGTTCAGCACTGGGATAGTGTAGAGAATATATTCTTCACACGTTGCTGTTCTACATTCTGTTGTTCTTCTACATTCTGTGGTTCTTCACCATACAGACCAAGATGTCTGCTCCAGTTATAGATATCACAACTGCATTCTAGGTATCGGGTTGAAGATGTAGATGACTTCTTTATTTAAAGGCAATTTTTGAAAGGGCCGTACAGCACTTACGCATATCTCTGATTTACAAAGGATAGTCATAATACCATACCTGGTCACAAGTAAATTAGAACCCAAACTGTTTACTCCCACATGGCCTGGAAAATGGGAACAGAAATCATTCCTTACTACATTAACTTGATTTTTCTTTAAGGCTGCCTTCACTAGCATATTTTTTATCTTTTAGGACTTTCTAAACAAATTGTTGAGTTGTTATATAGGAACTTCCCTAAAGACCCTTCAGTTCTTCAACAAAAAGCATCAAGAGACAATTTGTACCCTAAGATTCTTTGAATGCTTCTCCTCAAAAATCTTAGTCTTGCTGTTTCCACCAACCCTGGACTGTTGTATCTTGATTTGTACCCAATCCTAATCAAACCTGATTCGAAAAACCTGCCTTAAATCAAACATCAAATTCTCACTGCCAAAGGGAGGCGGTATTGTCCCTTATCATGTAAGCAATAAACACAGCATTGCTTTTCCTTCCTTCCTTCCTTCCTTCCTTCCTTCCTTCCTTCCTTCCTTCCTTCCTTCCTTCCTCTCTTTGTTTCCCTTTCTTTTTCTTTCTTTCTTTCTTTCTTTCTTTCTTTCTTTCTTTCTTTCTTTCTTTCTTTCTTTCTTTCTTTCTTTCTTTCTTTCTTTCTTTCATCATTTATGTATCTGTCTATCTTCTCGTATTTTTTGTGTTGGTGATATTTGAGGAGTCAACTATTGTCAAGAGGTTTGGAAACATAGTCTTTACTTGGTTGTATGAGTAATCCAAATAAAATTGTGGTTTCTTTAGTGAGGAGCAAAAAATACAAGTTCTGGGCTAGATAATTAACATCTTCTGCCACTGCAACACCCATGTTGCAGATAATTAGCTTGAAACATGTAAGTTAAGGAACTTATTTTATGTCTTCCATTGAATAAATAGTCCACCTGTAGAATATCTCTGTTTTTGTAAGCATTAGCTTTGCCAGTGTCTTCTAAGAGTAATATCTATGTATAATATTGTATGTTGATTTTACAAATGGTAATAATACTAATAATGGTAATAATACTAATACTAATAATACTAATACTACTACTAATATACTAATACTAATATTACTAATAATTGTTTCTTCCTTCTATAATGCTACTGAAGTTTACATCACCCCTCTTTATAAAGGTTGTGTGATATGAGTTGCGTAAGTTGGGTGAACCTCATTAAATGTGAGTATCTGTCGGGAGAAAGTAATCCTCACATTTTTCCCCAATGATATAAAACAATAAAAGTATAGTTCATAGAGTCTAGAGAACATATTAAGTGTTTCCACTCCACTTAATTGCTTCTAGTACCTATTAAAATTCCAAGATGTTCTCTCCTTTTAAGGATAATCATGTTACCAATTAAACTTTCAGTGATAAGAAAATATTACCTCTTATTAGGTCTGTGTATCCCAAATTCTGGTGAAACTATTCTATGGTAGCTTATCTTCAAAAGAAACAAGAACAGAAGAGAGGCCACTTTCTATGTAATTAAGAAATCCCTAGCCTTGAAAGAAGGTGTTTAAGGCCAAATGGAATTTGTAAGAGCTCTAGAAAGCATGTCCAAGACTTGAAGAAAGCTACAAAACTGCCAGTTCTCTAGTTGCAAACTAAGCCAGGAGGATGAGGTTTTTCAGGGACACTCTCTTCTAATGGCGCCAACACATACATCTTGATCAATATGTAAATATATTTTCTTTAAAATTTATATATACAAATTTAATGTGATATTTACTTAAGAGAATAGCAAAAGAAAGTTCAGGTTATATAACAAACTTCTTCATAGAGAAAACTTTTTCATAGAGAAAAGATGGCTAAAAGGACAACAAATTCTAGACCAAGTCATATCTAGCTATGGGTATGAAATATAGTTAATTTAGATTAAGATTTTTCCTTTCTAAGCTCCCCCCCCCCAAAAAAAAAAAGAAATTCTACTAGAAAATTCAAGCATTTTTCTTCATGAGTCTATGAGATCATTATTATTGGATTAATAGACACTTTTGCTCATACTACAAACCACAGTGCACCAAATGCATAATGCAAACACAATGGAAGTTTCTTTCTTTTCTTTTTAACCAGTATGAAATTTACTTTGTGGGTGCTATTTTGAATTTAATCTTCTTAATTTTATCAAATTATTTACAAAAACATTTTTAAACTTTTGCCAAAAAAACAAACAAAAACAAACAAAAAAACCTTTGCCAAAACTGTTTATATTCAAGATGTGAATCAAAGACACAAAGGCAAAAAAACCACTTATGGAAGTATCACAATGCACAGCTTAAATTTTTTTTTTTTTAAAGGAATACCCATAGTACTGAGTCTGATCATAATTTTAACGCCTTTATTACTAATACATTCATGTCTTACTGTGTAATGAGATAATGGAAAAACAAGAAGTGAATTACTGGAATTCTAAAATCGGCTTGAAGTTCACTTTTATTTATATATAGCAACACATTATATTTGTTTTTATCCATAAACGGTTGTCAACAATGAACTATTGTAGTCAGCAATCTGGGTCAAAAAGTTATCTTTGGCGTGGTTTTGAGACAAGAGTTTATTGCATACTTTACACTCATGCTAGAATTATTTTATTTCATATATTTTTAATGATTTTTAGAATATGTCAATGACTGATTTTAGAAAAAAGGGAACATTTTTCTGTGTTGCTCTTTTCTATAAAATGTTCTACAAGATTAATTCAAATTCTTTCTTGACTGAAAAAAAACACAAAGCAAAACAAAATAATGGGATGTTAGTAAAACAAAAACAACAAAAATCCCTTAACTAGCTCACAGAAACCTTTGATTAGTTCATACATGTGTAGAGATTTTACTTAGAGAATGTCAGGGAAAATGGTGCAGTAAAGAATTCAGAAGTCTGTCCTTTCATAAAAGCACAAAATTCCTGGCAAAAACTGTCAGAATTAACATTCTTGGAAATCTGGAATCTAACCAATAGCTTGCAGCAACCAGTAGAATGCTTAAATTAAGGGGGGGGGGAAATGGTTGAATCTCACTAAGTGCACAGAGCTTTGTGGTGTTTTAATTTACCCTGGTGCCAGTCCCTACTCACCACATTGGCAGGGGCCTTGAAGATAACAACCTACATTCCTGTTACAGATGCCAGTATTGGAGGGAGCGGAATGGACCTCATTTGCAAAAGATTGTGGTTGTTTTTTTTGACATGTATGGTGGCTCCCTGGAGGACTGGCTAAAAGGACAATGTTTACCAAAAACATTTACTGGTAAATGTATTAGTTGTTGCTGCCAGGGGCAGTGGAAGTTGAGGTAAAAAATTAGACTAAGCAAAGAGCTTAGGAGAAATGTCTGGGGATTGAGATGATTTGAAAAATAAGCACTTTAAAATGCTCTGACATGCTCCTAGGAATCTACAAGGCCATGCACATGCTCAGGACTGTGCACTTACTTGCTCAGAAAAGACCTGGGAAGATTTTATGCTTTCACCTCTGGCTGACTTCAAGACCTATACAAGCAGGAAGTGAAGGCTAAGGTAGAGTTCAAACTGCCTATCTGAGTGTTAAAGATGTGCCCCAACACACAGAGTGGATCTATAAATATTGTCTAATCACTTGTTGATCACCAAGCAATCAGAAGCGTGACTTCAGTGACCAAATATGATGACAAATAGATTTGGCAAAATTAGCTCCTAAAAATAGCTAAGCAAACATTAATGCCTACAGTAAGTTCCAAAAAAAAAAAAAAAAGCATCGCAGGAGAAGAGAGATTCTGATTTCCAGAGTTGCCACATTATAATATTTTAAATGTCTAGTTTGAAAAATATGTATATGAGGCTTACAAAGAAATAAGAAAGAATGTTGAATACATAGGAAAAGAGCAATTAATAAAAACTGTCTCTGATGAAACCTAGATGTTGAATTTAACTTAACACATAATGACTTTTAGTCACTGAGTTTAAATTTGTTCAAAGTGATAAGGAAAACCATGGCCAAAGAACTAAAGGAGATCACAAGAATGATGTCTCACCAAACAGAGAATATCAGTGAAGAGATAGAAATTATAATAAGGAACCAAATAGAAATTCTGGAATTAAAAAAGTATAATAATTGAAATGAAAAAAAAATTATGTAGAAGGGCTCAACAGCAGAATTGAGCAGGCAAAACAAAGAATCATGAGTTTGAAGAGAAATCAGTTGAGATTGTCTAGTCTGAGTAACAGAGAGAAAAAGAAAATAATGAAGAAAAATGAACAGAACAGAGACTAAAAGACCTATGAGATACCATCAAGCATGTAAACATAGGTATAATGGAAATCCCAAAAGAAGAGAGAAGGGGGGCAGAATAAATATTTGAAGAAGTGATGGTGGAAAACAAAGACATATGATATTCAAACTTTCAAAAACCCAAAAACAGAATCTTAAAAACAACAAGAAAGAAGCAACTTATCACATACAAGGGTGAAATCCTCAATAAGTGAATAACATCAGATTTTGCCTCAGAAACCATGGAAGCCAGAAGACAGTGGGATGATATATTCAAAGCGCTAAAAGGAAAAAAAAAAAAAAAAAAGAAAAAAAAGGAAAAAATATCCTGTCAACCAAGAATTCTATATCTGGTAAAATTTACCTTCAAAATTAGAGAAATTAAGACAGTCCCAGATTTTTTTTTAAAAAGTGATATATATATATATATCATCTATCTATCTATCTATCTATCTATCTAGATAGATAGATAGATAGAGAGTTTATTGCTAGTAAACATGTCCTACACAACATGCTAAAAGGAGTTCTTCAGGCAGAAATAGAGGGATAATACAAAATTACTCAAATTTACGTAAAGAAATAATGAACACCAGTAAACGTAACTACATAGGTAAATACAAAAGTCAGTACTAATGTATTTTTGGTTTGTAACTCCTATTTTCTCCACCTAAATTAAAAATCAATTGCATAAAACAATGATTGTAAATCTATGTTAATGGACATACTATGTATAAAGATGTAATTTGTGACAATGACAATATAAAGAGTAAGATCAAACTATATAGGAACAACGTTTTTATACCACTGAAACTAAATTGGTACTAATTTAAACTCGACTGTTATAAATTAATATGTCAGTCTAATCCCCAGGAAATAACACACAAATATATAGTAAAAAAAAAAAAAAAAGAAAAAAGAATTAAAATGGTATACAAGAAAATATCTATTTAGTGCAAAGAAGGCAGTAATGGATAATTTAAAGAACATAGACATAGAAATATATTGAAGAATAAGACAGAAAATAATCAGTAAAACAGCAGAAGCAAATCCTTCCTTATCAGTAATTACATCAAATTTGAATGGATTAAAATCTAGTTAAAAAGCTAAGATTGGCAAAATGGATATACTACAATGATCCAACAATCTGCTGTCAACAAGAGACAATTTCATAGACAAAATAAGTGTACTTTAAGACAAAATAGATTTAATAATTTTAAGATAAAAATCTTTATGAGACATAAAAGGACATTATATGATGATAAGAGATCTAACAATTATAAGCATTTATACAACTGACAGAACCCCAAATACAAACAAACAAACAAACAAATAAATAACTGACATAGTGAAGGGACAAATAGTTTAATAACAATACTCTATTTTAAATAATGTATATAATGACTATAGAGAAATTCAGCAAGAAAATAGAACCTTGAACAACTCTGTAAACAAACAAAACCCATCAGGCATTGATAGAACACTCTACCACTAAAAGCAGAGTACATATCTTTCTTATGTGCACATAGAATATTCTCTAGAATAAACCATATCTTAAGCCACCAAACAAGTCTCAATAAATTTAAAATAATTTAAACCATGCAATGGAAGTCCTTTGACCACAAAGAAATGAAATTAGAAATTAATTACAGAAGGAAATTTCGAAAATTCGCAAATATATGGAAATTAAACAGTACACTTCTAAAAAACAAAAACAAAAAAACAATGGTCAAAAAGGAAATCACAAGAGAAATTTTAAAACACCTTGAAATGAGTGAAAGAGAAAACAAAACTTATCAAAACTACTGAGCTATGCTCAATAGAAAATCTATAACTGTTAAAAACACCTACATTATAAAACAAGACAGGTTCTAACCTAGTCTTCGACTTTAAGAAACTAGAAGAAGCAAACTAAACCTAAAATAAGCAGAAGGAAGGAAATAAAAAAGATTAGAGTAGAGATAAATGAAATAGGGAAGCTGTAGAATAAATCAGTAAAATCAAAAGTTGTTTCTTTGAAAAGATCAACAAAATGACAAACCTTAGCTAGACCTCCAAGAGAAAAAGAAAGAGAATATGCAAATTATTTAATTCAGGAAACATACCAAAGGCAGACAACATATCACAAGAAAAGAAAACTACTATCAATATTCATTATGAATATACTTGCAAAAAATCTTCAACAAAATCCTAGCAAACTGAATCCAGCAGCACATTAAAAGAATCCGATGGACATGTGTCCTATTTGGGAGACCACCTCAGGGATACTGTGGATGCCTGATCATGGCATTGTACACCAGGAGCTAAACAATAATGAATGCCAACTATAATTTTATATATATAATGTGATGGCTCGGTGCGAGGTCGGAGGGATAGTGGATGGGGGGAGGGGGGTTCACAGTGTGAGGGATATAAATGATGAACGTCTAAGTATTACCTTGTTTTGTACACCTGAAACTAATAAATTAAAAAATAAAATAAAATAAAGAATTATATACAATCACCAAGTGTTATTTTGTTATTTTCTGAACTTAAGGGATATGAAAAAGAAATAAAAGGCATCCAGACTGGAAAGAAAGAAGAACTATCTCTAATCCTAGATGACATGATTATATATACAGAATATATATATATATATATATATATATATATATATATATATATATATATAAAGAATACACACACACTCAATTAAAGCTAAGAAATGAGTTCAGCAAGGTTACTAATTCAATATACAAAATGTAATTGCATTTCTGTGTATTAGCAATAAACAAATCAAAAATGAAATTAAGAAAACTATTATATTTATAATAGAATTAAAAAGAATAAAATACTTAAGAGTAATTTTACATAAGGAGTTATAGACTTGTACACTGAACACCACAAAGTATAATTGGAAGAGATTAAAAAGACCTTAAAAATAGAAATTATTCTCATTTCCATGAATGAATTAATATTATTAATATGGCAATAGTCCTCAAATTTATCTACAAACTCAATGCAATCTCTATCAAAATTCCAGTAGCACCAAGACCATCCAATGGGGAAAGGATAGTATTTTCAACAAATGGTGCAGGAATTATTGGATATCCACATATAAAAAATGAATTTGGACCTGTACCTCACACCATATACAAAAGTTAACACAAAATGGATCAAAGGTCTAAATATATTAGCTAAAACCTTGAAGTTCATACAAGGAAACATAGCTGCAAATCTTTCTAGCGCTAGACTATGCATTGGTTACATAAAGAACTCCAAAAGCACATGTGATAAGAGAAAAAGTAAATAAATCCAACTTCATTAAAGTACAGTATGAAGAAAGTGAAATGACGACCCTTATAATGGGAGAAAATATTTGCAAATTATATACCTTCTAAGGATTTAGTATCCAGAATACATAAAGAACTCTTACAACTCAGTAACAAAAAGACAACAACCCAATTATAAAATGAGTTAAGAACTTGAATAGATTGTCTCCTAGGAAGTTTTACAAATGACTAATATCACATGAAAAAATGTTCTACAGCATTAGTTATTTGGGAAGTGCAATTCAAAACCACAATGAGCTACCATTTCACACCCAACAGGATGGGCGTAATAAAAAAAAAAAAAAACCTAGAAAATAATAATTGTTGGTGAAGATGTGGATAAATTGAAACCCTCATACATTGCTGGAGGGAATATAAAATGGTGTCTCCACTGTGGTGAATAGTTTGGCAGTTCCTCAAACAGTTAAACAGACAGTTACCATGTAACCCAGCAATTTCATTCCTATGTATATACTCAAGAGAATTAAAAACAAGTATTCAAGCAAATACTTGAATATGAATATTTATAGCAACACTATTCACAACAGCCAAAAGGTAGAACCAACCCAAATGTTCATTAACTGGTGAATGAATAAAAAAAAATGTGTAGTTTATCTATGATATGGGACATATTTAGCCAGAAAGTGGAACAAATTACCGATACATGCTACAACCATGGATGGACCTTGAAAACTTTTATGTGGTAAGTGAAAACTAGACACTTTCCACGAGTCTAGTGTGGAAAGGTAGCATATTGTTAGATTTTGTTTATGTGAAACATCCAGAATAAGCACACCCACAGGTAGGGAAATCCAGAGAATAGGCAAATCAAAAGAGACAAAAAGTAGTTGCCAGGGACCAAGAGAAGGAAGAAACAGGGAAGGATGGCTAAATGGGTACACACGTGGTTTCTTTTGGGGATGATAGAAATGACTTGGAATCAGATAGTGGTGATGGTTGCACAACATTTTGAATGTGCTATACACCACTGAAATGGTGCACTTTAAAATGGTGAATATAAGTTATGTGAATTTTATGTCTATTTTTTTAAAACTATTCTGCTTAGAAGAAAGACCTTAGCTTCAGGCGGTCCGTCTTTCTCGGTCCAAAGATCCCACAGCTTTCTCTGAATAGTTTACATTTTTCTACTAATAACTTTTGAGAAACAAACAGCTTTTCCAAACACGATTCTGCTAAAATTCAAGCAAGTGAGAATTTTGTGTTTTGCTTTGAATCAAAGCAAAGGTATATTGTGAAGATGAAGTAAATCTGAACAATCCTGAGTAAATTACTGTAAAATAATGACCTTATGTTTGATGAAGTGCAGGGGAAATAATGAACTACTAAATTTGGATCCATGTAAGCTGTTCTTTGTGATAGTTGCCAGACTAGCTATTTATGTACCTCAACTTCCTCAAGGTTTCTCTCTTTTAGTGAAGATTTTTTTCCCCCATCTTCTAACGAAAGCACTCCACCTGACAAGGGTGTGTGTGCCTGTGCCTTCTCCCAAACACCTTCCTTTTTGCAGCATCGGTGGGACCTTGTCATCCTCTAGTGGCTATGCTCAAAAGCTGCATTCCAAATTGATGGTCACTTGAGCTTTAGCCAATAGATACCGCCCTGCAGTATTCACTGCCGTACTCCGAGTGATTTATCCTGGGTGACTTCCAGATGATCAGATCTCATGTTCGCTGAGCTGACTCTGTGTTAGCTCTCCTCTAATGGAACGAATTACTCTGTTTGCCTTTCCATTCTCATTTTAGTTCTCTATTCTCTTTCCACCTTCTCACATGCCACAATATTCTGCAGATATTTTTTTCTATAGTGAGATACAATTGTCACTATTTGAAGTGGAATTCTATTAATAGTCTAGATTCATAATATATTTTTCTCAATAGTCAGAAAAAGTAATGATTATAAAAATGAGTGTAATATTCTGGTCACCACAGATGTGAACTTTCCTATTTACACCAAACAGCCACAGTGGTTTCTTTTACCTCACCTACCATCCTCTGAAAAAGCATGTGTATTTTGGATTCCATGATGAATTTTATTGAAACATCAATAAAAAGTTTATATTTTATAAATTTTTAACTTGGACTTACTTTTTGTTAACAAGAAAAAAGTAATATAAATGTAAATTCCTTTTTAAATTATCTTACAAAGACTGAAATAGCTGTTTGATTAAAAATTCAATTTATACTGTAGTAATAAGAATAACAAAGTTAAATGTCATAAGAATATGTAGCCTTAAGCAATTAATTAGCTGTTGGGGAAATAAATAATATTTTTAGATTAAATATTCTCTTTTGGAACTAGTTCAATATTATATTTTAATACCTGAAGCAGAGGTATCCCAGAATATTGCTGAAAACATCTCAGTACCAGATTTTCACTTAACATTAAACATAGTAATAAAAGAAAATTCTTTTAAAAATATTTGTAAATGTTTTTATTTAAAGGAACTGTATTGCATACTTATTTCTAATATTCTATACTTACTACTTTGGTTATAGGAATATTGCAGTAAACAGTTATATGTAAACCCAGAGAGAGGAAGATCTATATATGCTATTCTAAATTATATTCTACTGGCTCCTCATTAAATACCACACTCCCAATTATTTACATGTAAATTATCTACATTGTGTTTTGTCTGAATTTCTCAGTCTCGCTGCTCTTATTGTCTTGGTAACCTGGGACCTGTCATGATTGTGAAATTTCCTCCATGAAGGGATAATACAATGTGACTGAATAAATGTGAGTGGATTTCCCCTTGCTTTTGATTATCTATTTTGCTGACCAAGACATATGAGGAGTAATTTACAATAGTAAAAGTATGTACAAATATTCTTTCATCAACATATTTATAAACATTCTCAATTACTTCCTTTAATAATATTATTATTGACTTTCACTGATAAGTTCCTATTATTTGAAATTGACTTAATATAAATTTTTCAATTTGTAATTGACTTCATTTTCTAGGCACTCCCATAGAATGAAAGAGCAATTTCTAAGCGTTTTATTTATACAATAAGTTAGATTAATCACTAGACTATAAACTATTTAAGAATGTCTTCAACATCTTTGTATTCTCTATTGCTCACAGTAGGTAGTCAACATTTGTTGAGGAGAAGTTAAGCATTTCACAATCATTACATATTATGTTTCTCATGAATGGATTTTCATATGTTAGAACTGCTTAAAATTGTGTTCAAAACGAAACTCTATGTTGTGTCACAAAGAGTTATGCAATTTGCTCTTTAAAGATTATCTTAATGAACCGACATTCTGTCATGTCACAGCTGAGCATGGAAATTCACTAGTTTAAGTTCCAGCATTGCTTCTAATCCCCTGACCAGCTTCACTGGAAAGGGTAATTCTTTTAAGTCTGGTGTTGTGGTGCTGTGCTGTAAACACACTCCTGTTTATTCCAGCTAATGAGAAACAGGCTGTCTGGAGATGTGTCTCTGAGGAAATCTTTAGAAAATAAAACTCTCTAGATTGACTGAAAAGATAAAGTTTGGTAACACGTAAGCAAAACCTAATATCAAGCTGAAAAGAAAGCAAATCAGATGTAAAATTTACTTGAATCTGTCAACTTGGGCTTTGGACAGAACAAGGAATAATACTGAGATTTTCGCATGTACGTAGTCTTCTTTCCTTACCCCTTTCCGGCAGGTTTACTATTGCCTCCCCCTCACCCCTTTTGTCCAGTTTTGTTCTCCTGGTGGGATTCCTTCTCTAGTTTTATCTCTCCTGGAATCAGCCCAGCTGTCTCTTCTTCTTTGTATTTCATTTTAAAGTGTCTAATAGTTTATAGCCCTTTAATCTTAGGGCTCTTCTTGTAGACAATTTTGAAGCTTTTTTGGCTATATTAGATCCTTTCATTTGAAAGGCACTAGCGTTTGAAAAATAGTCTTCATTATTGGAAAGTTTTGCCAGGCTATGACTTACTGAACATTGACTTTTTGCTTCCCCTTGGAGAATACTGTTATTCAAAACATAAATTATTTTGCTTAGGATAGAATATATAATAATAAACAAGCAACAAGGCTTGTTTATTTTTCTATGTCTTCTCATCAAACTCTAAATCTCCTGAATCTCTCTCCGCTATAATCTTCGACTCCTTGAAAAGACATGATCTACTTTCTGATCATTAGTTTGTGTGTATATGCAAGTGGAACTCCCACTTCAAATATATTTACCATGTCATTCTAAATTTGTTTCTGTTATCCATGCCTTTCTATCATTTGTCATCACTGATTTTTTTTTTTCTGATACTACCAAAAGAACAGTATTGGCAACGCCCCCATGTTGATCAGATAATCTTCCTCCAGAAAACATTCATGGGTTATTTTTCTATAGGAACATAAAAAAGCCTATGTCAAACTTAATTTAAACAATATTATTATGTGTTTTCTTCTAGTAAAAAAAGTCATGTAGTATGATACACATTTCTCACTAATTGAAGAATTTTGCTATTTGATAGCCAAAGAACACATAATTTTGGAGTTATCACTATGGTATTCAGGTTGTAGATCCTAGAGAGAACTGGAGTATAGAAAAATGACTTGGTCACCTCCCTGGAAGATTACTACTATGACCACTGCTACTATTACAATTTCACATTTTCATATACTTTCTCTTTTCATAGCTTCTATTTCTCCCAACATGGTAACAAAAGACAACCAGACCTTTCGTTGTGAAATTTTTCATGCCTAATCTCATTTGTAATTCATAATTGCTTAATGATAAATGTGCAGTAGGTAATATCAATGATATTTCAATGAAGGCTCTAAGAGGTGAAATAAATGACTTAATCAAGTTAACTAAATTAGGAGCAGAAATTTGCTGATTTCTACATGTATGATCTACAAATGACCAGTGGATCCAAATTTATGGGCCATGGGCCTTCAGATTTCTATAGACTTATTTCAAACAGGTTGATATCCACACATATATATCTGTAAATTGAATACATATTATAGTAATATCTTTATGAGTAATTTTCAATGCGATAATTAAAAAACAAATTTATTTTTAAATTTTATCAGATTTAACATAAATTTGTATCATTACATATTTCTTAAGCAATGATTACTAAAGATAAAACTACTATGTATCATACTGTCTCTCTCTCTCTCTCTCTCTCTCTCTCTCTCTCTCTCTATATATATATATATATATATATATATATATATATATAAAGACTCTTTATACCAAAAACTGCTAGGAACCACAGCACTAAATCACTGTTGCAGAGTGTGGGCCACAAATAAATCTGAGGAGATGGAAAGGACTTATTCTAATCATAATTATGAAAAAAGTAAAGCTTCTTTTGATTTCCCTATCAGCTTTCTTATAGCTTTTACTCTCATCTGTCATACTCCCACTCCCTGTCTATCTTCCCTCTCTAATCAGATGAGAAAAAGATTTTTATTTAGTAAATTTCTGTATTAGCAATATTTATTGAATGTGTATTGCAGACTTGTCAATGTCCTACACCTTATGTACATCATATCATTTTATTTTTATATCAGCCTTGCAACATAGATAGTATTAGTCATGTGCTGCAGATGAAGAAACTGAGGTTCAGAAATATTCATTGCTTCAGGATTACAAAGTTGGTGAATTATAAATTAATGATTCAAAATCAAGTCTGACAAATCCCAATGCTTATATTCTCTCAAAGATAAGTCTTTGAATTTGTATAGTTTTGAAACTTAGGTATGAAGCTAAGTAACTTAGGTAGTTCTACAATATAAGATTTCATTTCGCTTCTTCAAAATTAGCCCCTGTTCGTTGAATGCAGGGGCTGTGTCTTTTAAGTTCCTGTGTTTCCAGAACACAGCAAAATGTGTAGCATATACCAAATGTCCAGGGAAGCCTTAACTCCTTTCTCATTCCTACATTTAGTTGATAAAATAGTGCTATCATTTCTATCTCAATAATATCTCAAAATTTGTCATTTTTATTCCCATTGCCACTACATTTGAATAGGTCCTTGTTATGAACTGAATTGTGTCCCCACAAAATTCACATGTTGAAACTTTAATTCCCAATGTGACTGTATCTGAAGACAGGACCTATAGAGGTAATTAAATTTAAGTGAGATCATAAGACAACATTGGTCTAACCCAATAGACGTGTGTCTTTATATGAAGAGGAAGAGACAGCAGGACAGAGAAAAGATTATGTGAGGACACAGTGAGAAGACGGCCATCTGCAAGCCAAGGAGAGAGGCCTCAAGAGAAACAAACTGCTATCACCTTGAGCTTGGATTTCCAGGTTACAGAACTATGAGAAAATACATTTCTGTGTTTAAGCTACCCCACCCAATCTGTGGTATTTTGTTATCGCAGTACTAGCAAACTAACACAGTACTCATAATTTATCATCAAGAAAATTGAAATTGTTTCCTAATTTTTCTGTTCTCCATATTTTACTAGTAGGAGGGGAGCTCTAATTCCTTGGTCTCATGTTTTGGTGAAGTGACTTCCCTTTGAGGAGCGCAGTTGGCTGCACATGATCTGATTAGCAGATCTTTATTTCCTATTATCATTTCCAGAAGGGGCATCAGGCATTCAGAAAAAGTTTATCTGGGAAATGGTCAGAGTCCCTTAGATAGGTGTTTAGATCAAGCTGTTCCTGTGTCCTTTATTATAGTATTTCTCATGACACAAAAATTATATTTTAGAAAGCATTTATATACAATTTTCTCATATGAGCATGACTTGAGCCTCAAAACAAATCTGTAAGATATGTCATATATAACCATCCAGTGCATAGCTGAAGAAACGGATTTTAAAAATGAGTAATTTGTTTCGTATCTGACAGACACTGAGTGGCAAAAACACCCTAGACATGCAATGCTTCTGATTCAAAGATCATTGCTGTTTGAGAATGACGCATCAGATTATATTCAGTTGCCTATGCACAATGGAATTGCAACAAACATGTATTTAATTTATTTGAATTAAACTGCAGAAGAAGGCCCAAGGTAGAAATCATTTAAATTAAACATAGATAATTGTGTCAGACATCTTACTCAACAACTATATGCCCCAAGCAATGGAGTCAAAGAAGCTTGAAAGAGTAATTTGAGTTGGTGAATCCTATGAATAAAAAGGTTTTCTTCATTTCAAGGTTTTCAATCATTGATAAAGCATTAAAATGTGTTGCTCAATGCTAAGTAATTTGATGATAATACTGAAATTTAGTAACCTAATTTAGGGCTATAGAGAATCATTGATTAAGAACAAGATATTCTGATATGTACTTGGTCAAATGGAGCTATTCCGTCTTTATAAATTTCTCCTGGAAAATTAATAAATTGACCTTCTGGACTCTATATCTTCTGTTTCTTTTGAGTAAGATTGTTTGAATAGTGTAAATAGGCCTTCCAGTGCTTAATCAACACCTCCTATTGAACCAAAGTAACTGAGGTAATCAAGGTTTCGCCTTGCAAGTTCAAGGACTAGATACTGGCTCCCTCTTAACTTGCCAACAGAAATACCCAAACTGTGTGCTGGAATTCCTCTATCCTCTCTACAGTAATTAACAAGTATTTTAAGTAGAGAAGTTTCCAACAAATTTTTTCTTACAACTTTTGATGATTAATTTTATATGCCAACTTGACTCAGCTAAGAGATGCCCAGACAGCTGCTAACACATTACTTTTCAGTGCAGTCTGTGAGTGTTTCTGGAAGATTAGCATTTGAATCAGTAGACTGAGTAAAGATCTGTCCTCACCAATGTGTATGAACATCCTCCAATCTATTGAGGACTCCAGTAAAACAAAAGGCAAAGGAAGGGAACATTTGCTCCCTTCTTGATCTGGAAAGTGCATTTTCTAATACGTTTGTTCACAGGAGCTCCTGGTTCTTGGGCCTTCAGACTCAGGATGGCTCCCTGGCTCTCCAGTTGCAGAGAGCAACTTCTCAACTCCCATAACCACATTAGCCAATTCCTATGATACTACATAGCTTTCTCTGTATATGCTACTGGTTCTGTTTCTCTTGGAGACCCCTGACTAATGGACAATTATTCTGCTTATTATTCCAAAAATATTGCTAATTTATGGTGCTTATCTGCTCTACAATCTAGTCCTTGGATCTTCAGTATTTGAGGTTTTAATATTACTGTTTAAATAAATCATGAATCAGGACAAAAATAGAGGGCAAAGCCATATTATGATTTTTTATTACTTAGAAGAATATGTGTAAACATGTCACAAACCACTGGAATGGTATTAATAAGGAGCTAACGCCTCCTCTTTTCTACATGTCATATGGTTTCCCATCTATTCTCTTATCTTTCTAATTTGTTCTTGTATTTAAAGATACAATTAAATAAAGGGCAACGACAAATCTTCATCTCAATCAACTTTGAAAATATTTTACTCTATGTCATCTCATCTCTTTTTTCTTGGCTTTGGCTGGTCAATTGCTGTATGTCATTATTAAATTGAAAGGAAATGAAATGTAGTATGATTAGTATATTTTTATATGACTCAGTTCTCTTTATTTTTGTATTTAACCAGAAAAAAAGTTATTTTCCAATTTTGTTTTGTGTGCTTTGATGTATTTTCTGGGTATATTTTATTACCTATGCTGAAATGAGTATTATAATCGACGGTATAATTATGTATTTTCTATATCAGCTATAAATATGAGCAGTGTGAAAGGCATACGTATCTAAAACCAATGAAAGTTTCCCAATGAATACCAATTTTGCGATATTATAAACTGAATTATTATTACTTAATGATAAAAGTTTCTAAATAGATTATAAGTATTTATATACATATCCATAAATGATTATGAATACATTATATTAGAGATATTGAACAACTTTTTGGAGAACATTAGGCATTGATTAAAAACACTAGAGATAAAAGTTGTTCCATTATTAGAAGAGGAGTCGAAGGAAAAGTTTGCTCAGAGCAGTATGGATACCATTACACCATTTATGTAGAGAATGCTTCCAATGATTTGTGACTAAAGTAATTTGCCAGACATAAAAAAAAAAAAAAATCCACTGAATCCCAGGAAAGATATCATTTTAGAAGCTTGACTCATCAATATAAGTATAGAATTATTTATTTTCATTTCAAACCCATTGTGAGATTTTTCACGCTTAGTATAACAAGGTGTTATAATTTTAGGTCAACACAGTAACTATATTATAAATGGCTCAAAAAAGATCAAAAGTAGAATCTAAATTATTTTCTGCTTTACTTTTTTTATTTAATAGTTATCTCACTTAGATAAGTTCAGTTTTAGGTTGACTTGGCATAGTTTCTAATGTAACTTTCTATTTTTGAAAAGGAAAATAGGCACGATATACTTGACATCTTTTAAAATGTATAACAACTCTACCTTTATGAATATTGCTCACAATATTGCATTGTTCACAGCTTTTTCTTTCAGTGACCAGAATTTGTTAATGAAGACCTACATATGGTCAATTAAAAATTGTTCTTATAGTTGTTATATCAAATTTATGGATGCAAGAAAAACTTTCTTACCACGTCTTCAATTAATTTGACTATAGTGTAAAATTTTGTTACGAAGAATTATTTTATAATGTGACTTATCTTTAACTGAGGATGGCAGCAAAGGAGTAAAAATTTTAGGGATTTTTAAGAATTCATTTTTAGAACTTATGGCATGAATTACACCTAAGCTTTCATTGAAAACAGTCATAATATGCCACTTATTTCTAGTTTAAAGCATTCCACTAGAATTACTCTATGTTTCTTTGTTTGTGGTATAATCATGGGAAGTTCACCTAAGGGTAATGTGGTAAATGCAGAAAATTTTGGCTGATTGCAACACACGGAGACTATATTTGGCCTTCCAAAAAAGGATTACTTGGTCCAAAAGTTTTAGCACGCAGCGTCTGGTTTTCAGGATAACATCATGTTTTTCTACAAACTCTAGTCAAAGTTCTGGCTAAGTAGCATCTGAGTATTTGCAGTATTTTTGACAGCTTTTCTTGCCCACGCAACACTGCACTGTCATCATGCCAAGGGTATTCAGTTAATACCTATGAATAGCCTACACCCTTTTGTAAGCTTGAGAAAGTGAGGCCTTTGTGGGATGGGAATAGATATGAACACAAACCATAATTAATGAACACCCCATATGAATTGCCGTGAAATAATAGCTTCAAGGACCCTTCAAATCTAATCTGGCATCAAACTTTCAGTGTCAAAGCAACCTCTTGGTAACAACTTGAGTTAATTTGAAATTCGATAAGTTAAGGAAAGTATATGAGCTTTCTTTTTACTGAATATAACTTAAATTCTAAAACATGGAAACATAGAAAAATAGCCTTCCCCATGGTTTTGTGATTGATAATTTCAATGGAAAACTGTTCAAAAGTATTTAAAATACTGATTCAATATTGCATAATCTTTGAAAGCTTTCATTTTTAGTGTCCGTTGGTAAACTCAATTCTCTAATTATTCTTAAAGAACATATATGTGTGAGTCCTTAATTTGGTTTCAATGACAGCAACAACAATAACAAAAAAAAGGTCTCTGGATCAAGATAAGTCTGGGTTTAAATTCTGTATCCCTGACTTGTATTAACCATTTTAGATGTCAAGATTCTACTCCTTACATTGGGTTAATACAGGTTCCCACTATCCCTTTTTCACAATTGTGAAAAACAAATACAAAACCAATGAAATATTTCTTTTTTTTTTTGGCAGCAAAACCTGGCCTGATGTGAACCCATTGTCTGCAAACCTGACCAGAACTGACATGAGATTACATATAACCTTTACTTGTTTCATCCTTTGTAGGTATTCATACTTTTCACCGAGGAAGTATTAATGTTGTTGATTGCAGGGACATACCACAGTTCCTAAACCTTGAAGATGTCTGAATTCTGAAATACATTCAGCCCAAGGGATTTCATATAAGGGATTATGGACTTGTCATACCAACTAGGAGTATTGTAAGAAAGCGATGAAAATGAATAGTGCCTGGCACAAAGTAGATATGCTGCAAATATGTATTCCCTTGTTCTTTCACAGATAAATATCCTCTGCAAAATTATATTCAAATTAGATGATTTCTTTCCCTCTTTACTCCATCCCCTTCCCCCAATAAAAATGTGACGCCATCATTAAAAAAGAATAATTCCAGTTTAGGTCTATAAGATGTAATAAAGAAACTGTAATCATTAATTTTGAAATGATTCCATCAAAATATTACAATTTTTTAAAAGGCTATGCCAGAGACAATTTCTAATTGCCTTACCTCATTGGATCCTCAGAGGATGTGCAGGATATTGGGACCAACACATAAGGGAAGATCACTTGTAAAGTGAAATGCTGAAAAGAAACAAACAAACAAAAAAAGTAAAAAGTTAAACAATGGAGAACATCATTTAGAAGGAAAGCCTACCTATTTCAACAGTCTGCCTAATAAATGAATAAAGAGAATGGATTCCAGGGCACATATTTGGAAAACATCTAAACCAAGGTCAGTGAGAGAACTATTTAACATAATACTAGAGTAAATAACCTTATTCTCATCTATCAATTCAAAGTGATGATAAGACCAATTTATTTCTGCTTTTAAGTTGAGAATTTTCCAAGTGTACCTTGGCTATTGCCTTATTCTTATGAGGCTCAAAATGTTGTTTACTAAGTCTGAATCAATTGTCTGAAGACACATAATGAAGCAGTAATATCAGTAATGTTTATTTCATCAATGGAGTTAATGCTCTTTCCATAAGTGTGAGTAACAGGTTAAAAATGTACAAAGAGAAGCTTGGGAAACTTAAAAAACAGAAACCTGAAAGGACCAAACTATTTCCAAGTAACATAACTGTGTCCCATAACAAAGCACACAAGCACATTTATAGGATTATAAAAATGTCCAGCCCCATAAGATCAAATCACAATCACTGGCAATAAAAAATTACCAGACATGTAAAAAGGAGGAAAGTGTGAAACATGAGAAGAAGAATCAATTGATCAAAATTGACTCAGAAGAGACAGAGATTATAATTAATACAGAGATATTAGACAGTTATACTTGTATTCTATGTTAAGAAAAAGAAAATTAAGTAGGGAAATGGAAGATATTGTTTTTCAAAAAATCTAAATTTTTGACCTGAAAAATTATACTAGAGGAGATTAAGGTTAGATTACACTTTTCAGAAGAAAAGATTAGTAATAGAAACTACCCAAAACAAATACACAGAGAAAGAGAATTTAAAAAAATAAACACAGGATCAGAGGGACAGGTTCAAATATACATGTGATTAGAATTCCTGAAGAGCAGGGAGTAGGGCAGAAAATTATTTGAAAAATTAATGGTTGAAAATTTTCCAAATTTGATAAAACTATAAACTCATATACCCAAGAATAGCAATAAACCCCAAGTATGGAAAACAATATGGAAGTGCTTTAAAAAAATTAAAAATAAAAATACCATTAGATCCAGCAGTCCCACTTTAGGGTATACATCTAAAATAAATGAAATCAGTATCTCCAAGAGATATCTACTCTCCCATGTCAATTGCAGCATTATTCACAAAACAACCTAAGTGTCTGTCAACAAATGAATGGAGAGTGACGTCAGAAGCATGGTGGCGTGAGAGGTCCCCCTGATATCTACCCTTGAAGTTACAAGTTGAACAGCTGTAATTCAATAAAGGATTCCCTGCTTAACATACAAACATGTCTTAGAGAACCATCCATTAAAACATCTGAAGATGGGTGAATAGGGGCAAACAGGGGAGGAGGAAGAGGAAAATAGCAGAGACGGGTGCCACAGAGACAGTTCAGAGCTCATAGCAGGTCTCCAGAGAGGGGAAGATCCAGGCCACAGGTATACCTTTCTGTGGTCCCAAACATTCCTGCTGAGTAATCACCATATAATGTAGTTGAACCCAGCAAACAAGGCAGAGACTAAATACAGAAGTATGACAGATGTGTTCTAGCAGCCACCATTGCCAGGCAGAAAACAAAGCCATTGAGCCAGGCTTTGTCCCCCCACCCTCCCAGAGCTCACCTCCCCACACTTTCCCAGAGCTAGCATGAGGCCACAGAAAAAGCTGTAGTAGTGAGTATAGGATTATAAAGCAGAATATCTACAGCCATGAGAACTAGAGAGACAGTTCCTGAGTGGCAGACTCACAGTATGGCTAATCCCAGTGATGAGGGTGGAGATACAGAGGTGAGGCAGCTGAGGTCTGGCCGTTGCCATTATTGGGAGGAGAACAAAGCCACAAACACACCAGGAGCTCTCCCAGCTCACCCCACCCTGACTTTTCATGGCCTATCCCAGCAGGGGCACCTGGAACACCTCAGGCAGCACAGCACTGCATCTAGCTGAAGGGGCAGCACTGGGATTTCCGGGGCTCAGAACCCCATCACCTATCATATTTTCTTATGGGGGTGGTGCCCTGAGACAAAGGGGACCTGGTACAGAGGAGAGGTCCACCTCCCCAGGGAATACAAGGCATTTTCCACTGCTCAGCAGTGATCTGAGAGTAATGCAAGACAAAATAAAACACTTGTGCTCCAGCATCACCTACTGGAAAACATAAGAAAGACCTCTTTTTATTAACCTGCTACAGAGTTCACTCCCATAAATGCCTAGGGACAGAAATAATCCATGAAATACCATGAACAACTAAGGTAACAAGGCAGCTCAGAGAGAAAATGAAAACTGTCCAGAAAATAAATTTAAAGTCATAGAAATATGTGTCTTAAATGACAGAGAATTCTAGGTTGCAGTTCTGAAAAAACTCAACGAGATGCAAGAAAACTCAGATAGGCAGTTTAATGAACTCAGAAATAAAATCAACAAACAAAAGTAATACTATGCCAAAGAGACTGAAACTCTAAAAAGGAACCAAATAGAAATTCTGGAGCTAAAGAACTCAATAGAAGAGATGAAAAATGAAGTAGCGAGCTTAGGAGATAGAGCAGACCAGGTGGAGGCAAGAAATAGTGATGTCAAAGACAGCAAACTGGAAAGAACGTAGAGGGGAGAAGAGAGAGACTTGAGAGTAAAAAGCAAATAAAATAACTCTACAAGGACTATTTGACACCATCAGAAAGAGCAATATAAGATTAATGGTCATTCCAGAAGGAGAAGGGAACAGAGAGCCTATTCAACAAATATTCAGTGAGAACTTACAAAACCTATAGAAATAACTGGATTTTCATCCAAGAAGCAAACAGAACACCTAATTATCTCAATCCATAAAAGCCTCTAAGGCACATTATATTAAAACTGTCAAAAACTAGTGACAAAGAAAGAATTCTCATGGCAACCAGGAAGAAGAAGATGGTAACCTACAAAGGAAAACCTGTTAGATTATAAGCTGATTTTTCAGCAGAAACTCTACAAGCTAGGAAGGAGTGGAATCAAACATTCAAACTATTGAAAGAGAGAAACTACCAGCCAAGAATAATGTATCCAGCAAAGTTATCCTTTAGATATAAAGGAATAACAAAGACCTTTCCAGACATAGAGAAGCTGAGAGAATTTTCCACCACAGTCCTGCATGACAGGAAATACTAAAGGGGGGTACTCTACCCAAAACAAAAAGACAAAAAGATACAAAACTATGAGTAAGGAAACAAAGAGTGAATTAAAAAAATGTGGCATAGCGGTGTAAGGGGTAATTGCCACCACTTCTGGAGTGGGAACTGCAAGCTGGGTTCTTCAGTTTCCTCTTGGTCTGTATCTTGGCACTCACTTTTTAAAAGTTTCCTGTTGCTGGGATCAGCAGAGGGGGTCTGAAAGCAGCAGCCAGATACCGAGGCTGTGCTAAATGGGCAGGGCCTTGGCACTGGCACCCTTTATATTACTGAAAGCTGCCTGTCATGGTTAGATGGCTCTGGATTAGGATTTTCACTGGAATACCTCACCTTAGTTTGCATGCAGTGTCCAGGGACCTATATGTGTATCCATGAGAGCACTTGTATGTTATGGTGAATGCCAAATTTGGAGAAGAGTCATTGGAGAAGTGTCTAAAGAATCTGTGCTGATAAGGAAGAGGAAGACAGTGATGATAATGTTGAAGCTATCACTGAATTTAGATTTCTGCCTAGTGGTAAATCAGCATGGGAGGCAGTGTTCACTGCAATGTGTGAATGCCAGGCTTTGCATCCAGATTCCGAGGATGAAGATACATATAATTAGAATAGAGAAGAATATGACGTGGAAGCACATGAACAAGGGCAGGGAACATTCCTACATTTCAAACCAATGAAGAAGGATTATCCCATTTAACAGTCAAAGGCCAGATCACAGTGGAGAGATTAAAAGGAATGCTTTCTCAGTCAGTGAGCAGCCAGTATATATGACTGGAGTCCAGAAGGAAGATTCAGTAAGAGACTATGAAGATGGCATGGAGGTGGATACGTATACCAGAAGTTGTGGACAGTTTGAGGATGCAGATGTTGATCACTGAAAATGATTTTACACTGCCTTGGTGTTCTGCTCATAACTGTAGGAGAGAACTTGGTGCTTTTTCTACTGTGGAGTGGGTGTTGATGAAAGTATTTTTCCTTCTCCAAAATTACCTGAACCAGCTCTTTCTTGAGACAGGCTATACTGAGACAACAAGTTGTCACCAACAGGAGAAATTATGACCTCTATTAACAACGGTGAATTAACATAACCAAGAGGGCATTTGTAGTTTATCATTTACCCCCAAACTTTCTGTGTCTATGTACCCTCCGAGTAGGCCTAAAATTCCTGCCTTCAGTGTATGTATATTCCATAACCTAGCAGGGCTATGTGGTGAAAATGCACAGGCACGTAATGTTTTATGTAAACTGGATGGGAGAGAGGCTGAATCTAAGATATACCCCTTTAGGGCCTAAGAATACCCTTATCCTTTAAAAAGAAAGACAAAGAGATCTCAGAGAAATCCTGGCCTCACCTAATTCTCTACAGGGGTAATGATCTTTTTACTAATTTGGATCACAGATTAATTTATTCAGGCATCTCTTGGGAGCCTCTTTAGAAACATCCCAACCACACATACTACCACTAACACAAATGCTTTTAACTAGCTTTTGCTCCATTCATCATGTTTCACCAGTTTTTTCTGTAATGGCCTTGTAGGTCATCTCTTAATTTTCAGCCTCTTAGGCCAGTTTGTGTAACAGAACAAGTGTAATTGCGGTGAAGTCCTCAAAGTACTTCAGATGACAATTTTTTTTTGTCTTTGTAATAGCTTAACAAATAAATCTAGGTTTTCTATATTATTGTACTCTCATTCGTGACTCAAACCATTAATGAAAATTTTCTTTTAAATTAATGCTGGCAAAAAAAAAATGAAAAAAAGAAAAAGAAAATGCAGTATATACACACAATGGAACATTATTCAGCCATTAAAAAAAAAAGAAATCTTGCCATTTGTGATAACATGGATTAACCTGTTGAGCATTATGATAAGTGAAATAAACCATAAGTAGAAGGAAAAATACTGTACTTTATCATTTACCCCCAAACTGTATGGTATCACTGATATGTGGAATCTAAAAAAAAAAAAAAAGGTTATTTTATACAAACAGATTACAGAATGGTTGTTCCCTGGGATTAGCAGTTGGGGGAAATTGGGAGATGTAAATCGGTTATAGGATGAATAAACTCTGATGATTTTATGTATTGCATAGTGAGTCTATAGCAGGGGTGTCTAAACTTTTTTCAACGTTTTTTACCAAGGGCCATATGCAGTAAATACACAAACAGCCGGGCTACACACTTGAGGTGAAGTACGTATTGCCTCACCTGGTTTATTTAAGTAAACTAAATATATTTTTGGAATTTGCTGCGGGCCAATTAACAATGGATTGCGGACTGCAGTTGGCCCGCAGGCCGCAGTTTGGCACCCCTGGCCTATAGTTAATAATATGGTGTTGTATACTTGAAATTTAGTGAGAGTAGATCTTCTCACCATACACACACAAAATAGTTAACTAAGTGAGGTGATAATGTGTTAATTATCTTGACCTTGGTAATCAGTCCACAATGGACACATATATCAAATCATCACATTGTGCACTTCATACAATTTTATTTGTCAATTATTCCTCAATAAATTTTGGGGAGGGGGAACTAAACCCTAAGTAAAAGAAACTCAAAGAAAATTAATTGAGATCATAATCAAATTGCTCAAAAACAATGATAAAGAATAAAATTAAAAGCAGCAAGAGAAAAAGGACATCTTAGAGTCAAAGATAAAATTGACAACAGATTTCTCATAGGAATCAATGCAACCAAGAGGACAGTTTGACACCACCTTTAGAGTGACAAAAGAAAAATCTGTCAACCTAGAATGCTATACCTAGCAACAGTATCCTTCAAAAAATGAAGACTAAATACTTTTGTAGACATGCAAAAGCTGAAAAAAATTAATTACTGGCAAATCTGCATTCCAAGAAACTTTGACATTCAAGAAAAAGCAAATGATACTAAATAGAAATTGGATCTATGCAAATGAATAAAGCATACCAAAGTCAGTAATTACATAGGTAAGTAGACAAGATTTATTTCTCATTATTTTTTATAAAGATAATTGAATATCTAAACAAAAATAACAGTGTAATATAGGTTTTCTAAATATGTAAAATTAAAACATGTCGACAAAAGAATAAAAGTCAAGGGAGAAAATACTAGTGTAAAATTTTTAGGCTAAATGTGAAATGGTATAAATATATCATGTATATAAACTATGAAAAGTTACAGATGTATACTATAAACTCTAAAACAACTCCTGAAATAACCAAACATGGGAGATAAATGGTATCATAAAATGTATTTAATTAATATAATACAAAAGAAGGCAAGATAGATGGGAAAAGGAAACAAAGGACAGATAGAAAAATAGAAAACAAATAACAAGATGATTGATTTAAACCTAGCCATAATAATCATACTAAATATAATCGATCTAAATACGACAAACCAAATCAGAGTTTATCAGATTGAATAAAAAACCTATACTTATTTTTCATAATATTTCCTTACTAATATAAACTCTGTAATGATGCCATCTCTCTAATTTCTGATATTTGTAACTTCATATCTCGTTTTCTATTTCCGGAACAATGTGACTGGAGTTTTATCAATTATAGTGATTTTCTCAAAGGACTAACTTCTAGTTCCAATGATTTACTATTTTCTGGGGGACAGTGAAGAATATGATTGACTTCACTCCTTTGATTAGGCTGCGTTATATGATACCGGTGACGGGATATCACAGATGTAGTTAAGGTCTCAAATCAGGTTACTCTGAAGTAACATACGTGAAATTATCCTGGTTAGGCCTGAACTGATCAGGTGAGCCCTTAAAGGGGACCATGCAGAGACTTCATCAAAGATTCAAAGCATAGGAAGGATTCTATGGCTGGCCTTCCAGGAGGTAGGCTGCTGTGTTGTAAGAGAGTTTATGGAGGGGGCCATGTGACAAAGACCTAGTGGCATTTTCTAAGAGCTGAGAAGTTCCTTGCTAAAAGTTAGCAAGAAAACATATCCTCAGTCTTATAGCTGCCAGAAATGAAATTTTTCAAATAAATATCAGTGCTCTTACATACTGCTGGTGGGAATGTGAAATAATACAACATATTTGTAAAGCAATTTGACAATGATACATAGAGCTACCATATGATCCAACAATTCCATTCCTAATTATTTATTCAAGAGAAAGGAAAGCACATATTCCTACAAAGAATTGACCGTGAATGTTTATTACAAGTAACTTCATTGTAATAACCAAAACCGATATAACCCAAGTGTCCATCAGCATGTGACTGGTTAAAGCCAGTTATATCTCCACACAACAGTTGATTCTTAGCAATGCAAAAGAATGAACTACTGTTACACACTGTAATATAATTTAATCTCAAAATAATTATACTGAGTGAAAGAATTTAGGCTACAAAAAAGTACATATTTTATGATTCAGTTAATATAAATTCTAGGAAATGCAAGGTAAAGTACAGTGACAAAGGGATGATTAGTGGTTGTGTGGGGACCAGGGAGGGGGCTTTTAGGGTAGGGGGTCAGGAGACAGGAATTAATGAGGCACAGGAGGCTTTTGAGACAGATATATTCTTTTTCTTGATTTTGGTGATGGTTTCATGGTCAGATACTTATGTAAAAATATATCAAATTGCACACTTAAGTGTATGCTGTTTATTGTATTTCAATTTTAACTTTATAAAACTGTTTATAAAGAAGAATTCTGTTTTGTTTCAATCCCTGAATTTTCTGATTTTAGTGAAATCTTCAAAATAAAAACAGAATACAAAAGCAATGATTTGGTCTATACCAGAATTTGGCTAAGTCTTGTGAAACCAACCATTTGCCTTTACCTTTTGCTTGACATTTGGAACTGATAAGCTGAATTTAAGTTTCTTTCTTTTCTTTTTTTTTTTTTTTTCTTAACTGAACTTATTCTGTATTATCAATGTTTGTGAGATCCTGTGGGTTGCCATTGATTTTAATCTCAGGAACTAGTTATGTCATGCAGATTTATTGTTAATATCTGACCACGCACTTTCAGATTTAGGTATACATTCTAAATATAGCTTAGAATGTGCTTCATATATTGGAATTGTATCAGTTGAATGATGTATATTTAAATGTTATTGCCAGAGTGAAATCCATAATTGATGATGATTATGAAAACTATGGATTTTATGTACAAATTATTGAAAACTTTCAAGTTGTCAAATAAGTAGCAAAATACCCTGCAGTTAACATATGTAAGAAGGTAAGTATAGATGGAAATTCAGCTTTTGTTACCATGAAATCCAATTTAATTGTTCTTCTGCAACACTGCTATATCCAAGATATATTGGTAATTTTCCCCCCAAATAATTATGTGAAATAGAAAATTCAAGAAGAGAGTATGATAAAAATAAACAACCTAAGTGAGGGCAATAATCTTAAATTTGCTGCTGAAAATACTTAAAAAGCATTTCCTTCAAACAAGGCAGAAAGCTTCAGTGTATGGTATTGCAACAAAGGAATTGTGTCATTATCATCAATCCAATCTTCAACTTCCAGAATTAGAACTGAAATAAACCTACATTAGTCACTATTTTTATAAAGAAAAAGGGGAATATAACATGGCTGTGGAAGCATTACTTTATGGAAATCTACTCTGGACTTGAATATGTGTGACCCTTGGAAAGTTACTAGCTCACTTTCTGCAGTTGTAATATGGAATGAATAATGTGTACAATGAACCATGAAATTGTCTATGTGGGCTGACACTTTCTCAGCACTTCGCCCATCAGCATACAGACTTGGGTAGCCATAATATTCGTTGTCCAAAATCTCTTCACTTCCCAACCACTGACCAACAATGTAGCTTTTATTTTTTAACGAAAACTTCAAAGTAAAAAAGAAAAATGTTTTCATTGTTTCATAACTCTGTTTACTTATCAAAACCCACTTCAAGTCCCTCACCTTATTATGCCCACCAATTCTAAATTCTTGTATGATGAATTTGCCCTCTCACTTAGATCCTTACGTTGAGAGACTGTCCTTAAACTATCTGATCCTCATTCTCCAAATCCTATAATTACCCATCTCTGTCCTCCTTTGAGACACAAACTATACTCTGTCTAAATGGGGCTCTTCCTTACTGCAGTAGGTTAATAAATATAGCTTTGCTTAACCATGGGTTATTCTGGGGGGTCTTTTTGGAGAGTAAGCAGTTAATGTTCATAAACAGAAGAACTGTAATGACCTGGTCACCCACACTTGACTCATAGCAGACTCCTGTGTAGATAAGATACATTCAGATTAAGCACCCTGAATTGAAGGCCTCAAAATAGTCATAGGCACCCATCAGATGGTATTTCTTTCCACTTTTAGTATGTGTGTGAAAACACATGTGTCTGCCTCACCCCAGGCTATGTCAATAATTAGCTTCTTATATCAGGCTGACTCGCTTATGAGAACCAAGACCACCAATATCCATAGAGCTAAAGTATCAGGACTGCAGACTGATGTCACCTGTGTCAACATAACTTACCTTTTTTTTTTTTTTTCCCTAGGAAACAGTACATAAATAGCTTCCCTGTTTGACTCAGAAAATGCTTGAAAACCAATTTATTTGAACTACATAAGCTATAGTTCAATTTATTTGAACTATAAAGCTATAAACGCCCCCTTCCTCAGGGTTGTAGTTTCCTCACTAGAACCAAAAGTGAGAAGCAAACACAGGGGATGGTCTTGGCTTATTGTGGGGGCCGTTCTAATCAAAGACAGCCACCTCATTGTCCCTACTTTCCCTTTTGCTGTCTCTTCTCTCCAGCATCTCAGTTCCTTTACCAAACAGTCATTGTGTGTCCTAGTCATTGTTCAGTGGACAAACCGAGTTCCTTGACTGTGTCTAGCTAAGTCTCTTATTCCCTTCTTACTCACTATGGTAGCAGTATCGTGACTCCCTACATGGGCTCAATGACAGACCACCCAGCATTGTTGGGATGATTAATTAAATGGATGAGTATATGCAAAGCAAGTAGAAGATGGGCAGGGTTTGCTGTTGCAAGTTTGCTTAGCTAATTAAGATGTTTTAGCTCTCTGATTTGCATAATTCCACGTAAAAGTCTGCAAGGAAGGGGACAATGGGAGGCTTCTAATTATGGGGGGTGGTGGAGAGGAAGGCATGTATTCTTTTATTTTAAAATTAACTAAGATAAAGATATATGAATGTACCTTGCACGTAATATATGCCATAACATGTTTTCATGATTTGCAAAATAGGATTTCGAATCAGAAAACCCAAGTGTAAATTCCGGAATTTTAAGACCTTGCACAACACAAAATTAATCTCTCAGCTTCATGGACTTCCTATGAAAATGGGTTTAGTAAGACCAAATTCATAGACGTGGTGCCAGGATAAGTGAAATAACACATACAAAGTGAAAATGACACTACATAAGTGAAAGATTAATTTCATTCTATTCCAGACATTCTTAAACACTTTCCTTGGGTCATTGAACGTATTTAATATATTCATTTAGAAGCTTAGCAAGGGTGCTCCATTTCAAGGTCTCAGTGATAGATTTTAATGGTGAATATAATGGAAGAGTCTATAGGGCTGAGCCTCAAGCAGGAGATAATAGAATGCAGGAGAATCCATAAAGCACAGTCTCCATGGCTTCAAACCTTCTGGCTTAAATGATGTCATATCATTTTATTCTTACTCCAGCTCAGTTAGAAATTTTTCATTTTGAAAGTGACTGAGGTTGGCATTTTTAATAAATTGTCTATTATCTCTTACTTCCTAACCTCCTTTCTTCCTACGTTCAAAAATATGAAAATACAAGACATAAAGGATCAGGCTTGCTGATGTATAGATAGTTATAGGTAGATATGGACATAGACATAGCTATAGATATATATGAAGGCTGACAATTAAGTTTGCAAACTCATCCTAGAAAAAGCACTATATACCTCATTGCTGAATATCACTACAGTCACCTTTGAAGTACTCCCCTTGGGAAGCTATGTACCGATGCCAGCACTTGGTCTATCCTTCAAAGCACTTTTAGAACTCTTTTTCTGGAGTTGCCATCAGAGCTGTAGTCATATTACCTTGATGTCCTGAATGTCATCAAAATGTCTTCCTTTCAATATTTCCTTTATCTTTAAATAAAGAAAGAAGTCATTGGGGGCCAGATCAGGTGAGTAGGGAGCATGTTTCAGTACAGTTATTTGTTTACTGACTAAAAACTCCCTCACAGACAGTGCCGCGTGAGCTGGTGCATTGTCGTGATGCAAGAGCCATGAATTGTTGATGAAAAGTTCAGGTTGTCTAACTTTTTCCCAGCCTTTTCAGCACTTCCAAATAGTAAACTTGGTTAACTGTTTGTCCAGTTGATACAAATTCATAATCCCTTTGATATCAAAAAAAGTTAGCAACATTATTGCAACACGTTCATGAACTTAATTGTCAGAACTTTCATAGAATCTCTTTCGATGATTTAAGTCTGGGGGGGGGTGGAGCTGGAGAGGGAGGCTGAGGGCAGTGGTAGACTCCAGATTTATTACATTTAAGTTTGTACAGCTACTTCCCTCTCTTTCTCTCTTTCAGTGCTTGAATATGAATGTTAGATCTTTTACATCATGCATGATATCTAAATGGGGGTAATGAATCTTACTGTATAACAACTAAAATTTATTAAAAATAATTATCATTTTAAATAATAAAATCTTTACATCATGTATGATATCTAAGTGGGGTAGTGAATCTTACTGTATAACAACTAAAATTTGTCAAAAATAATTATTATTTTAAAATAATAAAATATATTTCCAAATTTTTATTACTTGTTTACAAAATTGCTGCAAAATTGTAGGTTTGGTGAAAGGCTATTATATTATCCTAAGAATAGCTTTCTTTGAAAGTAACCATGAATATCACCTTAAATCAAACATTCCTTTGGATGTTGAAAATATTTTGCATCTCACGTTGTTTATAAAGTTTCAACACTCTAAAGCAGGGGTGTCCAAACTGTGGCCGCGATCCATTGTTAATTGGCCTGTAGCAAATTCCAAAAATATATTTAGTTTACTTAAACAAACCAGGTGAGAGGCAATACATACTTCACCTCGAGTGAGTCACCTGGCTGTTTGTGTATTTTACCGCATATGACCCTTGGTGAAAACCATTGAAAAAAGTTTGGACACCCCTGCTCTAAAGTTAAAGAACCTCACCTAGAACTCTTAAATTTAGTCTTCCAAACAAAAAGAGATGGAGTTAATATGATGTCCAAAAAGAGGCACAACTGAAACAGATTAGTGTTTAGCACAGGGTTCCTGAAAGAGGTAAGATGGGAGTCCTGGTGAATATTAGTAAGTAAGCCTGAGCATGTGGGGAGAGAGAATAATCTCCATATAAAAAAGACTTCTATATATGAAGGGCTGGAGAGAAAAGAAAGCATGACATAGGTGAGTATCTAAGTGAAGTTTAGGGAAATTAGAGCAGCAGGTGTCAGTGGAAAAAAAGAAGGGATGAGTTGGGGAAGTTAGCAGGGAGCAGATCACACTTTTAATTTACCAGTTCTATTAAAAAAAAACCACTAGGAGTTATTTAAGTTGTGAGCAGGGGAGCGAGAGAATATCAAACTGTATTTCCAGAAAACCACTTTGTGTGGATGATGGAGAATGGGGTGGAGGTGAGCAGACTAAGGCAGGATGCCCAGTTAGAGACAATTGTAGTAATCCAGGTGAGAGATGCCAAAGACCTAGTCTAGAAAAATGTCAGTGAGTTCAGAAAAATATGTCCAGAACCCTGCGACATTTGGATGATGAAACTGACCAGACTAGATGATGGAGTCCATGTGAAGTTTAGGGAGGTAAAAGATAAGAAATAAGAAAGAATGTCAACTGTCTGGCATGAGTAATGGAATACAGGATGATGTCTCTCACTGAGACAAAGAACACAGTAGGAGGTTTGGGGCAAGAAGAGACAATGTCACATTGGGACATGTTGCATTTGAAATGCTTCTGAGGCATCCAAAGGGGCTTTTCTAGTAAGCAGTCGGATATAGATGCAAAGAGAAAATCTAGGTGGGAAAGTGAGAAAATAAGAGGGCATACAATGGAACTCTGGAAAATTCCAACGGATGAAGAGACTTTGAGGAGTATTCTGGAAAAGGACTCGGTGATTAAAGGCAGAAGAGGTTGAAGTGCATGTGCACAAGGAGGACATGAACTTTATGGAATTCTCTTGCTACGTCAAATAACACAATAATGAAGAAACAAGGTTGGTGAAACTACAAAGGACAGTGTGGCGGCAACAGACAATAGACTATGGGAGATAAAAGACTGACAGCTTCTATTTTCTCTATAAATTAGGAAGGAAAATTATTGACTGACAGGATTAATAGAATGGAGAAGGTTTCAAATAACCCCTCAGGAAGACCTGGAAAATATATTGAGAAGAGAAAAGAAGGCTCGGGATTGCTGGGCAGTACTGAACACCCACGTGAAGTTAGAGTCCATGATTTTATTGTGACAACAATCTGAGCAAGTGACTATTTAGTAACCGTATAATTCATTTAACAGCCCAGAAATATCTGTTCGATGCTTTCTTCTTCAAGTAACAAAAAGCTAAATCCTGTGGATTAAAGAAATATAATAGTAGTTTGTTTTTCTTCATATACAGAGAATTCTGTTTGTGGTGGCCATGGGAGTAATTTCAGCATCCAGTGAGTTCAGGACTGGTGTGGTGAATTCCCGGGCTTGCTGCTCATGGTTAAAGACAGCTGCTGCAACTCCAGGCAGCACAATTGCATTTAAAGGAGGAAGAACGAAGGGAAGGATACAATTTTGTTTAAATCAAAGTAGCCAAAGCTTTTGCAGAAACTTCCTGTTATGTCTAACTGGCGAGAGTTGTGTCATATGAAACTTATAGATACAAGAGAACCTAGGAAATTGAGTACTTGCCTTTTCTATAAAAGGCAGAAAAGGGAGAAGAGAGTAGCAAAGGGATTTTAAATTAGCCCAAACCATAGTGACATCCACACCAGGTGTAAGTGTGGGGAAGGTGGAGAAATGGATAGACTCAAGTTTGGGTTTTCCAGGTGGATCCCGTAAAAGACAAATAGAGCAAGAACATAGAAGAACAAGTAAGAGAGTACTTGAACTGATAATTCGTGAAAGTTAAGAAAATGAAGACGAGAGGAGAATTCATCCCCATAAGTAAACAGTAGAGAACCTAGATGTCTTTAAAATACCCAAGAACAGAAGTAGTGATATCACCTAAGTGAGAGATCTGGATGGGATAGAAGTGTGGTCAGTGAGTAGGAGTCTGAATTCATGATTTCAAATGTTGGATCTAGATTTTCAAGGTCAGTGGTAAAGCAGTAGAATTTAATCTTAACATGGAAAACAAGGAGAAGCCACTGCAAATTTTGTATGGATGAACAGGGAGAAAAGAAAGTAATATGAAAAGTGGTCTGTGAGTAGATTATTCTAATAGCAGGTTGCAAAGTGTTTTGGAAGTAACAAAGAATAGAGAGGCAAATATGGAAATGTACGTTAACAGCTTTTTGCTTATATGCTTTCATCCAAGGTTCATTTAAGTATTATAACATATTGAACTAGTGCTCAAAAAGAATCAGTTTTGCTTTAAAATTTATGTGCTTTTTTCATATCACAAAGTCTACCTTTACAATATGTCCCTTAAGTGACAGTCCTGTTGACCCGAAACTGAAGCAATGGTTTATCCATTCCATGAGCATCCAATCCTCAAGCCGCATTGTCAGTGAGGCTGATGCTCAAATGTTGAGCTCTAAGACATGTCTTGGTGAATTAGACTGAGCAGGTGTGGAAGCCCAGGGTATTTGTTTGTCTTTAATTAAGTGGACCTCCTCATTAAGGAATCACAACTTAGTTTCAAAAGTGTAGTTTTGAAAGGAGCTTGCATAGTGATGCCAGGTCACTTTTTATAAACCTTCACACATTGTCAAGAAACTGGTGTTTAATATAAAGTCAATAGTGCTTGCAATTATAGAAGAATTATCAGAGACCTGTCAGAGGTTAAAAAAAAAAAAAGAAAAAGTTTAAATTGGTTTGCATTTGCAGTCGTCCTGGATGGATTCATTCAGTAGATTAGAGCAAGACTCTAATTTCCTGAGATTTTGAAATCACTATTTACTTTTGGTTTTAACAGGGGAAAAAATTCAATGCCCTTAATTAACATGCCAAGTCTGTAGATTTAAGGTAAATAGCAAATTTTCACTTTTTATGATATTTTTCAGAAAAAAAAATAGTTTTTCAGGGAAAAACAAAACAACAAACTTTAGCTCTGAATCCATTCTTAGTGACAGAGATTGTATTAGCTCACCCACCTTCTTCTGTTTATTGGAGTATAAACTAATTGTTTCTTTGGCATGCCTTTCCCCAGATTTTATAAAGTTAATGAATGTAAGATGATGTAAAGACAAGCTGCTCCACCCTAGAAGCTCAAATCTTAAATGAGGTTGTCTGAAAAACTATTTTTATTAGATGAAAGAGAAAGACCTTTTCACAGGGAGATCTTATTTCTTTTAATCTCTCTTATTTGGTTGTTCCTCATGAGTTTTTCTAGAATTACCGATTGTCAGTTCAGTTTCTGTCTGTTTTACACTCTTTTCCCTAGTCTCTATTTTTATTTTTTCCATCTAAATAATTGGATCTTAACTACAATGAACCATTTTAACCAAACTTATTTTTTTGGTAAAGTTTTCCACAACAGTATAATAAAGGAATTGGCAAAGTTGTAACTTTTGAAGTAGCACTTTTTAAATAATAAACTGGGAAAGGAGATAATAACTTCTGAGTACAAATTAGACTTGTTTTACGCACCGATATCCAGTAAACTGAATCATTACTGAAAAATCTGACCACCTCTCTCCCCTCAGCACTCTGCCGAGAGATCGCTGTTAAGCTAACAGAGTAAGCCAGAGTCTCATCTCCAGCTTTCTGTCCATATTCACCTGTACACTTATATGCTTGGCTGTTTTCCTCTGTTCCTACTGATTCCCAACTAATAAACTTTACAGCAAAATATTGTTTCCTTCAACTTCTTTTTCTGTCTTTACAACTTTCTGCCATCCTTATATCTACTGCAACCCTCTTTTTTCTCTAATTTAGCATGTGAGAGAAATTTCCAACAGAAAATTAAAATCTTTTATAAAGCATTCCCTAACTAAATGGAAGAAAAACATAGTTCAAAAAGTTAAAATGCGCGTACAGCATGTGTCTGTCGTTCTAACACAACAGATTAAAAAGTGGAGGTTCCACCCATCCATTTGGAAACTTAGCTAGTGTTGTTTCATTTTGTTTTTACAGAGTTGGTTGATTTGGCAAATTATTTTATGTTCTAGGCAAGGCTGTGTTTTCATGTTGCCAACCAACTGGTCAATCCATTAAAGAATCACTAATGGATTGTTAATGTCAAGAAGATAAAATAATTTGTTAATGGGCTCTTTCATTTTTAAATTAAGATTTAGGGTGTCATATTTACATGAAATATATGTGGAAAATATTTGCCTTTGCTACAAGACTTTTTAAGCAATGTTCTAGCTGTTACACAATTTCTTTAGATGTACAATTGTTTGCTTATGTTTCCATTTCTTTTAACTATTTGTTTACAAAGAGCTTAGCAAATAGTAAATGCTTACTAAATATTTATTAGGGTGATAATGATATGCCTTTTCTTACCCATTATATTAACAGATTTAAACTTCTGGTGTATCTGTTAAAATTTCTTTCCAGATTCCCAAATAGTAAGCAAATTCTGAGTCTTTTGTCTCCTATACAGAAATATTTCATTTTATGTGTTAACAGTGATTCATTCAGAAGGTCTTTGAGAAATATTGATTACGTAAACAGAAACTTTGTATTACATTTTACTAATCTTTATAAATCCTTACATATTACAGACACAAAAACTGAGCTTCTGAGAGATAAAATGAATTGCCTGTGGTCAAATAATTAACTGACAAGAATGTGTGAAGCCTGAGTTTTCTCCTTGTAAATTTAGAATAACATGGAAATATTACAACCATAGTTTGTTACTTGATTTTAAAGAAGCAAGAGAACACTTTGTAATGTATCCATGAGGGAATGTTTCATGAAGAGAGTAGCATTATTTAAATTGATGGGCAGGATTTCTAGAGACAGTGATAGTGTGTGTGTGTTGGTGTTGGTGGGAGTACAACCAAACTAAAAGGAACAGCATAAGCAAAAGCATAGAGATGGGTATATATGTGGCAAATTTACAAAGACATAATCTGTACTTTGTATTAGATAATATTGGGGAATTGGGCTTTAAGGAAAAACTGATTTGAGATTCCAAAGTGCCTTAAATACAAGGCAAGAGAATTTAGACTTTAATTAGGAGGTAATAGGAGTAAATGAAAGTTTTGGATTTGAGGGGAAAATATGATTAGTGATTCAGGAATACTAATAAGGTCAATTTGAGCTGGGAGACACTTGAGAAACCTAAATTATGTAGATTATTGCAGTAATGTAGGCTTCAGATGATGGATGGCTGAATTGGGTTGACCCAGTGGGATAGGTGAAGAAGGAATAGATTGCAGACGGGTCTGAACCGGGCTGCCTGTGGCTGGTGAGGGAGACAGCCAGGATCACACACATTTTGAACTTGTGAGACAGGAAGAATCCTGGGCTCCTTTTTGAGAAATAAGGGGAATGTAGGGAATAGAAGCAGATTTGTGGAGAGAAAGTGAATTTGCTTGGAGATGTAATTCTTTGGAGTTGGTAGGACATCATGTTAGCAATAGCTAGCAAGCAGTCATAGTAATGCAAGCAAGAAGCTAGAGAGATTGTATTTCTTTACAAAGTGGTTTTGTAGCTCATTAGATATTTCAATAAGTGACTGCGTTAGTGACACCTTGTGCGTTTCCACCTCTGCCTCTTTACATACACCTGTCCCACATAGCTTTACATACTCTTTACATACACTGTCCCACATAGCTGCTTCTCTCATTTCCTCTTTTCCAAACCCTAACTAAACCACACAGACTCTCCTCAAATATTTACTCTATCATAAAGTTTCCATAGTCACCTCAAAGTGTTATCTCCCTTGTTAATCTTTTAGAGACCTTTTTTTTGGGGGGGGGTGACAGTTTTAGGTTTATAGCAAATTGAGAGGAAGGTACAGAGATTTGCCATATACCTCCTGCCCCTACACAGGCATGGTCTCCTCCCTCACTAGTCACATCATTCACCAGAGTAGTGCAGTTTTTACCAAAGATGGATCTACATTGACACAGCAAAGTCTCTAGGTTACCTTAGGGTTCACTCTTGGTGTTGTACATTCTAGAGGTTTGGACAAATGTATAATGACATGTATCCATCATTATATCATACAGACTATTTTCACTGCCCTAAAAATTCTCTGTGCCTTCGCTCATCTTTCATATGATTCAGTGTTTATGGAATTACTTGGATATGAGATAAATGTATTGAATTTTAGACTTTGAAGGGATATGACGTTTTATATTTTGCTAGTAAATTTCTTTCTCATTTCCTGCAATGAGAAACAAACCTTGTGTATCGCCCCCAATTGCATCTATTCACCCTCAACTCTTAGCAATGATCACTCTTCATATTTTAGGGCGAAAATGGAAGCTATCAGATAATTATGATCTTATCTTCCCATGACCAAATCTACTGATGAATTTTCTCTGTTTACCACAGTTACATCTTCTTGAGACAATTGTTTTTCTCTTAGCTTTTGTGAAAACACCTCCTACCTCACTGGCGCCTCTTTCTTTGACTCTTCGGCTGCTTTTCCCTCCACTGCACTATCTATAAATATGTTATTGTCATAGGACGATTCTTGGTCCTCTTTCTCTAGATACACTCAGTCCTTCAAACATCTCAAGTCCCGTGGTTTTAGAATTCATGTATGTGGATTTACACCCAATGTTATCTCCAGCCCTTTGTGCTCCCTAAAATCAGTATGGCACATCAAAATGCATACTTGACATTTCCACTTTGATGTATAATAGACATCTGAAATATCCCAAACAGGACTGTAATCCCCCTAGTTCCTGAAAGGCTATTCTTCCTCTGTTATTACCGATCTCAATTTATGGCATCTACGTCCACACACTTACTCTAGTCATAAATCTGGGAATCAGCTGAGATTCCTTATCTTCCTTCTACTTCTAAATCTAATCTACCAGAAAATGCATTTGGCTCTACTTTAAATGTACATCTTAAATATGGGGAATTATCGCATTTTTCCTGCTGCCACACTCATCCAAGATGCTATTATCTATCACCTGTATGAGTGTGAAAACTTCCTAACCCATTTCTTATGCTTTCCCTAGCCTAAATTATGTTCTGCACACTGAACCCAAAGTCACTTCTTCATTAAACAGCTATTTATTAAGAATCCCCCAGGCATTAGGCACTGTCCTAAGCATTGGAGAAAAAGTAGCCAACAAAACAAAATCAACCCCAAATCTCTGCTCTCTTTCCATTTGTATCTTCTTTTTTTTTTGGGGGGGGGACTCAGACAGTAAACAGACATATACAAAGTTATATAGTATTAAATAAGGATTAAAATTAAAGCAAGGTAGAAAAGATAAAGAGTACAAGTGTGAGGCAGACAATTATTATTTCATATAGGGCCATGAGAAAAGATTTGCTCATGAGGTTATATTTTATCTAAGACCTGAAGGAAAGGAGGAGCAAGTAATGCAAATATCTGGGGAAAGAGCCATCTAGGCAAAACCAACATTAAGAACAGAGTAAGTTATTTAATGCCTTTTGATTTTACATTAAACCAATGAAGCATTTTGAGCTACAAGACAAACTTTTTAAGATTAGAAGTATTGCCCTGGCTACTGTGTGAAGAAGAAGGGGCCAGGGTTGAGCAGCAGGCTAGGAGAGAGGTTTGCCCTGGCACAGTCTGAATGAGTGGTTATGGTCATTTGCACTAGGTTGCTATTGCTGTAGCGGGGACAACTGGTCAGAGTTTGTATGTATTTTGTAGGTTTTCCTGGTGAGGTGTAGTGAGACACTAAGGCTCTTGGCTTTAGCAAATGGAGATGCATTTTTACCGAGATGGGGAAAACCTTGGGAGGAACAGGTTTTGAGAGCGAGAATAGGATTTGGGTTTCCATCATAAGGTGTGCGATCGACATTTAAATGGAGAAGTCTAGTAGATACTTAGACGAATCTGGAATTCAGAAGAAAGGTAAGGACTGCAGATTAGAATTTATGAGGTGCCAGGTTTTTAGGTGGTATTTAAAATTGATACTGGATACCATTATTTAGGGCCTAAATGCAGATGGATAAGAGGGGAAGTGTGAACAATGTATCGTGGGGCACTTCAATGTCTAGAAATTCGAAAGATGAGGGACAATCTATATTGACATTATTTCCTTATCTCTCTTGACTTGTTTATTGATGTACCTTATTTCTATTTTGGCATAGGTATGGTGAATGCCTGGGTGTGATCCACTTGTTCTCTGCTTCTTCAACTTCCAGATTAATAATCAAAATGACTCATCCTTAAATTCATATTCATAAATGAAGGATTTACTGCCTTCAATCTATTTATGCTTAACAAGATTTTCAAAAAAACCACTCAAATACCTATTAATGATACAATTAAAAATAAATACATGAAAGGAGTCAAATATATGATGACGGAAGAACTGACTGGGTGATGAGCGTACAATGTGATATACAGATGATATATTAGAGAATTGTACATATGAAACCTATGTAATTTTACTAACTATTTTCACCCCAGTAATTTAAAATAAAATAAAATAAAATAAGAGTTATTTAGAGAACTAATCATGTTTACTTATGAAAGTAATAGAACTTACAAGTTTTTCAGCCTGAAATCTACTACCATTGGGAAGTCCCTTTCAGTGTATTCATAAATTCACTGAAATTGTAAACAATATTTTGTATTAAGGTCATTTTTCAGTGGAGAGGGATTCATAGCTTTCTTGACATTCTTAAAGAAAACCATAAACCCTAAACTATGGTTTGTAAGCCACTTTAAACATACAACTTTTAAAACAATTCCACATTTCTTCCAAGTATAGGCCACTGGTAACTTTAAACAGTCAAATTTATATTCAGAAGACTTTGGGGATAAGGAAACAAAAAGAATAAGAATTCAGTTCTTTCTGAATTTCAACAACAGATCCATTCTGAAAGAAGTATGGTTAGAGTCATTAAGAGAAGCAAACTGTTTGATTCCATGGGCTGCTAGGCACAGTGTCAGCTCTCATTCTGTGGGTTACCATTTTAGTTTCTATTTTTTTCCTTTTGAAAAAAGGACTTAAGATTTTCTTCAGTTGATTTTGGAAAGCAACCTTGGGAAATATGGTAGAATGTTGTTTTTAATTATCATAAACTATACAAAACGCTTCAAGGTCTGACAAATCTTGCTTGTCTCCTCTGAACGATGTGCACATTGGTGTGGCAGCTTGGGGTAGAATGAAGTCTATGTTCTGACAGAAAGATCAAAAAGTGAATATGACAAAAATGAATGTCTGGGTCTCTGCACAATTGGTCCACCCTGCATTAAGACAATCAGTTATTCTGTGCTTTGCACTCAAGGGTTGTATTCTGCCACAGATTTTTCTTGCCAGTGTTTTCAGAGTTACATTAAAAATAATAGGTATTAAGCACACCTCCAAATATGTGTTCCTTTGGAAACTAAGTTCTTACTTTACCCCATTTTTCTCTTTTGGAAGACATTTATGTCTGACTTTACATCACTTTAAGAGAACACTCCCAGTTTCACAAGTCTCTATTCTATCACAGGCACTGAAACTAGTATTTCTCAAAGCAATGTGAAATAGATGAGCTACTGAGCTTGCTGTTTATTAAATTTCATAATAATATCCCAGCTGTTCCAGCAGATAGTCTTTAAATTCTATCTTTGGGGACCTACTGTGTTTTCATTCTTCTTTTGTTAGATTAACCACTTTAACAGTCTATTTTGTTTTTCAAGCAATAAATTTGACTGCATTTTGGGAAGTTCTCTAAAATTTTTAAAAGTTGCTTTAGATAACTTTTATTAAAATTTAATATTGAATTTTATCTTGATTTCTTTGTAATCTACTCAAAAGTTTTTAAAACTCATAACTCCATAAATAAAATTATCTGTGGAAATTCTTTTTCTTGACTGTCATGAGTCATGATATTCTGATATGAAAATAAGCAAAGAAATATAATTCAAAGAACCTAAACTAAAATATTTAAAGCACAAAAGTAGTCAATAAACTTAAATGTGCCTTAACCTTGATATTAATACCAAGGTGAGAAAAACTATTAATAGACATTTTAAGAGGATATTGGAGTACACTGTATAATTTAATGTTTATTCATTTTGAAATGTGACCAACAGTCTTATTAGAAAATGGAAGTATACAATAAACAAAAATCAGTCTCCTGGCTAGTGTTTTGAAGTCACTTATACTGCTGAGCCATTCATTGAAAGTCTTTTTATGAATGTTCTCTAATGGACTTTCATTCAGAAAGAAATGATTTGGCAGAATGGAATATTTTCACTCTTGATTTAATATACTGTATTACAGAATTTTTATTGGTCTGATTCCAAAAAAGAAATCCTTTTTTATTTTTATTCCTTTTTCTATTTTTATTTGATGGTAGCAGCTGTAGAATTAATTATGGGCACTAACTTTTGAGACAAAATCACATTTAAAATGGAAATGATAACACCTATATTCACTTATTTAGCTAAATGGAATATCAAGAACAATGCCAGAAATGGAAGTTAAGCAGAAAAAGGAAAAAAATAAAAGTTATCTAAGCAACTGAAATATTGATTGAAAGGCCATTATGTTATCTCTGCTTTTCTCTGAGAATCTTTTGGACAAATAGTCTGAATACTAGTACATGCTTAACAAGAGCTAAATGGATGATAGTTTATACTTGATGCTAAAGGACCCCTTTAGTTGACTTCTTGGTCCACAGAAAATTGACACCAAAGGTGTATAAGTAGATTAGAGAAGAAAAACCTGCTAGGAAAATCTATAGTGGGGCTAGAAAAGGGAGAAAATTTCCCCTTGCTGAGAACAATGGGATAAATTAGAAAAAAATAATAATTTTTAAAATGAAATAGATCTTGGGCCGGCCCAGTGGCTGAGGTGGTTGGAGCTCCATGCTCCTAACTCCGAAGGCTGCCAGTTCGATTTCCACATGGGCCAGTGGGCTCTCAACCACAAGGTTGCCAGTTCAATTCCCCGTCCCCCTGCAAGGGATGGTGGGCTGTGACCTCTGCAACTAGCAATGGCAACTGGACCTGGAGCTGAGCTGCATCCTCCACAACTAAGGCTGAAAGGACAACAACTTGAAGCTGAATGGCACCCTCCACAACTAAGATTGAAAGGAGAACAACTTGACTTGGAAAAAAGTCCTGGAAGTACACACTGTTCCCCAATAAAGTCCTGTTCCCCTTCCCCAATAAAATCTTTTTTTTTTAAATGAAATAGATCTAAGAACTACCAAACCAAACAATTTTGGACCACTTAATATAACTTAAAAACAGGAGTGTCATCAAAAATAGCACAGACTAAAAATGTACATTAAAATAATGTTCTTGGTTCATCCTACAATGTTCCTATATTCAGTGTTTCCATTTAACCTGAAAGATGATTAATACAAATGAATCACACTGATAATCAGCCTAGTCTTGATGGAAATAATCAACTTGGGAGACAGACAGACTAGATTTTACTCTAAGGTCAGCCATATTCCATACCAGTGCTATCTAGTATAAACACTATGTGAGTCACACATGTACTTTTAAGTATTCTGGTAGTCATAATAAATTCAATAAAATGAAATTAGTGAAATTACTTTTAATAATATATTTTACTTAATCTAATATATCCAAAATATTATATTTTCAATATGTAATTAATATTAATTAGTGTAGTGTAATTAGTGATAATTAGTGAAATATTTTACAACTGTGTTGGTATTGAGTCTTTGAATCCAGTGTAAATTTAACTTCAATCAGATGTTAAATTTTTACTGAAACTCTTGATATTTATTTAGACTATATAAAACTTGCAGGTGAAAAAGTAGACTCATGTACTGAAATTGTTCCACACACATTTAACAGTTTTCTAACAACTGAATTATCAATTTTTAAATTAATTTTAAATTAATTGAAATTAAATACAATGAAAAAATTCAGTTCTTCATTTGCCCTAGCCACAAAAAGTGCTGACTAACCATATGTGGCTAGTGGTCACAGTCTTGAACAGCACTGTCACACATGGATGTCCTTGAGCAAGATTCTAAAGCCCGAGTGAAAATGGGACAGCAAAACAAAGGGCTTGATGTTTGGAAGAATTAGATATATTCAATAAGGGCCTATTTATGTACTCATGACTCAATGAATCAAGGATAAATATTTCCCTACGAAATCATTTATTGTTTTATTGTGAAGAAATTAATTTTATATGAATTTTAATTACATGGGACATATTGCCATTATTACCTGATGAATATGATATTAATATATATAATAAATCTCAGGTAACAGTGAAGAAAAGTATATTGATATACATGAGATACTTATATATAAGGTGAATATTTGCAGTAACTATTTAGGTCCCTAGCTGCTTATTGTTCTTTTTTGGAAACTTTAATTTCAAAAGAATAATAAAACGTGATATCTTAAATACAACGTTATTAAGCAGATATAAGAAACTATCAGATTAATGATTAACTATATCAAAGGGAAGATATTTCATTCTGCCTTTCAATTAGAAAAATATATAATCAAATTCTTAATATAGGATACCCCTGGATTGTGACTCTAAAAAATGTATTCCTGGGCCTTTATATGATAAGTTATCTACAGTTCTTTCACACATATATGTATGTAACTATTGAATGGTAGAGATTTTTTAAAAAAGCTATGTTGAATTATATTTAGAAGTTGCATGTAATTCAATTGTGAACTTGCCTCTTGTAATGTTACTGAGTTCTTTAATGTCTTAGCTTTAGTGAAAATTAAGCAAGGCAGAAACTAACATGGATATTTCCACAAGAAAATATGATTTTCTAAAAGTACTCTTTTTTTCACCCTACTTCCAAAATACTGTAAATATGTTATAAATAATGCCGTAAACCATTATATAACATTTACAGTATTCAAAAGTTAAAATGAAGATAAAATAATGGTTTTCTTCACATTAACAGTAAATTTTATCATCTTACACATACATATATTTCCAGATAAATCCACTGTCTGATTTCCAAATTACATATTTCATATATATTTTTACATTTTATCCATACCTCATGTTTCTAGGTCTGCAGGGCCTTTACTTTTCCTTGTGCTCCTAGACAAGGAAACTCAGGTGTGGGAAGTTAAGTGACTTACCCAGGGTGGCTTGTAGGCAGTAGAACTGGAGCCAGAACCCAGGTGGCAAGCCACGCTTTTCTCCACGATTCCTTAGAGCCAAACTGCGAAGTATTTTTAGTAGTATTTCCACTCACTCTGTGTCATTTAGAGCCAATAAATAATGATTTGCAAAAGGCAATAAAATAATGTATTCTACAGAGAAAAAACTGGGCTTGGATGGTTTTGCAGAAAGAAATAAAATCACTTAAATTGACCTCATTACTTGAGCTTCTTCCCAGGAAACTTTTCTACATGCATTATTTTTCCTGACTGTGCTTATATAGCCCTGATGAGTTTATCTTTTCTGTATTATTTTTCTTCTGAACGTTCTTGGGCAGCAGGGTAGCAATGGAGCTGTAAGTGTAGCCTTTAGAATCTGGCAGCAATCACTGCCCTCACACCCCAGTAACAGGGGTCCCTGCTCTGTGCCCAGACTATTACGATCCAAAGGCAGTTCAAGTTTGAGAAGCACTGCTTTAGAGGGACCCCTTGTGTCCTCGTAGATGCTCCCAGTGGGCTAAGATGCTCCCATTGGGCAAGGTGGCCACAGCTAGAGAGGAAAGAGCCAACTCCTACTTTTATTAGACCATACCACAGATGCCTGGACCCAAAATTTTCTATTCTAATAGCTCTGAGCCTGCTTCCAGAATCTAGAGTGGCTTATTTTCCAAGTCTGTCCTTCCTGCATAGGTCACACCACTGATGTGAGCTCCTTCAATCCCTGAGGTGGCCAAAGATGATTGTTAGTGATGTGTGTGGACCAGCATGGATGTGACAGCCATGATGCCTCCATCTTGTGATGGAGGATAGAGGCAGAACTGAGACGAGAAATGATGGGGTTTGTTTCTGAGAACACCAAGGAGTGAGAGATATAAATTAGAACCTCTCCTAGGGTTTTATGAAGCAGTATTTGTAAAGGTAAGCGTGCATGAGGTATTTTATTTAAAATGTGATTAGCTTGATTTGTTAAATATGTAGATGTATGGTAATATGAACTTCCTTTTATACTTTTGACCTGAGTCTTAAAAACATGTTAGAGGCAGACCCTGAAGGCAGAAGATAACTTGAGCCCTAGTTCAACTATTTAAGTAACTTCATCAGTTAAGCAAACACCCTCTACAGTTTCCTGCTTCTTCCTCTGTGAAAGAGAAGTCATGACAGTTTTGGCCTGTTGAGTTTGGTACATCAGATACCCTGGTGGACGTGGAGTGTTCAGCCTAGTGCTCAAACACTCGTCTTCTTCCCTAAATGTGAAATCATCAATTTTCCTTCTCATGGGTTTAATGCTACTTTTTTGGACCACATGATTAAAGTTCTAGATAGAAAGAATGTGAAGCAAGCTCCATTTAGTTCAGAGTGAATCCTTTCTGGGCCCCAAATGATATGTTAACTGACCATCAGTCTTAACCTCCAGTTGACTGAACACATCTTCATTGTGACTGAGTAATAGAACTAGGGTGATGATGTAACAATATCTGTTTCCTTCCAGTTTCTTCCCTATTTTGGAGGGACCAAAAAAAAAAAAAAAAAAAAAAGCATCTAAGGCAAGAGTGAAAGGTATGGAAAGTTCTCTCTTCAGTACTGGTTCTGAAGTGCTATTACTCCTATCAGAATCTCCATACCTTCTTCTTTCTGTAAGTAGGGAATCTGGGAGATCTGAAACAGGGAAATCCAAGAATCATAAGGGAGAGGAAAAATGTTCCTAGTGAGATGGGAGTTGAGTGAAATATCCAAAAAGAGAGGAGTAAGTAGATAGAAGGAATGCGACAGACGAAATCAGGAGAATGAAGCATCTTCTGAGCTAACTTAAAGAGAGAGAGGTAGAGCTGCCAAGTTACTCTCTGGGGAGAAGTGACAGTGTCCCTCTGAGGGAGTGGGACCCTGTGTGGGGGGCAGGGAGGAGGAGAGGGTACAGGCCTTCACTTATTTTCTGTTTGTTTGTGTGTGTGTGTGTCTGCAGAGGCTGCCAAGTGTGGGTTTAGAATTTTGGTATAGGTGATAGTTATTTCAACATTCATGAGCCAGGGGAACCCTAAATTATGCAATTCTAGCACAAAAATCTTTACAAGGAAAGGCTTTATTTATTTTTAATTTTATAAAGAAATGTTAAACGCTAGTGAAAAATGTGTTTTTATATATTTCACCAAAAATATTTTAATAAGCTTTTTTTCCTGTCATCTTGGATTTTTCTCATATTGAATTGCACTCTCATTTCAAGGAATACTTATAGTTTGAAATAAGATTATCCCTGTGTGACTATAGCATTAATCATTGTCATACATTAAAGTGTTAAATAACATTTTAAGCATAATCTTTGGATTAAGATTTGTATAACAACCCACTTGGGTTTGAGAAACACTTGTTTAGTGTTGCATCTGGAATTTAAACTTGGAATTTTCATTTAACTGGGCACTAATTCAAGATGCCTATTATTTAGAGTATTTCCCCCTCACATTTAATATATCATATGTGCGAAATTTAGTCCAGGACATTGGCCTTGTTTCTCAACTATGGAAAGCAGCATATCATCAGAAAACAAATCAATGAGCTTATCAATCATGAGAAAAAAATCAGTGGTAACATACCAACCTTTTCCCATAAATGTGTAGACTTCCTTCCTGTCTGTACCCACAGAGAACTACTCCCATCGCTCTGCCGAGGTATTTAAAGGTAGAGCTGAAACACTGGAAAGGTGGCCTCAGTAATGTTCACTGAACACTGAATTAATGAGCACTGGAACCATGCTGTTCTAAAATTGTTATTGTATTAGGCAATAAACATCCTAATTTGAAACCATTTTCAATGGGGCTTTCTACAGTTTGGAGCAATGTGTTTCCTAAAACTTAACTCTTACAGAGGAAGGAGGAAGTATGAGTCTCACCCCATTTTTAAATGTTTATTTTTCCTCTATATAATAATAAGTGTTATTAATTTCAGTAAATACTACTAAAACTATTTACTGATATGTGTAGCCAATGATACTATTTTCTAATAACCATTATATTTAATATATTTCTTATTATTGTCAAATTACTTATTCCGGCAAACTGTTGTCCAGTATAGTTTTACCACTGGGTACTCACCAAGTAGATATTCAAATGGCTAGTAAACCCATGAAAAAGCATTGATTAGTGATTGGGAAAGTGAAAATTAAAATATAGTAAGATACTACTACACTCCCTCAAGAATGACACAAATTCAAAAACACTTAGCAGTATCAAGTATAAGAATTCTTACTCACTGCTTGTAGGTGTGAAAACTGATACAAATATTTTAGAAAGTTGTTTGTAATTGTCTACAAATGTTATAAACATGCATATTCTGTGTTAAATAACCAACAGAGCATGAGCACGTTGATAGCGTTATTTATAACAGCATTAAAAAACAAAAAACACCAAATACCATAAATTATGCATAAATTATGCATAAATTATGGTATATGAGTGGCTGAATTTTGGAAACATAATAGTGGGTGAAAGAAGCCACACAGACAAGAATGCATACTATCTGGTTTCGTTTATAAATATATTCTTCCACAGAGGAAACTAGAGCGTTAGAAATCATGGCAGTTATTACCTCTGGGAAAGAGGTAAGAGGTGGGGATTGGGAAGAATCATAAGGGCAGCTTCTACTGTAGTCATACATTCTATGTCTGACAATTAAGTTTGCGAATTTGTTGCAATGATGTTGCTAAACTTTTTTGATATCAGAAGGATTATTCATTATGAATTTGTACTAACTGGCAAACCAAATTTACTGTTTGGAAATGTTGAAAAGGCTGCATGAAAAAGTTAGATGAAAATGACCTGAACTTTTTGTCAACAATTCATGGTTCTTGCATCACAACAATGTACCAGCTCACGTGGCACTGTCTGTGAGGGAGTTTTTAGCCAGTAAACAAATAACTATTGGAATATCCTCCTTACTCACTTGATTTGGCCCCCAATGACTTCTTTATCTGAAGATAAAGGAAATATTGAAAGGAAGACATTTTGATGACATTCAGGACATCAAGGGTAATAAAACAACAGCTCTGATGGCCATTTCAGAAAAAGAGTTCCAAAATTGGTTTGAAGAGTGGACTAGGCGCTGGCGTCGGTGCATAGCTTCCCAAAGGGAGTACTTCAAAGGTGACTATAGTGATATTCAGCAGTGAGGTATGTAGCACTTTTTCTAGGATGAGTCCGTGAACTTAATTGTCCAACCTTGCATGTACTCTACTTTTCACGTATGCATTGAGCTGTGAATTTATGTTTTTTGTACTTTTCTGAGTTTATTGCCATTGTATTAGTTTCCCAGGACAGCCATAACAAAGTACCACAAGTGGTGGCTTAAAACAACAAGAACCTTCTCACAGTTCTGGAGGTTGGAAGTCCAAAGTCAAGGTGTCAACAGAGCCACAATGGTCTGAGACGGGATGAATCCTTCCTGCCTCTTCTGAGCTTCTGGTGGTGGCTGCTGATCTTTGATGTTCCTTGGCTTGCAGCTGCATCACTCTAATCTCTGTCCGGTATTTCATGTTGTTTTTACTTTGTGTCTCTGACTTCACATCAGCTTCGTATAAAGACACCAGCCATATTGGATGGACTAAGAGCCCACTCAACTCCAGTATGATATCATCTTAACTACATCTTAACTATTTTACCTGTAAAGATGAGCCTGTTTCCAAATAAGGTCATGTTCTGAGGTGCTTGTAGTTAAGACATCAGCGTGTCTTTTTCAGGGGACACCATTCAACCTGTAACACTCATAAAAAATGGGGGAGGGGCTTTTAATCTCATTACCTAGCTGTTAATTTTATCATATACACTTTCAGGTTCCTCTTTCCATATCTATTCATAAGTCATACTACACAGTGTTTTGGATCTGGTTTTTGTTTGTTTGTTTTTTCACTTAACAATACATTGTAAAAAACTTTCAAAATTATCACACTGTTTGCACCATATTTATGCTATATAATATACCCTTTTAGGGACTACATAATTTTTTAAACAAGTTCTATATTCTTGTACACAGGGGTATTTTCTAATTTTTTTTTAATGATATCAACACTTCTGACAGGAGCCTCCTAGTAGCTCAATCATTGGATATATACATAACTACTTTTTGAAGTGAATTCCTACATGTAAAAATGTGGGGAAGTAATGCACAATTATGTCTTTTGATAGTCATTAACAAATAGGAGTCTAGTATTAGGTTCGTGCAAAAGTAATTGCTGTTTAAATGGTTAAAAATTGCAAAAAAAGCAATTACTTTTGCTCTAAACTAATATATTTGTATCAGTTTCCATTGTTGTCAGTGGGGTGTGAGATGCCTGATCTTTACACCCACCCACTTCAACCAGTGTTATATCTTTTTTTCATTTTTACCAATTTTTGATAAGGAAAATGTCATCTATTTTAATCCACATAATGGTTACTTTTCAAAACTTTCCTGCACATATATATGCAACTCAAAGTTTCATTCTTCTTTGTATACTATTTCCTATGCTTAATTTGGAAAGTTGGAAGGACATTCTTACCACCAGATCTATCATTTAAAACAATTCCTAGGCTTTTTATTTTTATGGACCTACCCACTATAAAAATAAAATCAGAATTGTCAAAAGATTATCAATTAAGGCATCTGAATTTATCAAGTGAAGACATAAAATACAAACAAATTAAAAAAAAAAACTAGTTTTTTATCATTACTTTTTAAATGATGAGCTGTTTTTTTCCACAAAAAAAAATGGAATGACAATTTCAAATTAAAAGATTATTCATTACATTGCATAAATATTGTTTTAATAAAGCCTAATATAATTGTTCTTGTTTTTCTTATACTTTGACAGACAATTGAACATTTCTTTGGGTGATGCTTCTTAAATTGGTAAGGATTATTTTAAGGCAACTATACCACTGGCCAGCAGGCCAAAGTCTCAAAATGGCAGGTCACTTGAGAGGTCTGTCAGACTGGAGTTTCAGAAGTGATTGGTAGTTTCCTTTAGGTGTTATAAGTATGATACGATGATACATTTGGAGTGGGATGTTGTCAGTCACGGCTATGTATGAGTATGTATATTTGTTCTTAGTATTATGATTATGGTATCTGAATCACTCAGAAAAGTCTAAATGTCATTGGATCCTGAATTTAGATATCCGAATAACAAAGTCTCAGCTTGGATCTCAGCAAAGTCGACTCTTGAAGCCTTGCTTCTCCGCTCACTTGGAAAGCATTCTTAAAAACGTTTGGCTTTCCCAAGGCAGATATCAAAGTCTGTGCAGATGCCATACTGTAGGTGTCCCAAAGCTGCACAAGGAACTGCCCAGCAGGATTTATCTTCACTCTCACTTTTAAACTTCACTGTGTAAAGTTGTGTTACCACTTCATGCGTTCCCTAGATTTTCTTTCAGCTTTTGACACTTACAAAGAGGGAGTATCTTTTCCAATGCGAATTGCCCTTCATTCTGTGATTAGCAAAACATTTATAGACAAAAGGAAACAGTTCTGGTTACTGCTTTTTATCCTCCTCAGCTTTTATTTGACCTCTTGCCAACAGACTCTCCTATTACCATCTTTCAAAATGATTCAAGGTATTGTGGCTTATGCCAAAATCAACACAAAAGTAAGGCACAGTATATTCCATTTGGGTTGATAATGCAATAAGATATTGTTGTTTTTCTTCTGTCTATATATGGCCTTGCATTTAAGCACTTTAGCCCTCACAGGTCCAGCCAAATCATGCATCCTAAAATAGGTTTCTTTTGCCTTTGGATGTTTCTTTGGATATCCCTTTGGTATTAAAATGTGTATTCCAAGAAGTGCTGTAAATTTTAATTCAGCATTTATTCGAATGGAGGACAAAATTTTCCCAATCTTTACACTTTCTTAGATCGTTCATTATGAGTCAAGTCCAGTGTTGTCCTGGTGGCAGGAACGTGCAAGGTGCAAAATAGATGACCGCTGATGAACTAGAAACTATTTTACTGATTCAGAGGAAGAGCTTTTATATAAATTCAATTTTACCCCATACAAAAAAGACACCCAAAACACCTATAACCAAGGAAGTACATAATAAAATTCACTTTTAGGTCAATATTTCCTATGTGATGCTTGTAAATTACATTTAGCAAAGTCTTAACCTTACATGAAATCATGTTGATATATGGCACTCAAACGTCAAGTGTGTTAAAAAGTCAGCCCTTGCACTTGGAATAGCTTCTTCCAGGTTGAGTATTCCTTTCCTCAAAACCTCAAGAGAAGTTACAACATTTGCTGTACATGGATTTATAACATTTAGCAAAAACTAAAATATTATTTTTAAATTTGAAGAATGGGAGAAGGCAAGAAGGCAATTTCACAACAGCACCTTGGGAAGATAAACACAGGGTTATTGTTATTTCCACTTCCCTTCACCTGCAGTCAAGGGAAATGATTCCCATGACATTCAGAACTTGTTTTGTGTCCCAGGACTAGGACAGAGTAGGAGGGGCTGGCCACTGAGCATCACACTCTCCAGTGCTCTGTGCTACTCCAGACAGCATGTGGGGACAGTTGTAAACCTTCATCATACCACTTTATTTAAGACAATATGTCCACCATTGGCAAGTGGGGCATTGTGTTTAGGATGTAATGGAGAATTGAGGTAGGGTGCTTAGATTTGGTTAGCTATGCATTTGTTATTTAGATTGATTAGTTTCATGATATGGAAATCAATCTGTCACTCCTCATTACAGTTTATCTTTAGTGTCTGATTAAATAAATTTCCTCTCCAGCTCCTATTTCATGTCCATCCTTCAAACACATCTGAACTGCAAATGGAAAATGTCATCTCATAAAAATTGCTATATACTTTAGCTAAAATGAAATTTATAATTGTATGAATTTATTCTTGTTTATAATTATGCTCTCATATATAAAATCTGATAATAATAATAATAATAATAATAATAATAATAATAATACTATTTCAGGTGCATGTCAGAAATAGACAGCTAAAATCTCTACCTTTAGCAGCTTATAATTTCTGGGCTATGCTTCCAGATGCTAAAATCTCTTAAACTAGTTTATAATTTGTGAGCATTTATGACATCTTAAGCTAATTTGTATTATTTTGTAATTAAACAATTTAATCAATTTATATGCAAAGTTAATGAATTTCTTAGAAAAAATCTACTCTGGATGCCATCAGGGGATTGATAGCAAAATTGGTCCTGACATATTAAACATAAATTTTATTTTGATGGTTGAAAGAATGTTCTCTATTCAAACAAGCGTAGGATTCAGAAAATGTCTGCCTGGGTTTGAATGTTGGCTCTGGTACATATTACTGTGTGAGTCGGAGAAGTCCTTTTTCTTTTCAGTTCTTTGGCTTCCTCACCTAATAAATTAGTCAATGATAGTAATATTCTCATGGGGTTGATTGTTGGGAGGACTAAGTAAGATAGTAAATGGAAAGTCCTACTATCTTATCTGACTCATAGTTCCTCAATCAAAACTTTTACCATTATTATGTGTTTAGGCAATTGACTTAAGATAAAACTCAGGGAGAACTGAATACAAATGAGGTTATACTCATCTGTCATTTGTCAAAAATGGTTGGTTTGGTTTTTTGTTTTATTTTTGTTTTTTTGATACCATCTAGGTTTTAGACTCTGCTGAAAACTTGGATATAAAGAAACAAAAATCAGATATGTAATCAGAAAGGAGGAGATTGATATTCAACATATACTTAGGAATCACACATGCTATAAATGAAGAGATACAGATTTATTTTCTTTTGTTTCATTTTAAATTATTGAAATTTATACCCTTTTATTTTAGTTTTCACCAAAAGGATCAAGGTCTACTCAGGTTATTTGTGGAAAATGTATTTACCTAAATTTTTGGAGTTATTTAAGAAAAGACACAGTGGAAGACACGAAGTTCTTGTCTCAACTTTACTTATAAGACTCAGATGCTTTAGTCTTATAAGACACAGTAGAAGAAAGTGAAACAATTATATTTCCTGCTTGATGGTTCCATCAATTGTAATCTCTTTTTTGAAGTGTATCTCATAATGACTTTTAGACAATTTTAACTGTCCTGTGCCTCAGGAGTTAAATATGGAGTAGGGTATTATGCTTTATGCTTTCTTATATGAATACTGTCCATGATGAAAGATGCCTAATGAAAACAAATTATTTTATTTAGTTCAACTCCCTGAAGTAAGACCTGATTCTAAGAGAAAGGATAACTATGCAAAATGCCAAAAAAAAAAAAAAAAGGATTAGTTTACTATGATGACCCCAAATTCTTGTTATGTCTAAAAAGACCAATGATGAAGAAATAGGATCCAGCTCATCCCCTGGCTTTTCTCTTTTTACATATAAAACAAGTCAGCACATCTGTACTCTTGGCTTTGAGTGACAAACTCAGAATAGATCTAAATTACAAAAGCAATTAGGGTTCAAAAGAAAAGAGCTGTCAGGTTGGGAAAACCCTCAACCATGGTACTCTCCTTTAAAAATCCTGCTTTTGCTAAGTGATACCTCAGCTTCATTAAGAAAACAATAACTATCCTGCCTAAATTAATTCCTACTACCCCAAGAATACATTTAGTTCCTTACTGGTTGATTGTGTTTTTTCATATTGTATTTGTTTAATTTAAAAAATTTATTTGGAGGACATTTAAGATAGTGGAGTAGATAAACATTGTGCCTGCTTCTTTTCATGAACACATTAAAATTACAACTAAATTATAGAAAAATCAACCTGGAGAACCATTTGCAGTCTGGCTGAACAATTTTATAACTAAGGATATAAAGAAGAAGTCATGTCAAGATTGGTAGGAGGGGCAGAGACGTAAACCAGATTGGTCCCCAAGCTCCATCTGATGGTTGAAAATAGGGAGGGATACTTTGGCTGTGGAAGTATCCCCCAGAGGAGCAAGAGACCCCAGACCTCCACACCAGGCTCCCCAGCCCAGAGTACTGGTGCCAGGAAGAGGAGCCCCACAACATCTGACTGTGAAAAACAGTGGGGATTCCAAACATCCAGGTGGGACAGAAAGCTGCAGGAAACCAGAACGATCTCTTAAATGAACCGCACACAAACTTACTCACTTGCACGCACTCACCTTGGGTTCCAGCTGAGGGATGTTGATTCAGGAGGCATCAGAAGGAGTAGACTGAGGTATGTAGTTTTGAGGCAAGTGATAGAGGGCAGTCACCATTTTCCGTGTGGAATGCTCCTCCTGTGCAGCAAAGCAGGCAGCCGCCATCTTTAATGTGATGAGCTTGGTTATGGCCAAATCTGAATCTGATTGGTATGATGAGCTCTGGGGCTCTGCCCTGCTGACTCACTGGAATCCTGCCCTTAAAAACTCCCCCAATGCTGGAGGCACTTTCTCGGCCAGCAGCCAGTCCTGCCCACATTGTACTGTTTCTTGGAAAACTATCCAGATCCATGAACCCCAGGTGGGTGACAGCTGGCCTCACTGTGCTCTGAGACTTTTCCTGAGTAGTTCCAGGCTCAGCACTGGCACCAAACCAGAGTGTGGGGACAGAGTCCCAGAGAGCAGTTTCCAGGCTCTCGACCTCATGTGGCAAGATGCTGGCTTGGGTAGTAGATGGCCATCAGCTGTGACTAGTTGGCCATCAGTTGTAACCAGTTAGACATTAGCCAGTACTTTAACTGCCGCAGCTAGGCTAGCGAGTTGGTTGGTTGGCAGAGAAGCGGATGGCAGATTGAGGCTCCTGCTTCCTGTGTCTCCAACCCAGCCACCAGTGAGAATATAGTGGTATGACTCACCTATCTATGGCTCTGTTGGTGTTTGTTTTTGGCCTAACTATATCCTGCGGGGAGGGGACCAGAGTCCCTGCATGACACAGAGTCTACATTAACCTGGTAAACACAATTCTTCCCACTTTAATGACTGCCTGAGAATCTGCCTCACCAACTTGTACACCGAATGAGGCTTTATCAGTAGCTAAACTTTAAGGGAGCTGGCAGGTGTCAGCAGGGCTCGGGGTATCCTGGCTCTTTGCCGAGCTACCCCAGGCCCAGTACTGGTGGTAGCCATCCTCTGTTCACAGCATGGCCCTTCCCATATGCCTACAGGTTTAGCACAGGCAGTGAAAAACTGCAGATTGCTTTGTACTATGACCAAGTAGTTCCCAGGTGGTCACAGGCAGTGGGTGACTTAGGCCTGCACTGAAGCCCCTCCCAAGAGGCCTCAGAACCAAAATACTTGGGTATTGCCTTGAGACCACAGCAGAGCACCACCCAATTAGCACCACAAGTGGCATACACAAAGGGAAGTCTCAAAAGGCACCAGAGCCCACTGGGGGCGGGGGGGGGGAATCCCACTCAGTGGGGTAAGCCCCTACACAGTAACCCATGAGCTGTGAACATGGCCAAGCCCCATAGCTAATCAGCCTGAGGGTCAATCTCATGCATGGATGTGCCAATAATCAAGGCTCAACTATAAGAGGAGGACACACTCAACCCACACAAGGAGCACCTGGAGCACCCAAAGCAGGTGACCAGGGAGACTGCGCCAGGGCCCCACAAGGCACCTACTACATAAGGCAACCTGTCCAAGACTGGGAGACATAGCAGATCTACCTAACACATAGAAACAAACACAGGGAGGCCGCCAAAATGAGAACACAAAGAAATACATCCCAAATAAAGGAACAGGAGAAAACTTCTGAAAAAGAAGTAAACAAAATGGAGGCAAGCAGCTACTAGAGACAGAATTCAAAACACTAGTTATAAGGATGCTCAAGGAACTCAGTGAGAACTTCAACAAAGAGATAGCAAACATAAAAAACGACATAGAAAGTATAAAAAAGAAGCAGTCAGAAGTGAAGAATACAACAGCTGAAATGAAGAATGCACTAGAAAGACTAGAAGAACGCACCAGCAGACTAGATGAAGCAGAAGATCAAATCAGTAATTGGAAGAGAAGGTACCAGAAAACATCCAATTCATACAGCAAAAACAAAAGACAATTTTTAAAAAATGAGGCTAGTTTAAGAGACCTCTGGGACAATATCAAGCATAACTACATTTGCATCATAGGGGTACCAGAAGGAAAAGAGAGAAAACAAGGGATTGAGAACATATTTGAAGTAATAATGACAGAAAACTTCCTTAACATGGTAAAGGAAATACACATGCAAGTGTAGGAAGCACAGAGAGACACAAACAAGATGAAACCAAACAGGCCCACATCTAGACACATTGTAATTGAAATGGCAAAGGTTAAAGACAAAGAGAGAATCCTAAAAACAGCAAGAGAAAGGCAACTAGTAAATTATAAGGGAGCCCCATAAGATTGTTAGCTGATTTCTCAGCATGAACTTTGCAGGTCAAAAGGGATTGGCAGGAAATATGCAAGTGATGAAAAGTAAGAATCTATAATCAAGGCCCTACCCTGCAAGACCCTGCAAACCCTACCCTGCAAGGCTATCATTTAAAATTAAAGGACAGATAAAGAGCTTCCCAGACAAGAAAAAGCTAACATTCCTCACCACCAAACCAGTATTACAAGGAATGTTAGAAGGACTTCTTTAAGATAGAAAAAAAAAAATCAAAATTATGAATATTAAAATGGCAATAGCTACATATCTATCAACAGTTACTTTCAATGTAAATGGATTAAATGTTCCAATCAAAAGACAATCTAGGGCTGAATGGATAAGAAAACCAAATCCTTACCTGTGCTGCCTACTAGAAAATCACTTCAGATTGAAAGGCACACAGAAAGACAGAAAGCAAAGAGATGGAAATAGATATTTCATGAAAATGGAAAGAAACAAACAAAAAACAAAATACTAGTTCAAGGAAATGTGTGCATCCATATGTTTACCGCAATATTGTTTACAATGGCCAAGACATGGAGGCAGCCTGGGTGTCTGTCAAAGAAAGAATGGATAAAGAGGAAGTGGTACATATATACAAAGGAATAGTGTTTGGCCACGAAAGGGAATGAGTTCTTGCCATCTGCAGCAGCATGGATGGACATGGAGGGTACTCTGCCGAGTGGAGTGTCTGACAAAGAAAGACAAATGCAATGTTGTTTTGCTTATATGTGTAATCTAACGAACAAAATAAACAAGCAAATCAGAAAGAAACGCATAGATATAGAAAACATTTTGATGATTGCCAGATGGGAGGGGCATTGAGGGTGTGGATGAAAAAAGGGGAAAGGATTAAGAAGTACAAATCGGTTGATACAAAATAGTTACGGGAATGTAAAGTACAGCATAGGGAATATATAGTGGCAGGTGGGTCCTAGACTAATTCCAGGGATCACTGCATAAATTATATAAATGTCTAATCGTTAGGCTGTACCCCTGAAACTAATATAAAATAATATTGAATATCAACTATAACAAAAAAATAATTAAGAAAGAAGAAAATGACGTATTTCTGTGAGTTCATGAAATAAGTTTTCTTTCCATCTTTTGGTCTTAAAGAAACTGTTTGAATGAAGAGTTCTGATTCACAGTACTCAGAATGGAGCAAACTTAATTTTCTAATTTTAAGCCTAATTGTAAATTAAATCCTGTTTTCTGCTCTTGAAGGCAATATAAATTTAGTAAAAAGAACACTGGACTTGAAGTTCTCCCTCTTACTATCTATGTGATCTTCTGGAAATCACTATCCTGAACCTTATTTTCCTTATGTTTAAAAACATTCTAATAATAATATGTATCTATGTACTTAATATTTAACTATAGAATGATTAGCAGAGAAAAGCTGATTAATGTGTTATTTAACATAAGTTGATTTGATTAGAACCTATATCGAATTGGTTTATGCATTCAAAGCACCATACTTGTCACTAAAAATAAAGAATGCAGAAATTGTGTTCTCTACTTTTTTAATTACTGTAATTTTTAACACAAAACTGGAAACGTTCAGAATATTCTTACTGAATTATCAATATAGTAATGATTGATAACATCATAAAATTAGATCTAAAAATGCTAGAGACAAGTCTGGAAAGATGTTATAAAAAATAAAGAAAATCTAATTTATAGTCACGAATTTTAAATAATTTGAAAATTGATACTAAGTGGCCTGGTTTCTCCTGTCCTTTTCCATGACATGATTAATCAAAAGCATTCAAATAAAATTATTTCTAAAATTAATGATCTCAATCTTGACTTATAAAATAATAGGCTATTTGCTCTCCAGGTAAATAATTATTGAATTTTAATCATTTTAAGTGTGATGTTTGATGATAATTTGTACACGGACTTTTATAGTATGAAATTCAGATTACATTTCCAAGCATTGCATCCCTAAATTATTTCCTAGGGAAATCTGTGGACTTGTTTGTCTATGATGCACCAAATCCCAGAATAATGGTGAGAGTCATAATATTTACTACCACTGGTTCTTTTTGAAACATATTGTGTCATAAAGTTTTAATTTTTTTATATTAAGTCCTATTAACCACCCAAACAAGAATCTGAGCTTGAGGCTGGAAAAGACTATTATTGGATATGTCTAATTCATAACAGGCCCAGACTTAATTTAAGATTCAAATGCTTTGGGGAGAGATATAAATTATTTACAACATGCTAGTATATGCCAACTAATCAAGATTAGATTTGAAAAATAGCCAGAAATAACTTTTCTGGCTGCATTTCCCCTTCCCAACATCACTAATCTCTTTTGCTTTCTCAATGATTTTATATGTGTTTGTGTGTATATGTTTAATGTATAATCAATATGTACTGTTATTACATATATTTATATAAATAATCAAGAAAATTATTTGTTTGTGTGATACACACACAATTCTTGATTTCCATACGAGCAGTCCCCACTCTACTTTTACTGTTACTGTTAAGTGTTTCTCTCACAGCCTCTCTCAGTATTAGTTTGTTCATCTTTCTTCACCTCTAGACCCATTTTGTGCTGTGCAGTGTTGCATTTGGTGATGGCACAGAGGGCAGAAGAAGAGAAAGGGGATGGGAAGGAAAGTCTCTTTCTATTGCCATAGATCCCTGTCGCTCTCTCTGTCCTTCTCATCTTGACCTCTCTTGAGTTTTTAAATACAGTTTGTATTCTGTGCAGTCTGTCTGAGAGTATAAATATTCATTAATTTTCCCTTTATCACCTATTTTTTATTTATCTATTTACCTGCCACATCTTTAAAGAGGAAACTTGAGGCAGCTTATAAAAAAAAAAAAAACATACCACAGAATTCATATTAGAAAGATTAGGATATTTGGTTAAAGGGAAAATTTGAGTAGGGAAATAAGATGAAAGTGATAATATTTTAAGTTCAAAAAATTACTACCAATTTATTTGAACGGGACTGTGATTTTACTTCTGGTTTTCCAACAGCCACATAAAGAGAAAACTCCATAATACCTGATTAGCAGTCTCTCTAATACAGTAGGTAAGGGTGAAAAGGGAAAACAGGGAGAAAAAAAAAAAAGGCTCTAGAAGGAGGAATGGAAAGCATCCTTGAAGCTCTTCTTTCCCCCACGGTCCTCACACACACACTGCCAGAAAGTGCTCCGGTTTTGGTGACAAGAAAGGTGACAGTGGAGGGCAATCCTCTGCTCTGCGTTATAATCCCTCCATTGCTTTCCCGCCCAGTCCATGCTGCTTTCCATAAATACTTCACTGGAACTCAAGTCCAGCCCAGGTCTTTATGTCACTCAAAGCATCTATTAAAATTTATCTTCCTAGGCGTCTGTTCCATCCTTTGCCTTAGAGTCCTTATATCATCTCCTCTCATCCCAATTTCTGGTTTCCTCACCTGAGTCTCTCACTTCACTACCTCATCTGATCTCTTTCTTCTGTTAAAACAAAAATGTTTACCATGAGCCCTTAAGTCACATCATCACACCCTTGGATCCCCATGCCCAGGGCCACGGTGGTAGTTGGGTGGGGGAGACATTTTTCTACCATCACAAGTTGGAATTGTATAAATATATTTGCTTCACTTACCCAGGGAAAATGATGCTGATAATCTGTACTTTGCCTGAAATCTAGGATATGACCAGAGCAATTATTTAGCCGTCGACTAACATAACACTTTAAGGTCTCATGACTTTATAACTGCCAATTAATTATTCACTGTTTCCGGTGTTCAGGTACTATGCTGTACACACAGGTTTTCATTGAATATGCTCAGAATACTCTGAAGTAGAAATTCTTACCTATGTTTATACATGAAGAACCCAAGGCCTAGCCAATTCATGTGACTGGTAAGTGGTGGGCTTGATGATCCTGGAAGCACTGACCCTGCAACAACAAAGTGACAAGAGCATACAACAGAATTATGTGCTACCTGCTTTTTTTTAATTGTAATTTATTAGTTTCAGGTGTACAAGACAAGGTAATAGTTAGACGTTCATCGCTTTTTGTCAGTGTCACTGAAGTTCTGAGAGACTGCAAATATGATGGGGAATAAACTTACACCCGTAGATTAAGGGATAACAACAGCAAAATTGATTAAAGTAGAATTTAGAAATTTCTAAACATTATGGTTTTTAAATTCCGGTTTAAAATTGTTTTCTTATGACCTTTAGGTAGTTAATATTTTTGCTATATTAATAATTATAGATTGTATCTGTTCTAATATCTTCCCCTTACAATATAGATTTAGAGGTTATCTATCAAGGAGACTAGATATTATCTACCAAGATTTTATCTACTAAAAAATATAACAGCATATTTCATAACTTCAAAATATAAGGCATTTTTAAGTTTAACATACATTTTCAATATATTTTTTAAGTTTAATATAAAGATTTTTTTAAAGTTGCTGGTAAGTTGCTGGGTGCCATACTGTCTCTGATTAAAAGATCCCACAGTTATCAGGAGCACCAAGAAGGACAAAATGGTCATTTAGTCACAAATGCTTTCTGCTTATTTATTATACTTCAATTTTTGCTTAATGTAGTTTCTTTCATTTTCTGATCAAATCCCAATATATCAAATATTGATATTTGCTCCTAGATATAGATATATAATACCTAACAAAATCAGATGTCTGTTAATAAGTATTTATCCAATAACACCAATAATTCTTTCGTCAGCATAAGTTTACAGAGCTTTTGGTTCACATTAAGAGAGCCCTAATAATATTTGTCCTAGGTAGGCTCTGGGAACATATTCCTTTTTGTTGGCCCATTTCTTTGTCATAAAGTCTGGGAAAAGGACCTTTTTCAGAAATTGTATTTCCCTTGCATGGCAATCATAGGTAAAGAACCATAAAACTAAGCCTCATTAGTCATGAATTATCTGGCAACACAAGCTTCTATCTGTAGCTTAACTTTCATGGTGAACTTCACATAATGGTCAAAAACGCCTTTTTTTTTTTAGATCTGAGGTGTGTTTTTTTTTTTTTAACAGAATATGTAGGTATAATTCATATTTGACTAAAGTATTTTGCTTAGTGCTGTTAGACATTATAATATATCATTCATTATATAAAAAAATACATTTTAGTATATGTAGCAAAAGAAAATTTAGCTAACACCTTCCAAAAGCCATAATGATGTTGTTTCTACTTAGTCCACTTGACCTTCCTTAACCTTGGTTATCATGACAGCTACCACCTGTTTGAAGCATCTACACTGACAGGCATTTTAACTTTCCAGTACAACTCAGTGGTTAAGTGCACATAATGCTATTGCTTGCCAAAATCATAGATGACCTCAAGAACAATTGGGAGTATGCATCATCTTAAATTTCACAGTATAGAATCCAAGAATAACATCAATATGAGGCTGGGTTGGGATAAAGCCCTACTTATGCAAATAATTCAATTGAGTGATGAGTTCAACCCATCACCTATGAATTTTGGAACACAGAAAAATCCAGTATTTGTGCTAATGTACATTTGCAAAAATAAAAATGGACTTAGTTTAAATATGTATTTTGAACCCCGGGTTTCCTCAAGTTACTTATATTTGAGATAGACATTACTAATAAAAAATATTTTTAATACACCACATGTGTAAAGTTTAATTTTTGACCAAAGCATTAGAGTAAAAGGGGGGTGAGGAGACTGCATGTTTCAGACCATCACTCTAGGCAGGTTTGTGTGAACATATAGGAACTACTACTACTACTACTACTACTAATTATAATAATAATAGTAATAATAATAACACTATGCCTGCAGTGGAAGTTTTATTATATTGCTATGGCATTATAATGCATTTTTGAAACTTGAGTTTCCCTCTACTGATATGTCACATGATATGGGTAAATATTACCCAAGCACAAATATTATAAATAGAGTTACAGTAAGTTCAGGAGAAATTGTTAGCTACTGGAGGAAGTATCACTTATCATATTTTACTCAGTCATGCTATTATGATTAAAAAATAACTTACAAGTGAATAATAAGCAATACAATAAACAGCACCATGTAACCTACTTGACTTTTTGCTTAATGTAAAATTAAGTATTTTTCTTTTGTTTATTATTCCTAATTTCTGTCTTCCCTTCCCCTTACCTCCAATTCTCAGTACATTTTGTTAAACTCACACCCTTTTTACAGCTTTGATTAAGATACTCCTAATATTGTTAGTTGAGTACCTTGATACTTCTAAAATAAATGCGGGACAAAACACAATCTCTCCAGGAAATTCTTAAACTCTATCCTTTCAGGGTCGTAGAGAGCAGAATTTGGTTGCTTTGGAACGTGACCTCAGTTCAGGTCTTTTCCAAACAAACCTTGGGATGTTATCTGTGTGTTGTCTTGGAGACTGCACTGCTAATTCATAGAGATCAACAGTAGCATGCTTTATCACTTCTTAGCTTTCTCTGAGTGACATTCATAAGGAAGGGAATACATGCATCATGTGGAAAGGCCTCAGATTCTCAAAGACTTTCTAAAAATTCCACCATTAATAGAAATCTATAAGAAACACAACAATGAAATATAAAAGTCAAGTTTATAAAGCTAATGGCTTTAACTTTAAATTTCTAATTAAATCTACATGTTTACTATACTCAAATTCAGTGGTTAATTTGTTCTCCAGGTAGCTATTCTGGAAATAAAAAAGTTACAGAACACTCTTTCGTGGTTTTTCAAGTTGAGAAAATGTGTTACCTTAAAATTGCAGAATTTCGGTGTCATTGAATATTTTTATAACGATAATGTTAGAAGTTAACTTGCAAAGTAAATTTTTAAAAAATTAACATAGCCTGAGATAGGTAATTAGGTAAGTTTTATTTCCTTCCTTGTGAAATTTAGTGACACGATCACTCATAAAATCAATGTGGCTTTTTGGGGTTGAGGGGAAAGCTGTAGTGAATTCTAGAAGTGTATTAAGAAAACACTTTAACTTCTATCTATGCTACCAAACAACCTCACAAAGGTGCTTGCTGTTTTATGCATCATTTTCTTCCCAAAGGCTCAAACATGAAGGTCTCAATGTGGTCCCAGCTGTAAAAGCACATCTGCTAGTTTAAATTAGATTGACAGCTTCCTGTAGTCCTAGAGCAAGTTTCAAGACTTCAGACTCCTTCTACACTTAGTAGTCAAAAAGTCACATTCCAAATAATTTAAATTGGAAAATCAAGGTTGCTAACAGTATCTAAAGGTTTGGGACACTGCTAAATAAATTGTTAGTGCATAATTTTAATATACTATTTCTACACATTAAATTGTTTTTGCCTTTGTGCAATGTGGTTTGTTTTCAACTTAGCAACTGTAAGTTGCATTTAGACAATTTTCAATTGGCCCCTCAAGTCATATTATTTGGAATCTGATGAACTTTGATAATTGGTATTCCTAATAATTTGTATGCTATCAAAGAAAACTTGAGTTATGTAATTTACATTTTCAATAGAGTTACAATAAGTTCAGGAGAAATGTTAGTTACTGGCAAGAGTATTACTTATGCTTATAATATTTTACTCAAAGCCATGCTATTACAATTAAAAAATAATTAGTACAAGTGAATATTAAACAATACAATAGACAGAACCACATAACCTACTTGACTTTTTGTTTAATGTAAAATTAAGTATTTTATGTTTATGATTCCTAATTTGTGTCTTCCCTTTCTTTTAGCGTGCTATTGTGTGGCAAACACATAGATGGACCAAAGATGTAATGTCATATTTTGTAAAACATATTATATATTTTTACCCCTTAAAGCAACTTTGCAATATAAAATTAAATTCATTAAAATTAGACACCAGAAGGCAGAACCATCTGGCCAGAAACAGTTGCCAGATGATCCTACCTCCTTCACGCACTTACCACTACTCCTGTATTATTAACGAAGCATTGCTAAAATCAAACTGTTTAACTTACATGTAGTCAGCCATTCACAATGACAAAGCCCTGCATTACTAGGCCTTATTAGTTACTCGCAGCTACAAAAATCAGTGTTGGAGGAAAAATCTTAAAGGCTGACTGATTTGAAAAACACAGTGGCGTTTAGATTTCCTAGCACAAAGCAATGCAATGTGACTAAAAGAATCTATGATATTTTAAGCAGTAAAGTCTATTGAAAACTCACTACTCATACACTAAAACATTTTCTTACTTTGCTGAATAAAAATTAAAGCACATTTTAAACTTCTGTTCTTTGAATCAGCAGCCTAATTTCACCACCATGTTTCTTTGCCTGATTTTCAGTTTCTTTTTTATTCCTCTCTCTGCTTGAATACAATGTATTTCATTCATGTGTCCTATCTCTTCCTTGGTTAGCACCACTCTCAAATGGTAATGACTTCATTTTTTTTCTAATTTTTTTTTTTTTTTTTTTTTTAGAATAAAAATATTTTCATTTTTTCTTTTGGGAATTGTGACCCTTGACAGGGCAAACCAAACTTAAAATTTAGGAATTTCAGTTAAGGAACTTTGTTTTTCAAAACATCACTAAACCAAATTATCTTTTGAGGAGAGGTTTTCAATCATATTACTGACAAAATAATGTATTGCTATTTGTTGTGAGAGACAATTTAAGTAATTTCTTACTGATAATTATGTGTAGCACCTGCCATAATGATGGCAGACTTTTTCATGCATTCCAGAATGTGTTACAATTGAGAGAGAGAAGGATCCAGTGAGTAAGTGTGCAGGGAATTGTATCTACACTGGAGTCTAGAGTGAGCAACCTTCACAGTGTACCATAAATGGTTAATGAAATTATTAATTATTGTAGAACTTTTGAGATATATTTTTATTATTTATTCTGTTGTAAAAAATTTGTTTATAGATATAATGGTGTTGAATTAGAAGACATGGAGAGATGAAGAAAACAGGAGTGGTATCAAAGTGTCTACAGGGTTCCCACAAAATTTCTGTACAAGCTAAGGTGTCCTAACAATAGTTCAAAACTACAAATGATCAAGGACCGCTTGAGTAATTTACAATCATCATCCTGGAATACTTCCAAAAGAATACGGGGCATGGTGAAAATTTATTATACAAAATCAAATACATAAATAAAAACATTGTGGTATTCATATGAACTAGAGTGATACTAATGACAATAATTCAAAAGAAAAGTAATGATGTAACTAAATGTTTAATAATTCTCCTCATTAAAACTCTCGAAAATCTAAATTTTCTTGTGCAGAGAATGGTATATAATTTAGTTATTCTTGTTTTGCCCAAAATGAACTTGATTAATTTGTTGATGCTAACTGTAACATAAAGGACTGGAAGAAAATAGTATTTTTATCTTTAACTTTCATTATGGAAAATGCCAAACATACAAAAAATAGAATAATGAGGACATGTGCACTCTTCACCTAGCTTCAACAATGATCAATTCATGGCCAATCTTGTTTTATCTATTCCACCAAACATTTCCCTACATCAATATTATTTAAAGCAAATCTCAGTTTATATCATCCCATCTGTAAATATCTCCATATGTAACCCTAAAAGATAAGAATTCCTTTCTCATGCAATCACAATGCAATTAACTTTCTTCCTAAAATGTATGATATTTACTTACTATTAAATACCAGGTCAGTGTTCAAATTTCAATGATCTCATGAATATCATAATTTACCACGTTTGTTTGAAGAATGATTCAAATACTGTCAACGTTTTGTGATAGTACAATGTCTCTTAAATCTCTTTTAATCTATAATCTCCTGTTCATATCTTTCTGTCTTTGTTTTTCACATCCAATTTATTGTTGAAGAAGCCAGGAGGTTATCGTGCAAAGCCTCCCACAATGTGGATGTGACTAACTATATACTTGTGGTGTAGTTTAACATGTCTCTCTGTCCTCTTATCTAGAGATGTGATCACATTTAGATTTGTTTTTTCCACCCTTTGGGAAGACTAAGTTTTAAGTGCTAAGGGAATTTTTCATCAAGAGGTCGGTGATATCTGGATGTTTCTTATTTTGTGATGTTAGCAGCTTTTATGCTCAATGCCAATCTTTTAATGTATGTTAATGTATAATGCAGCTACTTTCATTCTAGTATTCCTTCTTCATTTGTTAATTGAAAAACTTCTGAAAGAAAAACTTCACCTTAAATCCTATTGGTTACCCATTGGCACAGTAGGTATAGAAAAGGCTGGATAATTGTTTGATTCTTTCCCTTTATGTACCAGCTATTCAAAAGAATGTCTCAGTTCCCAATCATCTGGATGTAACCAATTTGTTTAGTTTTGTTTTGTGTTGCTTTAATATCACTATAGACATTTGAATATGAACATTTAATTTATTGATCTACTTATGCTCAAGTTTGTCATAACTGACCGGGGAGCTTCTTCAAGATTGTTGCTGAGCCCTTTTGACATGACCTTTTAAATATTTTATAATTTTGTTTATAATTGGCCTGAAATATGTTTTAGGATTTTCTTGAAAATTTCTTGACTAAGACCTAGTATCGTCAAGGAGCCCTAGGTCCTTTTAGTAGAAACAGATCTTAAAATTTGATATTAAATCTGAGTGATATCAGGGCTCCTTGTTATTGGCTTGGTTATTGTTTCTAGAGTTCTTTTCAGTGGAGGGAGCAAGAATACATAACTTTAAATAAAATGCATTAGTAGTTTATATTGATACTTGTAATTCAAAACCAGGACCATCACAGTTTTGTGTAACCCCTTCTAGTGATAAATTTTGCTTTTGTTTTCTTCTTTCTCCTAAACAGAATTTTAATTCTCAATGATATCTGAAATTATATTCTTAGCGTACCACGTAATTACTCATCTATTTTATGCTACAATATACATACAAAATCTCATAACAATACCAGCACCACTTATAATTGATTAATGAACGTAGTTTAAAGTTTTGCTTTGTTTTGTTTCTTTTGTATCTTTTGTCTTTAAGTTATATCCCTTTGGCAATGTCTAGTCAGATTACTGTATTTGAACATTATTCATAATCACTCTGCCATCAACAGAATGCATATTTTGTTTTCTTTGTTTTATTTTTACTTTAGATATTTTCAGAGACTACACTTTTAAAAAATATCTTGTAAATATGTAAACATTTTTATGTGATTCCCAATTCAAATCTGCAATACAAGGACTGGTCAGTAAAGTCCAGTTTTCACCCTATCATGTTCACTGTATTCCTTACCTGCTGCTTTAGCTAAATATTTTTTTGAAGTTATTATTGATACTTTTATTATTGCTTAATTAAAAATTCAGACACACGTGCAATCACTTTTCCTCCTTACTTATATAAAAAGTAGCATATTAGTTTCTATACATTTCTCTATTATTTCCTTTTTGCAACTTTTTTGTATTCCTTACAGAACTTTATAATACCATGGTTTTCTCAGTCCCCTACTGATGGACAGGTGGACTGTTGCCAGTATTTTGGTTTTAAAATTAGTCATGTAGTAACTAGCCATGAATATAAATCTCTTTATTTTGTTAGGGTATAATTGCAGTAGGTTCAAAAATGGAATTGTGAGTCCAAGATTCATGCATATATGATTTTGTAATGTCATAGCAATTTGCATTTTTGTTGTGAACTAACTGATCATTATTCTATCTTTTGTTCTAAAATACTGATCTTTTTTTTTTTCCCTATGGGAAGATCTTTATGTATTAGGCATATTAACATTGAGCCTGTGATATAAATTGCAAATATTTTTCTGTTTTACATTTGTCTTTTTATTTTATGCATGGTTGCCTTTACCATGCCGAAATTTTTAAATACTGTCATTTTTATAAAATCAAACCTTGTATCTTTACTGTATGTTGTTTTTGAGCCATAGTTAGGCCATCCACAAGTTATACAGAGTTTCACACATGTTTCTTCTGGTATAATTTCAGTTGCATTTTTTTACATTTAATTATTTTATCCACTTGGAATTCATTCTGGTACATGATGTGAGGAATTAATCCAACTCTTTCTCTTTCCAAAAGGCTAAAGATTTATTTTTCAAAAATCAGTCAAAGACAATCTGTAGTTTGTTCAAAATGTAAAACAGTCAGTCTTTGATCCCCTGTTTTAAAGATTAGTCATTGACCATACTAGGCCAGAAGCTAATTTTTTAAAAATACTTTGGAAGATGAATGATCTAATGAAAATTTATGGATTGCTTAACTTTGCCCCTAAATTAACTGAGCACTTACAAAACAACCTGATTACTCTGAAGTATAGATCAATTAATGACTTTTAAGATTAACTATCAGCATTATGTAACATTCTTGATTTTCTTTTGTCCTTCTAGCGAGGAGTTAGCATTCATAACATATTCTCCTATAGATTACAAACAACCACAGACACTCTTAAAGGAAAATTCCATCTCCTACATGAAGTAGTGCCATTTCTCTGTATGATACAAAATCACCCTATATATACATATATATATATATATATGTATATATAGGGTGATTATATATATATGTTATATATATTATATATAATATGTAGTATATAATATATAATATATATTAATATATAATATATATTAATATACAATATATAATATATATGCTATATATATGTTATATATATATAGGGTGATTTTATATATATATATGTTATACATTGGTATGCATTTTGAAGGAACTGTATAAAATGCCAAGGGACTCATCATTTGGTATTTTCTTATTAGTCCTTCCAACGACACATTTAGAGGCAATTAATGCAGAAAAATTATGGTCCTCCCTTTGTACATGTTACATGTGTGCCTGTAATGTGTGCACAACTGTGCTGGGTCTACAGAGAACAAAAAAGGTTTGTAAGACTCGATTCCTCCTCACTCTTCCATACGGGGCTGGGAAGAGGATGAAACTGCTCTGTGCAAGCAAGAAGGATGATATTGAGATATGGGTCCAGTGGGACCACATTTAAGGTATTGTATTTTACCCAAGTTAGTTCGTAAAATCAACCATAATACTAATAGTTATCACTTACTGAGCCCTTACATTCTCAGTGCTGGCCCAGTCATTCACATGTGTTTCTCATTTAATCTTTAAAACCTCCTGTAATGTATATTATAGATGAAGAAGCTTTACTCAGACCAAATATATATATATATATATATATATATATGTATATATATATATATATATATATATACACATATGTATATATATAACATTATACACACACACACACATATATATATAGAGACAGACAGACAGACAGACAGACAGAGACAGAGAGAGACAGAGAGAGAGTGCCAAGAAAATGTATACACATTTTAAGAAAGGTAAACTCTATTAAACTTGTAATACTCAATATATACCAATAACAAAAGATGAATACAAATCAAATTTCGCTTCTGCAATTACAAGAGGTGCTCAAAGTGGCTACCATCAGCATCCAGACACTTCTGATTGTGGCGAACTGCTTGAGCAACGTTGACCAAAGTGTCCACTTGTATATATTTTTTGGCACCCCCATATATATATGTATATATCAAAGATTCTATTAGTAAATAACATCCCTAGAATGAAAATTTAGAACTATTTGAATTAAGTCTGGGCTTTTAACCGCCCTGCTGAATCTTCCATGATTACATCATTGAAAATGAGTCCAAGCTACAGTTTTGAGTGTTTGCCAAGGATCAAATGTAGAAACAAAATGTAAACACCAAGCTAGAGTGAGCAAGACTATAAATGGGAGAAAGCCAATAGCAAGTGTTGGAAGGGCATGGCTTCATTTTAGGTCTCATTCCAGGAAGGTATTTGTACCCTCTTTGAATAACTCGTGGTGCCCATAATTCAGTATCTTTGATGATTTGAAGTTTGAAATGTAAGGGTTTGGCCTGACATTTATATAAAGTTTAATGTAGACATATCCTCAAGGTTAGATGAGATTTTTCATAGAACTTTTAACCGAGGAGAGTAAGATAATACTCACTTAGAAAGGAAGAAAGATTGGGGCCTATCATATTTGAATATGTTGAACCTTTATTTTTATTCAATTACTTTTGTTTGACAAAAATGATTATTTCTGAAAGTAAATGTTTTCGCTCAAGAATTAGGTGAAATTAGAGGTTTTTATGAAATTACTTTACTTAACAAAGCAGAAATTTGCATGTGCCGTAGTGAGTAAACTCTTCTATATCATAGAACTCCATATATAGTGACAAAAAAATGCAATTTTATGACTTCTACAATATTTTTGTTATAGGTTTCTTAGCCTCTTATTGTGGCCTTCAAAATTCTCTGCAGAGTGTCATGAAATAATGTATGAAAACAACTTAAAATTTACTAAAAGTTGGCCATTGATTATTCATAAGAAACATCTCCTCTCCTTATTAAATAGCATTTCAGTTTTGCTCATCAATAAAATGAGATTTCAGTCTCTATCTTATAGTCTTCTGCCTTCAATATCACATCCTTCATGAATCTATTTAGTTGATAAGGAAGCAGATGGGAAATACTAATTAAATACGCAGAGAAATAGTTACTTGCCATGCTCTAATAATGCTAGGGGCCAAGTCATGGAAAAAAGAGCCAAATTAGAAAATGTAGATATCCTCCTGCAGGAGTCTCAGACTCAAATGCCTGAGGACAATTGGAATCAGTGAAGTAAGTACGCTGGATGTCAGGTAATAGAAATGGCAGAGGTTGTGGCCGATGTGAACTGCATCCAGCTGTTGTTACTATATGGGAATGTGGATGCATGTTAAAAGATGTTTAATTGGTTTTTCAAGAGAAGTCAAGAATTCAGAATGTTTCATAAAATTTCCCAATTTCTAAAATATTATGATGGTGAAACAAAGCATGCCTGTGGGTTAATTCCGGGTTGTGACTTGCCATCAACAGCCCCTACTTCCAGAATTACACCCATGGAAGCAGCCAGAATTTGTGGTGTAAAGTTATTTCCCTTTTGGGTGGATCTGTGGTTTTAAAAGCCAATCATGGCAATGAAATGAAACATAAACCTATTTACCACACTTACTCAACATTTAAAAGGAAAACAAAAGAAAAGATCATGGACTTAACTTTCTTGATGCAATCACGTAGCTGAGAAAATGGAAGATTACAGTTTAACACATTTGTAATTGATTTTGTAGTCTTATATATACACTATTTGTTTCAAAGATAGTCAGTTGTGTATCACGTTTGTGTGCAATAATGGGACTCAGTTACTAAGTAATATCGATTTACCCTGGCTTGATACTAACTCTGAATTACAATTCTCTGATCTAACTCTGGGACCCTTCTCTGCAAAATATAGAGAGGTTTTTGAATTGTTTCATTTAAAGCAATAATTAAATGAAATATATGGCAAAGTGACAGGAGGCATGAAAAACAATATGTAGCTACAGTCGTTGATTATACCCACTGTCAATTATAACTAAAATATATGGCAGTAACTCATGGGTTCTATGTCGTCTCTGTTTTTCCCAAAAAGCACACATTTGGGAAGCTTTATGTATTAACTTACTGGACACACAGAACTTTATTTGTGAAGACTATTACGCTTGCTTCAGGGGTAGATTTTTACTCCAACAATGTCTTCAATATTCTCATTTCCAATACTTTGTAAAGTACATTATTCATATATATAAAATTTCAATTGAGAAGGTTGGCAAAATGTTCATATAAATCAAAAACTAACAGAAAAAATAATTCAGTAAAATCTGAGGCTCATTCTTCATGCTACACAAAGAGGTTTCTTTAGCGTTTAAATAAATATTTATAAGTTAATAAGTTCAATGTAAGGTTTATATTAACACAGAGGAGAAAAGGTATGTTGTAATTTTGTTGATTTAATCAATGATAAGCAACCATTCTGGTACATTCAAATAAAGATAAATGGAAGAACTTCCACACTGGTTTCCATAGTGGCTGTACCAATGTACATTCCCAACAGCAGTATATAAGGGTTCCTGTTTCTCCACAACCTCTCCAACACTCATTATGACTCGTCTTATTGATAATAGTCATTCTACAGGTATGAGGTGATATCTCATTGTGGTTTTGATTTGCATTTTCCTAATAGCTAGTGAAGTGGAGCACTTTTTCATATATCTATTGGCCGCTTATATATCTTCTTAGTAGAAGTGTCTGTTCAGGTCCTCTGCCCATTTTTTAATTGGATTGTTTGTTTTGTTGTTGTTGTTGTTGTTGAGTTGTATGAGTTCTTTATATGTTTTTGATATTAGCCTCTTTTTGGAGGTGTTATGTGCACAAATATCTTCTCCCATTCAGTTAGTTCCCTCTTTGTTTTGTTAATGGTTTCTTTTGCTGTGCAGAAGCTTTTTAGTTTGATATAGTAGCATTAATTTATTTTTGCTTTTAATTCCCTTGCTTTTGGAGTCAAATTCATAAAATCCACTCTGAACCCAAGGTCCATAAGTTTAGTACCTATGTTTTCTTCTATAGAGTTTATTGTTTCAGGTCTTATGTTTAGGTCTTTGATCTGTTTTGATTTAGTTATGGTATATGGTGACAGGTAGTATCTAGCTTAATTCTTTTGCACATGACCTTTCAATTCCCTCAGCACCATTTATTGAAGAGGCTTTCTTTCCTCTATTGCATGCTTTTGGCTCCTTTGCCCATATATACGTGGATTTATTTCTGGATTCTCAATTCCACTCCATTGGTCTGTGGTTCTGTTTTTCTGCCAATACCATGCTGTTTTGATTATTATTGCTTTGTAGTACAAATTGAAGTCAGGGAATGAGATACCACCAACCTTGTTCTTTTTTCTTAGGATTGCTTTGGCTATTCAGGATCTTTTGTGATTCCATACAAATCTGATGATTCTTCTGTTATATTTCCTTAAAAAATGTCATTGGGATTTTGATGTGTTTATTTTTGTTTTGAGAAACTAACATATATCTAATGGTCTTGCTTTCACCTCTAATCAGCAGAAGAATAACAGTTGCTTAACAACGTGAAAGAAAAGATCTCTAAACTGCCAAAGCCAGTGCCTATCTGTAATGAGTTTGTATTTGTGATTGGAACAAGCAAGACATAAGAAAATGTGGTAACTTTCATATACATAAAGCTCTGTGAGATCAGAAACCCTGTCTGCATATTTATTGCTGCATCCAGTGCTTAAGGGAACGCACAATAGGTGCTCAATCAATATTTATTGAATGCGTGTTGTTAAATTTACAGTTTTCCTAAAGACATACTTTTCTATGATACTTTTTTTTTCACAAACTAGGAAGTTTCTCCTTATACAATTATATATTTCATTCTTCAAAGTAGAGACATAATAGGAAGTAAGAAAAATTTAAAAGATCGCTATTCTAGTTCCCCCATTAGTAATTTGTCATAATACCACAAAATTAAATTGTAATAAACTCTGCTTGTATTAGTTATAAAGGGCACTGGTTAAGTAGCCAAAGAAAAGTGTTAAATTGAATTTATTTGGAGATTTCTGAATGACTACTATTTGCCTAGTCTTTTCAAACAGTTCTTAAAAACTACATACTATATATAAAATATATGGACATATATATGGATACATATTATATATTATATATATATATACATATATACATATATATGTATATATATATATATATAATTTTAAGTGATTGTGTTTGGTAATTCTTTATCTTATGTGAAGAATTTAAGGTGATGGAGAATGTTTGAAAGAAATATATTGCCATAGATCTTAGAACCATAGTGTTTCCTGATTATGAAAGATCTATAAATCATTGAATATTAAGATATTCAATACACATTAACTTTTTAAGGATTTTGATACAAATTACCAAATTTTCCTGTCATGTTTTTTTTTTCCAATTTGTTCTTTATTATCTTGTTTTTTCCTTTTTATCTTGCTTTAGTGCTACTTGACTAAAATTATTGGTAGAATGATTTTTTTAATATATCTTTCATCCCAATGCTCCACTCATAGAACTCTTTGTTATATACATATATAGAAAAAGGAAAACTACTAGTTTATTGACCTTTAGCTTTGGAACCATTAACTTTGATATTTCTCCTTTGGTTCAAGTTCACAATTAAGTGTTGTGTATTAGAGAGCAGTGCATTTATAATCTGTCCCCAGGAGCTTGCAAGACTAGACAACTTCAGCGTTAATCAGTTTTACTTAAAATAGAAATCTCCATAATCTATTAAAGAATACTTTAAAGATTATTTGACACATCTTAAGAATGTTCTGAGAAATCCTGGAAATTCTTCCTTTAAATGTTTCTTATTAGTTGATTTTCTTCTAAAGTAATGTACAATCAGAAAAGAAAAAGTAAGAGTGTGCAACATTTTATGAATAAAAGTCTCACAGAGAATGGATCTATAGTAAGGCTATGTCAATAGGACACCAATGAAGAAGTTAGGTCTCCAAAAGTATAGCCACATTGCATCTTAAGAAATAATTGAATTTCTAGTCAAAACATATAAACAATTTTTCTTTCTGAGGAGACTTTTTCAAATGGTTTACCCTTATGTCAGGGTCACGAAGATAGACTAGAATTACAATAGATCTATTCTACGCTGAATACAGATTCTAGGTGAGACTTTTTTGAGTTGTATCAAAAGATCAAGATGATTTATATATAACCTTCTAGAAGTAGAAAATCTATTTGTATGAGTCATATAACACTTGGGTATGACGTTTTATTTTTAAGCATTATGTAGTAAAAGTTTAAGTACTGTATTTACTAATAGAATCTTTAAATAGTCAATCGTTTGTGTTTTTTTTTTTTTGCCATATGTCCCAAAAGGAAAGAAAATATTATTTTGATTTCTTTAAATAAATATCACATTCAAAAATGTGACACATTACAACTGATATATCAGCAAATGAAATACCTTTAAAGATGATATATCAGCAAATGAAATACCTTTAAAGAATAAGTCTTCTCAAATAACAAACACAGAGTCAGGCACTAAATAAATCACCTTTAAGCTATACTGCATTGCCTCCCTCTCACTGGGACCTCACATAAGTCTACTGCATTTCCGGTACTTGTCAGTTATATGACTAACGTGTACATGTAATAAAACTTCCTCTGGCTCTTCATTTTACAGAGAATGGCTTTACAGTACTATTTGTGTCCAATAGATCATTTTTGATATGGTTTCTTATTTGGCCCCTGCTGGTTTCAAATTACATCTAATCCAAAGTTTCTAATAAAGTGAATATATTTCTTTAATAACCTTAGATCAAGTGATCCAAATGATTTTCATTTCAGTATTTGAATATTTGAAAATGTTAATCTTTTACTTAAGCCAAATAAACGTAGATGGCATCTGTTCAGTGTACCACAATTTAAATATGGTAAATATGTAAAATGTATTTTTTGACTATGCACTAATGTGAGCATTCTTTATAATTTTTTAATCAGTATTAAACAGTATAGTATAAACTTTCAGTACATGGGCATGAAATTGAGAATTTAAGCTCTCATTGATATTGTAGAAATTAACAAGGAAACACACTGATGTGAAGGTTAAATTTAAGGTTGAGCATGTGGGAATACAAATTCACTATTTGACTTTATTGATCTGTTAGCAAAATCAGCTGTAAAAGAATAAAACAGTGCATCGCCACGTAATGGATATTTCAAATATTTTTCATTATAGTTGTAGATATTGACTAATGTTACTATTAGTAGTAGTGGTAGCAGTAAAAATTAGTATTAATATTATTAGGAGAGGTCAGTACATTTTCTCTTAAAAGGCCAGATAGTAGATATTTTAGGTTTTGCGAGATAGAGGTCTTTGTTGCAACTACTCAATTCTGCCATTGTAGCTGAAGGTTACTATAGAAAAATACATAAATCAATGGGTGTGCCTATGATCTGGTAAAATTTTATTTACAAAAACTGGCAAATTGACCACAAGTGATAGTTGGCCAATCCCTATATTACTGTCACTTTACAGTTATATAGTGTCTTCACATATTCAAAAACTAATTAACACAGCAATTTTGTGTTACCAGATTTCAGTATTCACTTTTTGCAGTTGAGGATACAAGAGTTTAGACTTGACTTTCACGTACAAAGCAAAATAAATAAGACTCAAGGCTCTAGACTCTGTAACAGATGTTTCTATCTGTTATCTTAAAGTAAACCACTCTGAAAGTCAAAATTTATATGTTACTTAATTGACAAAAAACTTTCTTTCCACTTAGTTCTGAACTTTTTCATACCAGAGCATGATGACAAGATGATAGTATGAGCTAAAAAAAGGCCACAGCTCAGATCCCAGCCAATGGATCAGACAGATGCTTAAGATTTAGGAATGCAAGGGCTGAGTCACATTCAAGTGATTAACACAGACACAGAGGATTGGACAGCTGTTGTTCCTTCATTGCGAAGAGTCAATTCCATATCTAAATATTTTCAAAATACTTGTTGAATAAATTGATAAATGAACAACATTGAAGACGCGAGTAAATATGTTTTGAAAGAAATGATTAGAAAGTATAACAACACAGTTTATGTACATACTAAACCACTTGGACTCCATTTATTGAACAATCATAAAACAATTATTGAACACATGCTCTGAGTCAGATATTTCACCAGAAGCTCAGAGGATCCAGGCAAAATTTTCATGCTCAACAGTCTAAAATATAAAGAAGACCGCTGGGATTTTTAAGGGCAATCAAAAAAAGGAAACGTGTATCTTAAACATGATTAAAGTTGTAGGTTTTTAAAAGGTAAGCACAATGATAGTGTATTTTAAAATATATATCTTAGTCCAAATATACTTTATTTTTTTTAATCTGCAAGGTGATCATTAGTTAGAATGTTTCAGTTTTATTTAGAGGCGGTTATCATTTAAGAAAAAAATAATAAATTGAAAAATCCTATAGAAAAATAGTCAAAAGTTTGAACAGGAAATAAAAACAGAGGCTAAATACCAAAGTTGTTTTTCACACTTCAAAGAAAGTTATTTTTATGGTTTTATATAAAAAGATTGTTAATATACTTTTTAAAAGTGTATTGTTTAAAAGTTTAAATCAGCACAAAGTTTACATATGCCTATATATCAAAAACTAAAATGTGAACATGTGAATTACGTTTCCTGTAAAAACACAAATCCCAGAGTTTATCTTTTTAAATAAAACCAAAGCTTTTGTTACAAGCATAATATCATATTAAATTGGAAACATTACATTAATCTTCTGCTTATGTCTTTAAGCCATATGTAAGAATATGCTATATAGATATTCATTTTAAAATGTTAGTTAATAATTTTATTATTTGACTACTTCATTACCATAGTTAAAAGCTTTGTCATAAAAAAAGTTACACATGATATTAAGAACTTTTGATATTTATTTCCTGCTTTTTTAATTGTCAGAAGGAATATTTCCGAAGAGAAGAAATATTTTGATATGGAAGAAAATTAAGAAGCATTTAAGATAACTGGTATAAAGATCTCTATAATATTCAATATGTGATGATAAACTGATGGTGATGTACTTCAATTTCTTTAAATAACTAGCATAAAGCAATGTCCCCAAACAGGATGATGTTAGTAATTTATTGTATATTCTCAACTAAAGTCAATCACTAATTGTTTTGGAATTCTTCCAATACAATTCTGGTTTTAATTTGTGCAAGATAAAGTATATAGCAGGGAGAAAAAGGGAGAGAAAAACAAAAGAAAGAGAGATAAAAAAGAGAAAATTAAGACAAATTGTAAAGCTAAGCAGGAAAATTTTTGCATGCATAAAGTAAGTTCTCTTTATATTTTCTTTCAAATTAATACATTTGTTAAAAATTCTTACTTTGCCCTCCCTATCTCTCAACCTCATTTCAAGTAGAGACAATAACAAATATATTAATAAACCTGATTCACATCCTTTTCAACTGTCCAAAAACGAATTTGCCTTGATGTGAGGCATGAATCATGGTCATAGAAAACTTCACACACATTTCTCATAAACATTGTCTTCCTTGAAAGAAATGGAAATGTTAATTCCAGTCCTGTTACTTTTTACAAATAAAGATTTCAAAAATTTGGTTTGCACTTTTAAATTGTTAGTGAATTGTAGACTTTATATATATGTAACAAAATTTAATGTTCCTGTAAAACACATATAATTGTCATTGTGAAATGCTCATTCCAGGTTAATTTGAGAAATATCAAGTTTCTGAAAATTAAGTCAATGGGTCATAATCGAACACACATAAGATATTTGTCAATATAGCCCACATGTTAATGATGTGTAAGTGACTGAAACTCCCCAATAACACTGTCAAATATGAATTCTAGTGCAGTAATCACCCAGGAATTTGAAATTATGCTTTCTCTTTTATTTTCTTGTGCGTGCATGTCTTTCCAATCAAGTATTCCATTGTCTAAGTAGTTGGGTTAGTCATTTTATTTTCGCCAGAAGATTGTGTGAGGCACTTTTGCAGGTGTTCTTAAAAGTTTTGAACTTTATTATTCCTGTTTAAAGACAAGCTTTTTACATGCTTCATAACATGTACATTTCAACTGCATCAAATAAATTTAAATTGGAATAACTTTAAGTAAAAGAAGCACACCACAGCATATTTTTTTATTTAAAGGATACCATGTTTCCAAAAAGATAAATGAGGGAGACTACTCATTGCCTGGAAGATGAAGAACAGGATGGAAAAGATCAAAGATATACTAAGGCAAGGCATTGGTGTTCTCATAGCAATTTCTGGTTTTCCTATTTAAGTCTTTATTTCAATTTTATCTTTTCAAGGCGAAGTTCTATTAGTCTCCTTTCTTTCCTTTGATTGTTGAATTGTGATCCTTGAATTCTTATTATTCTATGATTCAGTTGCTCAGTCATGAGAATGGGTTGTGTGATTGTTTTACTCTTTTTTTTGAGGCTAATTAATTTTAAGGGTTCTGAGGCAAAGGAAATGCGGGTCAAGAAATACTTAGGCCCTAATCCTGAATGTCAATATTTCCAGTGTGATCTCAGGCTAGTCAGCTGACCTCCCTATTCTTTAATCATCCATCTGAGAATTAGTAGGACAAATGTGCAATATTATGGGAAACCCAGAATTACTCAAAACATCTCTTGAGATTTTAAAATGAAATTGAATAAAGTCAGATTATAACTGAGATGAAAGGGGGTAAGAAATAAATGATTGAATGAAGTGTTAGATGTTACTAATATGAATTGACCTGATTCTTTTAAGCTATTCATTAGCTCATACTTTTAAAACTTTGAAAAAAATTTACTTTTTCTCAACAATCTTATTGCTATCAACATTGAAAAAAATAGGAAAATGTGAGGATATAACATATATCAGAAAAATACTTGCTAGTTAGATAAGACTTCCTTACCTTCTAATACATAAACAATGAAAGATTCAAAAGTATTTATTCATTGATTTATTTAAGAATTAAAGGTAGCCTTTGTTGCTATGTGCCAGCTGTGATCATGCCTGGTCGCTTAACCTTTTTTTCATTTCCATTGGTAAACTACGAATTATAATTGCAGCAAACTCATAAATGTGCTGTACAAATTAAATGTATGAATGCATGCAATGCCCTTTAAAAAGTATACGGGGACAGAGTAAGAACTTAATAATGGTAGATATTTTTATTATAATTAAAATTAATGTTTGTTAGGAGAGACAAGAGGGTTTAAGTAATTGTTTTAAACATAGGCATTCAAAACAGAAAGAAATTATTTCTTCCAAATGTCATCTGGAAGTCTCCCTCCTTTAGTCCTACTATCTTCACTTCCTTCCTCTCTTGTCACCTTAGAAGGTAGCTTGGGGACTGGGAAATTGTTGAACTTTTTCATTCACACAGGCCCTGATTACTCAGGTTTACTCCTTAGAGAATCCCTCAGCAAGCTACTTGATCTCCCCAGGATGTGACTTCTTATCACAAGATGTGCAAAATGTCTGATGCGTAGCCAGTCATTCATACATATTGTCATAAAGAGGCCCATTTTAATATAATTTAAGATTGACTTAAAGATGTTTTGTGATGTTAGGAAAAGAAAGAAGATTTTGGAAATCAGAGAAAATTCCCTGAGATAATAATAACTCAATTGACTATATCAATCAAAGAAAATAAATTGAAGAAAATAATAAAGATTATTTGAAACACATTAGTCACATTTATTAACCCCCAAAAGTTAGTCTGTGTAATCCATGGTGAGAAAAAATACATTTAATTTTATAAATGCTTTTTAAATGTTAAAAAGAAGATTTCCTTTCTAAAATCCTATTGAGGCTTTAGCTTGGATTTTTATGAAGCTGAGTGCAACCAACACCCCTTGTACATGAAATCTAGATTTAAGGTTTTAGTCTAAGATCACATTATATCTAAACTAGTCTCCCGTGGTAAATGAATGGAAAATATTTTCTTCAGTTCTATCATTTTCCTTAAAAACTTCAGGTAGCACGAATATTATTTTAATTAATTTCATTCTCAGTAATGACAGTAATGTTTAATATCAGACTTTGAAGCTTGAATATTCTCAGTGATAATTTTGCTTTTCATTTATAAAATATCTCAATGGGTTTATGTGCTTCATTGTCAAAACAGGGGAAATCATCCTATACCCATAGATATTGGAATTTATGATCATTTTTCCGTTGTAATCATTCAGAATGGAAATGGCCATTTCAGACCCAGTTCACGGTGACTATGATAACTGAACATTGTAGATTGTGTGTGTGTGTGTGTGTGTGTGTGTGTGTGTGTGTGTGTGTGTACACATATATACGAAGACAAAATATACAGTGATTTGTTAGTGAGAATTTTTTAATGATAAGAAAAGTAAGCTTTTGAAAATTCAGGGATGACAGTAATTTTTTTAAAACCATTTAATATTAAAGCTCAGACAATATATATGTCTAAGAATATTTGTCATGTATTTTCCAAATGACAAATATTTCCAATATTTTTCCAACTTTCTGGTTCTCCTCCACCTGGGTACATTGTAGGATTGTGATTTTATGACCTGTGTTATTGGTTATGGGCAAGTGCAAGTTGCAGAAGTTTTATGAGCCAGCTGGTTTGTATTCTTTCATGAGATGGTCAGTCAGATGTGGCCACAAGAAAGTCACAGGAGAGGCCCAGAAAAACACGCCAAGAGGGAATCACTGTAAAGGGAGCACCAAGGAGTGTGTTCAACTAAGCAGGTGGGGAACTGAAAGAGAGAAGGAGGTGGGTGAGGGAGAGGGAGGAGGGAGGAATGAGGAGGAAGGGGCCCTCTGGGCAAGTGCCTTTATCTGGGGTCAGGATGCAGCACACAAGCTAAAAGGTATAAGGGGATTTCACTGGTGTATTTGATGTGACTAGATCACAGTCTGGGCCAAAAGGGCGATTTATGGCAGGGCCAGTCTTATCACACTGGTGATCCTGGTCATCTGGGTAAAGGGTTCACAGCCTCTTTGTGAGGGTGTTAAGGCAGCATGAAACTATGAAGCTTTAAAATTTACCGTATACAAGCACATAATGGGTTTTCATTTCCTAAACTGCTGGCAGAAAAATATACATAGCAAATTTCACCTAATCTATTATTTCAACATTCCAGTATATTTAATAGTAATGGTTTACTAAAGTAATATCTGCTAAAGTAAATTGAGTTTTACTTTCAATGACTTTTTCTTTACTTCTACAAGTTCTATTTGGGTCTTTTTTCAAATATGTTTCTTCTTGTTTTACTAGCTTGTTTTTTCATTATAATTTCTATCTATTCTTTAAATCTCTTTAAAGACTGTTTTGGAGCCTGGGATTAGCCTGTTATCTCAAATCCATGAAGTTCGAATCCATGAACTGGTTAAATCTACTGACTCCAGTGTCGTATTGTCTGGGTTTTTATTTCACGTCTGCCATTTACAACCTGTGTGACTTTGGGCAAGTTATATATTGTCTCTGCATCTCAGTGTCACATTTGTAAACTAGGATAATAGTGCCAACCTCAGAGGGTTGTTGTAAAGATTAAAATAGTTTTTATAGTAAAATTAGAGGACCTGAAAAACCTGTGGCATGTAAAAGCCCCATTGAAGAGTGTGCAATTATCACCAAGTTTTCAATCCCATGGGCGTGGCTTCTCTTATCCATTGTTCCAGGTATCTGGAGATTTCTCTCTTCTTCCTTTAGCAAAGCCTTCAATAAACATGCAAACTTTTATCTGGAATCCTTAGGTGTTTGTGGTTAGAGGGTTTCAGGGTAGCCAAGACCTGCATGTTGTTGGATATAGAATCCCTTTAATTTGACATTTTTTATACTTATCTGCTCAGTTCTACTGAAATATCTATATTGGGATAGAACTATATAGATCAATATAGCAAAATAAAGTAATCTCAACTAACATAGTTGAGACAACCTCATTTGTATTTTCCAGAGTTATACAAGTGGTTCTTTCAACTTAAATAAATTAAGTATTTTTAAGAAAGTCATATGTGTTTGGATATAAATATTTTTATGAAAAGTAACATAGAATTAAAATAAAGTAACCAAAGATTTGTATATGTTATATTTTGAAAACAATTTTGTCACTTTCAGTCTAAATTTTATTCATATACTCAAAAAAAGACTAATGTGTGGTTATTTTTGGTCAAATTCATTCTTAGAGAAACTAATATAAAATTAAATTTAAAACACTTTCAATAGTAAAATAATTTAACAGAAAACATCCAATAAATATTTATCCTAAGCATCTTATAAATTTTTCAATAAGCTATTTTGATAAATTCCAAAAGATTTTATTCCCTCTTTTCCTTTCAATAAGAAAAAAATTAAGTCCATTCATTTCTGCCATTGTAAAGACTATTATGATTAATTGTTCTCATCAAATCTGGCCAACTCTGGTAACATAAACTACACAGTTTATGTACTAAAGCACTTTGTAGCAATCAAAGTTTCTCTTCTGAGATTTAAACTGTAGGATAAAATCATGAGGCTATTAACTAGAGAAAACAACATGATTAAAGACCAATCCTCCTTAAAAACTAAAGTTTAATTTTTCACATGGTGTAACTTTAAACTATTTACATCAGTTTCAATATTTCACCTTATATCCCAAAGAGTTATTGAATGATTTAACATCACCAAGGGACAGAATCTAAGGAAATGGCAATTAATGGGAGCACTTTTTTCTTAAGTAAAACCTTATCTGTTTTTACAGAGATCACTATAAATTGGCCTCAAATTCACCATGCATTTTATTTAATAGATTATATATATATATATGTATATATATATATATATATATATATATATTTATACACACATAAAATAAAATTGAATGTTATATTTATATACTATTAATATTAATATAATGGATAGAATATATACTATTCTATCCATTAATCTATCCTATGTAGAGATACAGGTATTCTTTTCTTTCTGCATTAGTTCAAATTCAGTGTTGTATTCTGTAGTTTATTTTCTATCTGTGAATGATGACCAGTATGTTTACTTGTTTAACAGACCTAACACACTTCATTTATTCTTAGAATAATATCAGGTAGCTTATAATGTGTAGAATAAAAGTGACATCCTCTAAAGATATTATACTGATATGATTACACTATGTATTATGGGTTTGTGTGGGTAGTCAGTAGGTTCTAAATCCCTGTTTTAAATTCACATCAAAAGTAGAGACAGAACTGTTATTACAATTCACCCATAATCAAGGGTGACCAATGGATATCAAGCCCCACCACTCCCTTTCCCTTCTTCCCCATATCTAGGTAAGTTGTAAAAACCCCAAGTGCTCCCTTCTTCAGCACCCACTGAGAAGTTCAAACCACTCAAGAACTGGACTGAACAAGGTTACCTTCAGTCCAACCCCAGCCCTCAATCACATTGAAAACCAGCCAGTTTCCTTTCCCTGTGCCCTCCAGTGAATTTTGGACATGATTGGGCGCTCACCTGTTCACCCCATAAAACCTCACTGGGTGTGTAATAAAGCTATCCATACCCTCATGAGGCAAGTTGGCATCATCATTCTCGACATCTGAACAAATAACAGCTAGAGGTCTACCTAATATGTTTGGAGTGTCCACAACCAGTGTTATTTAATAAGACTTGTGGTCATGATGGTCTTGAAGTGGTTTGGGCATATATAATTGAGTATGTCACGTACACCGTTGGCCATAGGTGTGGAGATCGGGAGAGAGTCTGGGCACATGGCGGTTTGAAATCATCAGCATATGCATGGTAATCAAGGGTCTGGAGAGGTTGAGGTCACCCAGGAAGTGACTAGAATGAGAAGAAAAGAAGGCTGAGCATATTGCTTCTCCTTAATTCTAGTTCGATATTATTTAATGCTCCTGCTCTTTATTGTATCTCCTTGAGACGTCATTCTTGATAATGTGCTCAACTTTTATGGAGCATGTCTTAACTTCAACTTAACTTGAAGTCACAAATTGATTATTTGTTTTTACATAAAATAGCAAGTTTACTTCAGCAGATAGAGAAAGAATGGTGCTGAAAATATTGGTTAAGTTAGGCTAAAGTTTGTCATTGTGTCAGCAAGATAAGGACCTCCTCATTAATTTGAGTTCAGTAGGGTCTTACAATCAATTGGAAATACCAAACAATCTGGACCTGCTGATAACAGTTGTATATTTAGGGCTGTTTAAATCTGCTGCTTCTTACTCAAGTTGAAAAGTAAGTACATATTATTATTCAAAAATAACTGTTATTCAAAAATAGCTGAACTATTATTCAAAATAAATTCTAATAATTAATCTTTATCTTTTCGGTCAATTTTTAAAAATCCTGGTGTCCACATAATCAAGAGAACTAAAGAAAAACTTAGGGGTTGGTTCCCGGTATCAGTAATTTTTAAATCTCCCCATATCATTCCGATCTGCATCCAAGGTTCAGAAACATCACTATAGGTGAATTGACATTTGTAGAAAAAATCCTACACAACATTTAGGATTTAATTTTTACATTTATCCTATATCATGTTTCAAAATGGATTTAGTATGTTGCATATGGCTATGCTCATTAAAATATAATTCTATCTTATTAGCTAATTAGATCTTTATTAAACCAAAAAAAAAAAGTAGGCCTTAATACCTCCATTTTATAGTTAAGAAAATCGAGACTGAAAAGGGTCGAGTGATTTTTCCCAAAATACACATCTAGTGACTAATGGAGGAGTAATTTAAAACCAGGTTTGTCTGGTTACTTTCATAAGTTAATTCACCTAGGCAGCAAAGCTCCATGAGTCACAGGTTAGGAGTCCAGGATTTTGAATAGTTTGTTCATAAAGTATCCTGAAATTTTGCCATATTTAGTTTCCCCTTGTTTCAAAATGCATGTCAGATATTATTAAATTGTAGAATTTTTAATAAGGCATAATCAAGTAAACTTTTATTTAAAGGTGTTTGTGGGAAAATGACCAATAGCCTAGGAATTTTATTACAAGGGTAACTGTCCTTATCTTTAAGTAAAAGTTCAAATATTTCTACCAAACAACCATGAGAATTATAATGTCTTCCCATATTCTATTTCTGAGACACAATCATAGCTTTAGATAATTTCAGATAGAATGTCTGACCTCTTATAAAAACAGGTATGACATTTTAGTTATTCTTCACTTACTAGTAGCAAATCCTCAGAGTTTCTTTTTTATGAAACAGCTGCAAAATATTTAGTTCAACTGCCATTAAAATGTCATCTGTTAAATTTTTGTTAGTCAACTACAGGGCTCTTGAATTCTCTAAACCCAGGCATCATATTCCAAGAAGGAAAGATCAATCTCTTCCTGGCAAGTTTTTAAAGGAGAATTAACCAAAATGGTTTAGTATAGCATGATGATTCATGTGCTAAATTGGGTTTATAACTTTGTATCATTATAAAAGATTTTTTTTAGGTTACAAAATCTCTTGGAAAATAATAAAAATATAATTCTAAAAAAATATTATAATCACATCTCCCAGATAATTAGATTTTGACTTACAATATGGTCAACCAGCTATTTCTGATGTAAAAAATAACTTAAATTCAGGGGCATATATTTCTTTAGCCTGTGTAATAAGTATGTTGTAAATAAATATTCTCTCATAAATATTAACAACTTCATTCCAGAACTGAGTTTGAGAGGTAAAGATGGTACAGTAAAAGTATTTGAAACTGTTTAAATAGGAGAAAATTTTTCTCGTAGTTTTCCAAATACTATCTTTACAAATTTTTTCTGAATATTTAAAATATCTTCATATTTCCTCTTCTAAGGTATTTTAATTAGAATATTGATTAGCAGGAAATTAATAAATTCAATGCTACATGTTGTACTGCGTGAAGAGTTTTGTTAAATTTGTTTTCCATTTCCAATTCTTTTCCTTAAATTTATTGAGGTAATATTGGTTAATAACATTATATAAAATCCTGGTGTGCAACTTTATAATACAACATCTGTATACGTCATTGTGAGCTTACCACTCAAAGTCTAGTTTCCTTCCATCACCATATATTTGACCCCTTTTGCCCTTTTCAACCAAACTAACATCATACAAGTGACGATGAAATACTCTAAATGGTGAAGTCAGTGCTTACTACTACAGAACCCTAATTTGAGGGCTCATCCTGATTGGTTTAAGATTAATTCCATCTGTTTGTGAGTGATTAGTCCAGGAACCTAGGCCTAAGCCATTCACTGCATAGAATCAACTGGACATATGAATTGGTTCAGTTGCTTAGAAAACTGCCTGGAAGAGCAGAAGCAGTCAAGAAGCATCTGTTAAATGAATGGGTATAGTGGCAAGTTTATTTCTGGAAATAAACTTGTTCATTCTTAATAATGACATCTGTAGAAACATTTGATTTTGTGTATGGAAGTCAGTAGTAGAAGATATATAGTCATCTTCTACCCATCTATGGGTGTTGTCAACACAGAGAGAAAAGAGAGAAGAAAATCTCAGAGAAATGAAGTTGGAGATTTGACTGAACCATACTTGATGGTTTTAAATCAGTGAACATTTTAGTTATAACCATTATTTTAGACAATTTAATTTAGATTTTTCTGTATCTTATGTAAGCATAAATTTTGGATATAATCTCACTGTATTTATGTAGCCTGGCTTGGTATAACATATGCATATGAGTCAAATGTCTTTCCCTGAGCATTTGTAGATTTTTGTTGTAGAGAATACACCTTACAAGTAACTTGATTATTTTTCTTCATTAACTGTAGTATTTTTCTTCATATCTAAAATTACAATAATTTTACCAGTGGGTTTTGGTTGCTCCGTATCAATTTTACCCTCAATGTATGTGTATCCTTTCATGTACAATTTTAATTTTAAGTTTAGAAAATTTTCTTTCAGTATACATCTAAATACATTTTTGTTTCTTTTGTTCTCCATTATTTACATATTACATCTCCTTTTCCTAATGTAGTTATAAAGTTTGCAATCCTTTTAAACTCACAATGTAAATAAATTAAAAAGTAATAACAAATATGGAAAACAAAATTATAGTTATCTGAGAATTTTTCAAATCTCCTTAAAATAACTCTTGGGATTAAAAAAGGACAAAATGTAAAATATTTTGAAGGTATCAATAGCAATAACACTACATAGCAGAACCTTAAATATGTATTAAAAACAAGGCATATTGAAAATAAAAAGACTAAAAACTTAAATGAAAAAATGAGAAAAAAGAAAAAATTAACTCAAGCAATTATGAAAGACTATATTATTAAAAACAAAATATTAATTAATGAATGAAAACAGAATAGTAGTAAGCTTAAGTTCTACAAATTAATAAGTAAAATCAAGACTTGGTTCTATCAGAAAAGCAATGATATACATACTACACAATGGCCAACCTAATCGAAAAAGTAGAAAAATTATGGGAAAATAATCAAAGATGCAGTGTAAAGTAAATGAATTATGAAATACTATTTCACAGAATTTTATGAAAAAAATAAAAAATATTGATGAAGTTGAGGATCAAATAAAATATTAATAATCATATTGAAAGTCTAAATGTCTCAACTTGCCAAAGATAACATGATGACTTCTACCAAATTTTCATCTGTAAACAATGTTGTCCATTTTATTTGCATTATTCCAGAATATGAAATGGAAATAAGTCTTCAAAATTCTTTTTACAAAGGCAGTGTACCATCTATTACAAACAAACAAACAAAAAAACATTGTGAAAGATAACAAGGAAAAAAAACCCTTAAATTATGTTTATCTGTTAAGGTTCCATCAGGAGAGAAAAACCAGTAGGAATCAAAGAGTAAAGAAGTCATAAAGAAGACTTGACTCAATATTGGGGAAAGCTGGGTGGAAGCGAAGTGAAAGTTGAAAAAGAAAGTTGAAAGATCAAAGGAGTCACCAACCAGTCAAGATGGGTAATCTAGCACATCTAGCTGCTGAAAGGGGGACATGGATTAGCCCATAGGGAGCTAAGCCCCCAGTGATTCTGCAGCCACATGTCTGGGGACGGACAGCAGTGAGGAACAAGACCTTGTTGTGGAGCAGAAGAGAGCGAAGAAAAGATGAACCTACCAGGCAGCCCCATGTATCTCTTTCACCTCATCTAATCATGATGACCTTTAAACAGTGATGGCCATTGCTTTACTTCTTTACCAGTTATCAAAAAAGTTCTTCATCTGAAAAGCTCTCACTAAGAACAGTACAAGAAAGAAACAGAATTTGTCAACACACACACACACACACAAACACACATATTCAGAACCAAGTAAGAAATACTCATCTACTACAGTCCTCATTGAAACTGTCCAAATAGTCATTAACTGACCTTGACGTCCACTTTTTACTATCCATACAAAATAACAACTGTAACCATCATATATCATATATGAGTTTTTTTTATATATTTTTGATATTAGCCCCTTATCAGAGACGTCGTTTGCAAATGTCTTTTCTCTCACTTGCTTGGTTGCCTTTTTGTTCTATTGATGGTTCCTTTTGCTGTGCAGAAGCCTTCTAGTTTGATATAGTTCCACTAATTTATTTTTGCTTTTAATTCCTTTGCATTTGAGGTCAAATTCATAAAATCCTTTCTGAACCCAAGGTCCATAAGTTTAGTACCTATGCTTTCTTCTATGTAATTTATTGTTTTAGGTCTTATGTTTAGGTCTTTGATCCATTGTGAGTTAATTTTGGTACATGGTGACAGAAAGCAGTCTAGCTTCAGTCTTTTGCATGTGGCTTTCCAATTTTCCCAGCACCATTTATTGAAGAGGCTTTCTTTTCTCCATTGTATGTTTTTAGCTCCTTTGACAAAAATTATCTGCCCATATACATGTGGGTGTGTTTATGGGTTTTCGACTCTATTCCATTGTTCTGTGTTTTAATAATTGACATTGAACTTCTGGACTCCAGATATGTGAGAAAATAAATTTCTGTTGTTTAAGCAACCCCGTATTTTTGTTATGGCAACCTGAGCAGACTAATAAAATAATCCATTAAAATCAATAAGTACACAGAGTATATATAAAGAGACAAAATAGAAAAGTATTTTTCAAGATGAAGAACAATGTAGGGGGATTTGCCCTACTAGATATAAAGACTTACTGTAAAGCTCGGTTATAAAATCAGTAGTTATCTATATACACCACTCATATGAAGTGAAGACCTCCAAAGAGCAATGATAATCAGAAGAGAATGACAGGAGTATAAAGAATTTTCCAAAAACTGTCTTCCTAGGTCTTTAGCATAAATTTCAAAATGGGTTATAAATACACACAAAAAAAACCAAAAACAAAGCAGACCTTTGAATCAAGCACTATTTGATACACTTTAGATTTTAGTATAATCAAAATTAGAAAAACGTTTTCAGAGTTTATATTCATCTCCCTGTGCTTCTGCCTAGATTCCCTTTCATTGAATGGAATCACCTTTTACTGACTTAGTACATAAACCCTTTGAAGACTTTTGAAACTTATCTTCCCTCCAAAAGTCTTTAGCCAAGGATTTAGTGTTTTATTTCTTCTCTTTCACTATATAAATCAATTCCTTTACACTCTTAATTGTATTTGCTGTTCATTTTTTAAATTCCTTCCAGTTCCTCTGAGTTCTGTAACATAGGGAAAGAGGAATAAGAACATGGTCTCAAAGTGAATCTACTTCAGGTATACTTTTACATTTGGTAACATTAAATGACCACCAAGATGATTTTCAGTTTTTTTTCCTGAATTGTCACAGTATTTCATTCTCATCTAATTTATTGTCTAGTATCCTCTCCTCTCTTTTCTGTTTGGTTTGAGTGCTTTCCAATTGTCTCCTTTCCACTGAATATCTGGTTCTGATTATTTTTCAACAGACACACTCCCTCACATTATTGCAAGTTGAATCTCATTTTCTTAATTTTTTCTACAGATTTCAAACTTCTCTAGGCTTTGTTTTTCTCATTTTTCATCTCTATGAGTGCTCAGCACACCTCTTCACTGAGAAATCCCTGCATATTTTATTAATGCTTCACCATTTCCAGATATCTTATGAAAATATTTAAATAAGATTGAACATGAAATAGATTACCACATGCACAGTCATTCACTCATCATCTTCTTTTATGATGTTGTTTGCCAGCATTTGATCACTCCACAATTTCAAGTCATTCTGAAATAACCTAGTAAAAAAATGAGACTATCAAATTCTCATCCCCCTCCTGTTTAATTTTTAATGTATTCACTTGCAACCAGTATTTTTTTTCTATCTGTGAAGCTTGAAGTTTATCCAAATAAACTTTGGACCAGAATGGTTTGTTTAATAAATATCACTAAGCTACTGATTACATTTCTGAATATTAAGCTTTGTTCCACTGGAGCCTGGGTGCATTTAGACCACACTGAAACCAAAAATCATTCCATAGATAGTCAAGGTGATCAATGGGAGATGTCAAAGCTTCAATACCAGTATTTCTACATCATCTGCCCAACTCTCATCTTGGAAATTAATCTGAGGGTTCTGAGATATTTTCCTCATAGAAATCTGAAAACTGTTATTTTTTTACACAACAGAATGAGTTAGATATATAAAGATCAAGTGAATATATAGACTGTATCACTGGTCTGGATAGAATTTCAAATGATAGGTAATCCAGGTCGCTGTCTTGAGATAGAACCTTACCTTTGGATTCAAGCATGTGGATATTTTTATACAACTTACCATTGCTAGGCACAGTTTTTTCTGGAGAGTTAAAAGAACGAAACAAAACAGAAAACAAAACAAAAGATGCTGTTTTCTAGGAACTCACAGTCCACCCTGAGCAAGCACAATATCTCATAGCCCATAGGAAACATAATAAACGAGCACCAAATGTTGCCTGGTTTAGAGATATGAAGGGCGAAACTAAAGAGAACAATAAGCTGAGTACTCACGTGTTCAGTTGTTTGTCACAAAACACTTTTCCGAGTTGAATATGTAAAATGAAAAATGTTCTGCTTTCACAGTGCATGAGGATGTTTTTAATGCTACAATATGGGAAAGGATAACGCACTTCACTTCAGTCACTCTTGCTTTTTTTAGCACATTATGAACTCTTATAAGGCTGATGACATATATAGCTTCTTTCATCAGAACAATGACCATAACAAATGTACATGATATTGCATACAATGTTAGGAAACCCTTGTGTAGTAGTCTTCTATTCCTGCCACAAATTACCACAAGTTTAGTGGCTTACAACCACACTAATTATTATTTAGTCCTGGGGGCAAGGTGTGGGAAGGGCTATGATCCTTTCTATTCTCCGTCTCTGTGGGAGAATCCATTTCTTTTCTCAGTAGGGTATTGGCAGAATTCAGTTCCATGAGATTGCAGGATGGACATCTCTGGTTGGTTGCTGGCTGTCACCTAGGGAACACCCTCATCACCTCTAGTCCTCTTCCTGGTCCTTGCATGCAGCTCCTTTCATTTCAGAACCAGCAAGAGGCCAGCAAATCCTTCTCATGCTCCCATCTCTCTGACCCACTTACTTGCCTTTCTCTTTCACATTTAAGAGCTCGTATGATTGAGTAGACCCACTTGAAAAATCCAAGATAATCTCACCATTGTAAGGTCCCTACCCTTAATCACATCTGCAAAATCCCTTTGCAATGAAATATATTCACAGGTTCCTGGGATTGGAGCATGGACATCTTTTGGGGAAGAAACTAATAGTTTTCTTACACTACCTTGTGATCTAGAACCCAGCTCTAGGCATCCAAGGTGTATGAAGAAATCTAGGTTAAAGTCCTTGAATTACTTGATTATATTATCTCCACCTCCTCCACGTTTTGTTCATATGATATTTCTTTTCAGGGGGATAGATTTCTTAAAAGAAAATTTCTACATTTCACTCATTGATTATGAACTACATAATCAGTTCAATCATGACATTAAAACTACATAAGTCCCTGTTTAAATAAAGATTTTTGTTTGTTTTAATATATGTTACACAACATTTTGATACCACCATACTGGTGCTGGGGACAGTTTGTCCTAGACAACAAATAAACTATATTTTCAGTATTCAAAAATATGTAATGACAGTTGTACAATAATATCTTTGTATAATCTTGGACCTGTACCCTATCTCAAGCTGTTTTGCTCCTTAAGATTCTCACTGCTTCTTGTTGTGAAGTAATGGAGGCAAGATATAATACTGTTTCAGTATAAGATCCCACTCCCCAAACTTGGCCCAGACTTCACAGTCTCCCCATTATTGCCCCTGGCTCCATTCCGGAGAAGGATTCTTCCTGACCCAGTGCCTTAGTAAAATGTAAAAGCACTTAAAATACCAAGCAATATTCACATTCTTTATGTCTTTTCAAAGTAGTCTTAAGAAATGCAAATAATTTAAATCAGCTTGAAGAGTGACAAACATGCATTGTTATAAACATCTTCTGTTTAGATAACAGTCATTTTCTGTGTCTGACAGAACTACTTAGTTCCAGTAGCTCTTCACTGTTTGCAGATGAAATCTGGAGTGAATTATCTAAACATTTAGAAATCCACTATTGGTGTCCACTGGGTAAACTCTGACAGAGATTCAAAATTCAAATGTAAGTAAGGAAAAGCATGTTAAAGGCTAAAATAGCTGATGATTTAGTGAAAAGTTCAAAGATTCACTAAAAAATGATATGAAAGTAAAACAATCGTTCAGTGAACAAGAAAAATACTTCACAATTTTTGAGGGATTAAATTAGAAATAAATAGAGTCTGGCTCTTCTAATATCATTAATAAGTGATATTTACTTATTTTTTAACAAAATCTCTCATAAAGGACAAAGAGTAGATTTGCAGTAAGTTTATTGATGCCAATTTTGTTCTAGTCAGTTGCTAGAACTGACTACCAACTTGTCATAAATTTTTCAGCTCAACCATAGCAAAGAAAAGGGTGAGGAAGAAGTTTGGATACAGTGAAAGGAATGGAAGACTCAGGTATTTGATAAAGGTAAAGAAGGTTGCCTGTGATATTATTTGAAAATAAAAGAAAGTGTTTTGCGTGTGTATTTGACTCTTGATGTGGCTGATTGGCAGTGGTTACATCAAAACAAAAGTGACTCAAAATGTTTTACTTTACTTTAAATCATGACATTTTTCCATCCATTTTTTACTTTTGGGGATAGAACATGCAAAGTAAAATCCTCGTTTGGACATACCCATGAAGGGCGGGTATGACCTACTTTCTTTCGGCTTCAACTGCAATATTGTGGTGGGTACTTGCCCTGAACAATACTTGAAGTCATTCATTAAAATTTGGTCTTAATACAGGCAACAAAAGTTACCTCTGAAAATAAAAGTGCTCACGTTATGAAATAAACAACAAAATATGCTTTACCAATTATGCACATGGCATATATATCTACTCTATATCTATGCCACGTGGGCTACAATTAATTAGATTACATTTTACTAGTCTCTGGAACAATCTTAGTAGTCAAATTACATCTTTGTCTCATTTCAGTTTTTCTTTTTATCTTCTGTCCTGCAAACTCTACAACAAAGCACCAGGCTTTTCAGAACATATTCTGGTTATTAGAGCTAATAGATTAAATGCAAACACTTCATAACCTTAGTCTATAAACTATAATTAATATTACAATTCCCAATATTAGGGACTTTTACATGTAGTTATTTTTAAAGTGTTTTGTCATACCTAATTAATCATTCCTTACATGCTACTTTAACTTTTAAGTATCATTTTAATTTAACAAGTAAAAGAATATTAATGCATAAATTGTGAAAACTGAAAAATGAGAAGGAAAAAAGAGCTTCTATTGCCACTACCGAAGACATAAAGACTAAGATTTTTGTGTGTTTTTTTCTATGCACTTTCTATGCTTACCATGTCTAATAATGCAACAAAATGAGAGGTGATTTTAACATTACAATGGTGTATAATCAGTGAAAGTGCTTCAAACGTTTGAAATCTTGAATTTCTTTTTAAAATGTAGTGCCCCAACATATCTGAGTATCTATTCATTAATAGTATACAATAACAATCTCTGACCTTCATAGGTGATTCATATAAATTTACTGGCGTCTCCTATATATAAATCATATATTTTCTCCCTTTTCGTGGTCACGATAGTTATTTCTGTTTTCTTCACGTTCAAGAAGGTTATTACTTTATATGAGCTTGAGATATAACTGTAACTTTCCATTGTAATTTATATTACCAGTACTTCAGCTTAGTAAAATAGAATTCTCAAGGACATAACTCACCTTTAATTAAATCTTTCAACATATACCGAAAAACCAAATGGTCAAATAAGATTACACATTTTGGCACCTGTATAGATGTTTGCAACTGAATATTGTTTAGATTTGGGGTAGGGGTAAAGCCATTTCTATCTTTAATAATTAAACACTAAATTTGAAACTGGAGGTTTGCTTCCTGTTCTTTTCTGCCACTAACTCACCAGATGGTAAATGGGATTCAGATTCTCTCTCTAAAGAATGTGATGAACAGTGAAGGTCACTGATAATTTTGTGATGGCAAGTCTCCTCTTATTATCATCATGTGTCCCAAGTAACCTAGAAGGATCTGTGAAAATTGTCTTGCAAAGGATAAAAAAATAATAATTCTAATTTTTAAAAACTGAGTGATGATGTAACTCTATCCTAGATCTTTTAGTAACTGAAATACTTATTGATTTCGACACACTATGGATGCTCATTTAAAGATTACCCGTTTGTTATTTCCACTACACATGTGTTCATGCACGCATGCGCCAGCACACACACACACACACACACACACACACACACACACACACACTCTTGAATTTAGGTTATTAGTATACAGGGCCTACGTATATTGGTAGTCAGCCCAATGTATATAGTGATAAGGCTATTTCTAGAACTTTCGAAATTTTAATTTTATACTGGAGTTCTTCTTCCTGTTTTCTCAAGAGTTTTCTGATTTCTCTAGTGTTATCACACTGAATAATGGCCTCGCAAAAGATGTCCATATTCTTATCCCTAAAACCTGTGAATATGTTACCCTATATGTCAAAGAGAACTTAGCAGATATGATTAAGATTATTGAAATGAGAGCTTATCCTGGGTTATCCAGGTGGGTGCAATCTAATCACAAGGGTATTATTATTATAAGAAGCAGATAGGAGAGTTCGAATCAGAAGTTATATGACAACAGAGGTAAAGGGAGCGAAGGATATATGACAATGGAAGATGTTAAAGTGATACAGGGATATGAGTCAAGAAATATGGCAGCCTTGAGAAGCTAGAAAGATGAGAGAGAGAGAGAGAGAGAGAGGTTCTTCCTAGAGCATTCAGTAGTTGCCCTGTACACAATTTCATTTTAGCTCAATGAAATGCATTTCAGACTTCTGATATCCAGAACTATAATATATTTGCATTGTTTTAAGCTGTTAATTTTATAGTAATTTGTTACCATAGCAAAGGACACTAATACACACAGCATTTGTATTTTCTAGCTTAACTCTCCAATTTTATCATTTGATGACCCCAGTGAGTCATTGTCTTCCTGAAATATATTACTCCATTGGGAATTTTAAACAGATGATCTACATAGCCTTGTTTTTTGGAGGCTTTGCTTATTCCAGGAGACTCTACACATTAATTTGCCTTTATAGAGTGCATGCAATAAATTAGGTTTCTGTTGACTTTCAATGGACCAAATTGCCACTTTTTTTTTTTAACCTTCACATTAAGTAAAACTGGTGAATACAATCAAAAAGATGGTGGCTTTTGCTAGGAGACATGTGTGTACCACAACAACATTTGGACACTTTAGCAAATAATGTAAAAAAAACAACCTTTGATCACTTTAGCAAATCACATTTTTTAAGACATAGGCATGCGCATATATGTGTTTATAAAAGCTTATACATTTTAATGCATATAATGCTTTTGCTTTTCTTTTCTATATTTTATCTTGATCTTAGAAGTCCATACAGTGTTCAAATTACCACAGAAAATATTTTAACTTGATAAATTACCTTATTAATCCATCTTTTTCTATACAGCAGGAAAAACTATAGCAATTGTGGTCCCTGCCTCAAGTGAATAAACAGATGTTAGTACGTTGAGAGGGTATAGTCTTGAACACCATGAATAAAAATGAGATAAAATCATTGTGATGAAATTATTGAAAACTCTCTGGTGAATATCACATTACATTAGTATTACCTGCTCTTTGGTTTCCAGTATGCCAATGAGATGTGTATGCAAATTCACAAAAGGATAAAAACTGGAAAGACTATTTAAAAAACAAACTTCATGTTTGAATCTTCATTGATTGGACTCAGTATGGATGGATATACTTAACAGAACAATTTTGGAATAACCACTTACATTCTCCACCCTCTCAAATGGAACATTGAAGAGATTCTACAAGAATCTACAAGAAGATGCAATAAACTGTGATTCACTCTTTATACGTTACTATCTCAGTGAGGGCAGTGCTTCCAAAAAGACAGGCAGCTACCTTTGATCTGAACAAGAACAGTATAAAATTGATTCCTCATCCTTGTCACAGAAAGAAAAATATACATATGTAAATTTCTAAATCCATTTAGAGTTAAGTCTCAGTACCTGGCATAAATGGAAATAGAAAGGGATAGGTAGAAACATGGCACCTTTGGATATATAGTCAGCTACTGAGAAGTGTGATACAAAGCGACAGAACCAGTGAAGTTGTACAGAGAACTCTCTAGATATGATCGTCCAGTTATTTCACCATATAAAACACACAGAATGCCTTCATTAAAGGAGCTACACTTCTTAACTGATGCTCTGTCACTAGTCTAGAAACCTTTTGCAGGTGAATGAATGTTTGGTATCAAAAACGCTGATCTATCAAAATATTTTTATTTGAAATTAGAACATATCAGAAAACATTTGAGTGTTGTCCTTTAAAAAAGGTGCAAGGCTACATACATTCTAAAATATAAAAGCTGAGTATCATGTTTAGAGACCATTCTGTAAGGGAGGCAAAGATGTTAGGACAATGTTAAATACAAAAAAACAATTATAAAAGAATAAAACACAACAACAATCAAAATCCACAGTGGAGTACACTAAAGAGTAAAATTGCCACTACAATAAACTTAAAGAAACAGATTGTGTCAGGATAAACCACAGAAAAATCATCTAGCATAAAAAAAATAAAAGGCCAAAAAGAATAAAACACTGAGAAAGATGATGAATTTCCTGGAGTAAAGAGATTGAATGTCAAATCAAAAAATTATAGATGATTACAAGAGTGGAGCCAGAGCATAAGCAGATGGAATGTTAACAATAAGACACATTTCTAAGGCCTACACTGTTTGTATACCTGCCCCCATTCAAGACCCATGGGAAGCTCTACCACGCAGGTCTTTAGCTGTAAATAGAGCAATTTTGCACTGGCACAGCCATTTCCTTAGTCAACAGAAAAATGAAAGAAACACAATCCTTTTACTCTGAGTCACCATATTTTCTTTTCTCTTATTCTGGCAATTGGTGATATTTTTATGCCTACCACCCACCACATGTTGGAATTGCTTCTAAACTAAGTGTCACTTCCCTTTTCTCTGGCATTGTGTATGCTGTTTTCTTATCATGTCAAATCTACCCCCCAAAAGCACCATTTCTAAAGTCAAGTTGTTTCATGACTCTTCAAACATGTGATACATATTAAACTGAAATCTTCAAGCAGTTGCTTTCTAACCAGTATGAGGTAGGGGTAACATTACTGGTAAGCTTATTTGTAAATCATTATTTTTAAAAGAAATTTTTAAAAAGGAAGTTAATTATGTGATTAAGGAACTTTTGTGTGTGTCTTAATTACATGTCATCATTGTCCTTGTACTTGAGAATAACTGTATTTGAATTGGAATACCGGAAGATGATGACATTCTACTTTATTGTTTCCAGCATTTATATTAATGGATATACTTTCAAAACAGAGAGAGAAAAATAGCAAAGAAATGCTCTGTTTAAGGTCAATAGTTACTACTTCTGTCATTTAGACAATATGTTTACACTGCTAAGTTGCAACTAACATTGTCATTACACATTAGTCTGAAGTATGTGTTTCTCTAGTTTATTGTAGACAAAAAAAGTACACTCTACTGCACTGATTAATTTTTAAAATTTCTAAAAATAATTTAACAAATTTCACATTTCACTCTCTCAAATACAAGGCTAACCCTGTCCTATCTTATGCTATTTCTTCTTACTTAAATCCTACAAAAATACATGAAATAATTGAATGAAAACTGAATTATGTATACCCCTTGTAAAATAATGACATTGTTTATCATGCTTCAAATAACATTGTTTGAAATATGATTTCTGAGCATAAGTCTCTATAGTTTCTTCGTGAGATTCAAAAATAGATTTGATTTTTCCAATACCTAAAGTCAAAGTATAATGCTTATGTTTCCTACCAGAGAAATAATTGGTTTATTCATTTAATATCCCCCAAATTTAGATTAAAATGAACTGCAGCAATGAATAACTAGTTTTGATATTATGTAATCAGAGCTATAATATCTAGGCAAAATCTAGGACTCAAATCTTACACAATATTTTCTCCTTGGCCTTTCTGTTTAACCATATGATTTCCACATATATTCCAAGAATCACCTGAGTAAAGCAATAATGCAGTATTAGTCAATTTCCATCAATATTTCTTTAAAAAATATTTCAGTTTTCTTATGACTTTCTGCTTTCTGGGATTCTCTAGTCTTCTTGCAGTAGTGTCAGCATACTTATGGCAAAAATAACAGGAAATTAGACTAGGGATGATAATACAAAGCCAGAGATACAGTAACCACGGGAAGAATAGTTGGAGTTAATGTGGGAAATGACATCACAGCTTTTTTTCTAGGTTCTGACAAATATACAGTTAGCTTTTGTCACTAAAGTCTTTCTCATCCCTGGTGGTTAACTGAACACTTCCCATGGCAGGCTGTCCTCTGGAGAGTGTTAAACACACCTCTGAAAGAAACAGCCCTAAAGCCAAGAACAATGACCAGTCTTGACTTTACAACTTGACTAACAAGTGAAAGAACAACTCTAGTATTTCATTAGGTTTCTAGAGTTTTTCAATATGTTTTTCTTACAAGCCTTGCTCTTTTTAAACACAACTTCTGAACTATAGTTCCAAACATAAACTTAAAGCTATCTTGAAAAATGAAACGTGTAGAATCTTTCCTGGAAGCATGTAGCACCAAGTCTGCTTTTTGTATGAAAAAGTACAAACAATGCTTTCATATGGAAATGAAGGAACTGATATCCAGTTTTCAAAATGGCTTTAGCTAGATTCATTTCAGAGTGACTTAGAGCAAGTCTCCAAACTAGATGAGGTTACAGAAAGAGACTGACTTCTCTTTTTGCTTTCAGGGAGATAAACTTCATTCAAAGAGCAGCTCAATTGTTTCTATATTGACAGTCCCATGTGTGGGGACATTGTCTTCCACTTTTAACTCCTATAGACATCAGCTCTAAGTCAGTGAACAAAGTCAAGGACAACTTCCTGCTCACATTGGCAAACAAAACAATCTGAGAGAAAGGTGCCTGGGTACACATTACAGTGACCCAAAGCATTCTTTTACTATTTCTTTTCTTATGTAAATAGAAGAGAGAAACATCCAGACTATGAATCTCAATTCAATTTGATGGATAACTTCTTTAGACCTCTAATTTCCTTTTTCAGACGGTCTCATCTTACGTTTTAAAATCTGTATTAACCAAGTATTCTTGGAGTCCTCTTTTTGTGAATTTTCATTTAGATAAGCCTTTTTTCACTACTGAGTACTCTTTACAATTTTTATACAATTGAGCATATGTGTTTGTGACCTGATCTCATAATATCATTTCCCTGGGCTTTAAAAATATACTTTTTAAACTATCTTATGCATCCACACTTCAACTATATTGAAGTAGATACAATTTTATTTCCACGACCATTCATATTGCTCTTCCGAACTTAATATGTGAATGATGTGAATTAACACTGGTTCATGGAGATAATTTTGTTGAATCTTGGCAATGATTTTGTTCTGTACTTTTAAGTATTGGCCTTGTTGGGGCTCCCTTATTCTTTCAGCCATTGTAAAAATGACTGAATATTAGCCACAAATAATTTTAAATGATATGCAAAACAAATACAAATTTTTAAGTTATATTAGAAAGGATAAGAGTTGCTAAATTATGTCAACAAGTCACTTTATTTGATTTTTAGTAAGACATTTCCAGAATTTCAGTCTATTTTTTTATTTTTTTTAACACACTGAGAGTTATAGGATTGATTCTAACAAAATCTACCAAAAAAAAATTCGGACAAATTTATAGGCTATCATCGAAGACAGGTAACAGTATGACAAATCATACAATTAGGTGTTTTTTTTTTTTTTCTAAGAAAGAGGTGTCTTTGAAGTGCAATTGCTGTGCAAACAATAATAATAACAACCATTATCTACAAATTTGCCTATCAAAATTGTAAGTTTGGCCCATAGAAGAACTAATATTGGAGAAGGTGCAGAGCAAAAAAAGGACACAAAGAAAATTTAAATTTATACGTTTTTCTCAATAAACATCAATAATCATTAAAAAACTGACCCAACTGGAAATATACATTTTACAATGTGTGGTGGTTACACAAGGATACACATATGTAAAAGTTCATAGAGCAATGCATTTAAAATTCATGTATTTTAGTATGTATATAATACCTCAAGAGGAAAAAAGTCTTAAAAAAATTCACCCAGCACCCAGCATTGCAACATTTAGGAATACATCCTCCGTAAACAACTGAAAATATGCAGACCACTTATGTAAAAAAGATGGTTCTATCAGTGACATGTGTAATGACAAAACAATTTGAAACATCTCAAATGTCTTATGAAATTAATTAAGTTTTGTTTATCTACATAATGGAATTCTATGCAGCTATAAAATTACATCACTTTAGAGAATAGATAATGATATTTAAATATTTTCAGTCTATTAATTATTTAAAAAAAATACAAAACATGTACACAGTGTGCTCCAACTTTTTAAACCAAATTTATAAGTATGTTAGAAAGAAGAAGACAAATTTCCTGGGAGGTATACCCAAACTTTTAATAATGCTAATAACATTGGTGAGATTTCTTCTTTGGGCTTTTGTATATTTTCCTAATATACTATAATACATAAATGATTCTGATAAAAATATATAAAATGAATGTCATTTAAAATGTATGTTAGGAGATATCATTATTGCCCACTCCTCTGTCAGTGAAAGGAAACATTTTGGCCTTGTTCCTCCAATGCATGTGATCAGCTCCTTCCCAGCATATCCATCTGGTCCAACTGTGAATAAATATGTAGTACTTTCTGGTGAGATACAGGTAACTAGTTTCCAAGTAAATGGGGTAGGGGGAGTGCTTTTTCATAGCAGTATTAAAATGTATTAATATGCTTAACAATGTATTACAAAAATATCCCATTTGTAATAACAAACTAGTTCTATATTGTTAATAATGACCGTACTTATATCATTTTATCTATATATGCAAGGAAAAATTTACACACACACGCACGCACACACGTGTGCGTGCGTGTGTGTGTGTGTGTGTGTGTGTGTGTGTGTATAACTGGTAGGGAAAAGGTAATACAACCTAAAACACCTGGAAGATTTCATCAAGAAACCCCGGGAGTGACTTACACTGACCTTTTTAAGGGACGTTTGAGTGATGTAGCTGCTTTGAGCTGGAGGAGGAGACATCTTGGTGTGGCTGGGAGAGGTTAGACTAAGAGAAAGGACTCTTGAAGCTGGGTACCCCTGTGTCTGTGGACATGCACCCTCCTGCTCGCCCCTGTGGTAACTTACACCTACACCACTGGCCCTGGGGTCTTTGGGAGTAAAATCACTGCAAGGCAGGAGCGCTGTGCTTGAGAGGAACTGATAAATCAGGTGGGGACTAACTCATTTACATCAGGTTATCACATCCCCCCTCCACCCCTCCCTTTCTCGGCTTATCTCAGAGCAAGTGACTTATTGTCTATAAGTGTCTCCTAATGCTGCCTCTCCTTCAAAGGAGATCAGAACTCAAGGAGTTGTTTTGTGGAGTCGGGGTTATTGCCTATAGTTTCTGGTGCTCGCAGCTCAAAACCTGATGCTCCCTCAACGAATCATTCCGTGAGCTCTTAAGAAATGACTGGTACAGGTATGGGATGGGTATTAGGTCTTTATCCACATTCCTCTTAGAGTAGCTAATACCTCCCAGAGGAAAGATGAGTTCATAGGCCAACATATCAAGACATATGAGGACCACAACATTTTCAAAAGGGAAACATCCCAGTGTATTACAGATCCCATCTGAGCCAGAAATACTATAAGAGAAGGACCAAGAAAGTAAAATTAGCCTAATAGACATATTAAGAGAGACAGGGGAAGGCATTAATGTGAAACAAGAATAGAAGAATATGGAAGAAAAATAAAGAGTGTAGACATGAAGTAGTAGATAATAATAATTATTTAAGTAAAGAGCACAATATAAATCGCAGACTGTTTATATACAGCAGAAGAATAAATTAAGGCATCAGCCAACCGTTTAGGAAAACTCCCAGAGGAAAGAAGGAAAAGAAACGAAATACAACATGTAATAGAAAAATTGGTATATGAAATTATAGTGCAAGCTCTAATATCTAGATATGAGTCCCCAAAGAGAGAGAAATGAAATTTTAGAAGAAAGAATATATTTAAAAAATAATGGAGATACATTTTCCAGAATTAAAAGGGGAAAAAAAAAAAAACAATTAAGATTGGAAGGCTCCAGAGAGTGCCAAAGGGGAGAAGTAAGGAAAAATAAAGCAAAAACCAAACACCTAGTCAAATTATAGTACAATTTAAGAATATAAGATTAGATTAGAAACTAAAAGCATACACAGAGACTATTATTTATACAGACCAAATATTAGCTGAATAATTTTTCAACAACTCTAAATGCAATATAACTATGGATTAGTATTTTTAGAGTATTAAAGAAAAATGATTTAGAACCTAGAATTTCATATTCAGCTGATACCCATGATGTATCATTATTATTAAATAATTTCATGAAAATTTCTCGTAGGCATTCAAGGCCTGAGAAATTTTGCCACACAAAGTCCAACACTAAATACAGTTATGTATAAAATAACCTAAATAAGGGTGAAGAAAAATCCAGGAGATGTTTTGGTAAAGATTTAAGATGGCAGATTTAGGTCTAAATAAATCATACTTACAATAAGACTATATGGACTAAACTTCCTATTTAAAAGACATAGATTCTAAGTTTCAAATATAGGTTCTTGTTTAAAAGAAGACACCAAAAGTATAACTGTAATAAAACGTTGAATATTAATAATGTAAAAAGACATATTATGAAAATACTAACCAAAAGAAAGTTACCATAGTGTGTTAAAGCCAGATAAAACGAACAAACAACTGAAAGCATGACAAGTGGGGAGGCTCATTACCTAATGATGATACTTTCTATTCACAAAGAAGGTGTACCAACTTTAAAGATTATGCATCTAAAAAAGCCTAAAAATATATGAGGCAAAAGTTGACAAAACTAAGAGAGGAAATTCCCAAAAGACCATAATTAATAATTTTTCTTAATTATTACTGACAGGTAAACAGACAAAAAATATTATATCTAAAAAAATACAGTTAAGTGACACACTGGATATATAGAGTTGTGCATTCAATAATTTTTTTAAATATGTATTGTTACTCCTCTAACTTTCAGAACATTTACAAAAATTGATGATAGGTCATAAAAAGTCTCAAATTTCAATGAATAGATCATTATACAACAAGTGATTTTGTAAGTGAGAAGCCAACAATAAACAGAAAAATTGCTCTGCTTTTTCATCTCTTCAGAACTGAAGGAAAATGTAATGCCGTAATAACCATAAGATTCAGCTGCCTTATTTTTATTTTCTCTGTATGTTTTGTTGCTGCTTTACTATTATCACATTTTCTCCCAAATGATGAGAATTTTTGTCTATCCTTCTATCATTTGCATATTGCTTTCTTTGTTACTTTACAACCCATTAACCCTCCCAAAATTTCCCTCTTCTATCTCATATCGCTTTGCTTTTTAAGTGGTAGGTTAATTGCTTAGGAGTTTATATTATGAAAATGATCTAGGCTAGGTTTTGTGTTGCTAACCTGAGTTTGGTTTTCCTGTGTTTCTAACATCAAAACAAAGCCAAACCAAAGAAAAATCAAACAATACAAATCTTGCTAAGTGAAAGCAGTTAAGAGAGCTAAGAAAGTTAAGTAGCAATATAAATAAAGCACCAGTAGATATTTATAATTGAAATCAATAATGGGGAAATTGGAAAGTTTACAAAAACATAGATTTAAGATGAATAAAGATGTAGTTTTAATCTCAGATTCTTCAGAGGGTGACAAATTAAAGCAAAAAATAATTGTGTGAATATGATATATAATTTCTATGATAAATGCTAGCATAAATTCTATGACTTAGTCAAAATAGTTTTCTTTCCTTTTACAAGATAGAGTGTTTAAGTGGAACTGAAAAGCAGTGATTAACACTGCTATGCCATACTGGATTTACTCAAAATTACTCTTCTTATCTTTTGTTCCTAATAGTTTTTAGTTTACTTGTTCATTGCCAGCTGGGAGGTAAATGAAAAGGTATAGAAACTACTCTTAGAAGTAAATGAGAATTCATTGAGGGACACTGAGCTTTTTTGGCTGGTAATTTGCTTGATTTGTTGTGTATAGCATATGTGTTCATGTTATTCTTAGATTTCTCTTGTGCATACTTTCAGATCATGTGTCCTTTTTTCCATATGTTTCTTATCCTTATCCTTTCTTCCCCTTGGAAGGAGAAGTTTGCCTATAACAACTGAAGTTACGTTTTTAGTTCATTTATATTATTTGTTCAAACACTCTTTTTTCCCCCTCCAGAATGAGGTGGAATGTAATTAAAATGTATTACTGCATCAGCCAAATGTCAACCTCACTTTTTTCCATTAAAAGTTGTGGTTCACTTTTTTAAAATGCCAGAGTCCAGAGAAAATTTAAGCTAGAGTATCAGTTAAGATAATATATTTTTTCTCAACCCAAAATGTCAATGAAGATGTTACTTATAAATACATATATATATATATATATATATATATATATATATATATATATATATATATATATATATATATATATAAATCACTTCATACCCACGCACACAGAGCACACACTTTGGCTTTTCTTTTTCTTATCTCAGTTTTTCTTAATGAGAATAGATATCCACTTGAAATTTAGGGGACATAATTTCACAAACATTTTGTTTTGTCCACATTTAATTATATGAATGGTATCCTCCATCAAAATAAAATCATACAGAGAGATACTCTATCAGTTAGAAAACATATAACCCAGTGTCTCATTAGGTAACATATGTAAGATCTTTGCCTTGCTAGCTATTTTCTCTCAGTTTCAACCCCTGCCTTCTAGTCTCTGCTCTGGGATGCCAAGGTTGGCACTCTGCAAACCACATTTCCCCTTTGCCAGATGGTTCCAGCTGTGCCAGTAGGGTGGATAGAGAGAGAGTGGTAGGCTAGAGAAGAAAAGAAACGTTTGTTCCTGTTTGCCTTCTGTCCTGTCAGCCACTCACCAATGTCCTTACCCTGGCAGTGGCAAATTGGCTGTTTTCCAACACTTTGAGAATCAACCCCCCCTAAGGGACATCAGCAGCAGTTGGCTGGCTCGCCATCCTCTCTGGCCTCAATCCCAGCCCCACGTGGCATCTTCTCTACGCTCCAGAGGCACCAGAACCAGCCCAGCAGTGCATCCACTTCAGAGATCTGAGTCTCAGCTCCTCCAGATTTCTAAGTTTCCAAACTCTTCCCTCTATATTCCCATCCCAGTAATGGTTACTGGAAATTGCTTTCCGAAGTGACTACATCTGTGACATCCTAGTATTCTTTTTTTGCCATTTCTCTTATTCAATGTCTGGTTAGTCATTCTCTAGATTAAACTGTCCGTAGCAAAATAAATGGTGTACTCTCTGTCCCTGACTGAACGCTGGCAACATGCATTTTGTTTTCACATATTCTTAGAACCGCCACTGTTTATTGAGTAGATATTTAACACCTACATAGAAAACTACATATAACCTACAGAACACCTACATATGACATGTAATGGTCCAGAGACCTCCAGAAGATTTGATTCAACCCTTTGAAACGATGAAGGCCAAGGGCTTACCTGATAATCTTCTGTGCTGAAAAAGCTGGTGGTGGTAAAACTCAGTGCTGGTTTGGAAAGAAGCATGGGCTGCAAAGGCCCCCAAAGTCTGACGGATATGAGGAATGAGAATACCGTTTTGGATCTGACCATTCAGCAAATTGAACATTTGAACAAAACCTACAATGCAAATGCTCCTCTTGTTCTAATGAACTCGTTTAACATGGATGAAGATCATATATATATATATATATATATATATATATATATATATATATATATATATATATATTATATATATATCAGAAGTGCAGTCATTGTCATGTGAAAATCTACACTTTTAACCAAAGCAGGCACCCATGGATTAATAAAGAATCTTACTGCCTGTAGCGAAGGATGTGTCATACTCGGGAAAATACAGAAACTTGGTACTTTCCAGGTCACGGTGATATTTACTCCAGTTTCTACAATTCTGATTTGCTGGATACCTTTGGAGGAGAAGGCAAAGAGTATATTTTTGTGTCTAATATAGACAATCTGGGTGCTACAGTGGATCTTTATATTCTTAATCATCTAATGAACCCACCCAGTGGAAAACCCTGTGAATTTGTCATGGAAGCCCCAAATAAAACACGTGCAAATGGAAAGGGTGGGACACTCACTTGGTGTGAAGCTGAGACTGGTGGAAATCGTCCCAGTGCCAAAAGCACGTATAGATGAGTTCAAGTTTGTATGAAAATTCAAAATATTCCACACACACAACCTCTGGATCTCGCTTGCAGCAGCGAGGACTGCAGGAACAGAATGCTGTTGACATGGAAATCATGTCAATGCACTGAATATCCTTCAGTTAGAAACTGCAGTAGGGGCTGCCACTATGAGTTTTGAGAACTCTCTAGGTATTAACGTTCCTAAGACCAACTTGCTGCCTGTCAAAACCACATTCGATCTCTTGCTTGTGATATCAAACCTCTACAGCCTTAATGCAGGATCTTTGGCAATGAGTGAAAAGTGGGAATTTCTTTCAGTGCCTTTGGTTCAAGTAGGCAGTTATTTTACAGAGTTTCAGGATTATCTAAGGAGATTCGAAAGTATACCAGATATGCGTGAACTGGATCACCTAACAGTTTCAGGAAATGTGATGTTTGGCAAGAAACTTTCACTAAAGGGAATAGTTACCATCATCGCCAGTCATGGTAACCAAATTGGCATCCTCCTGAGAGCAGTATTAGAGAATGAGATTCTATCTGGGAAACTGTCTCCCTTGGACCACTGAAGTGAAAAATACTGTGTTTATTTTATACCAATTACAGCCTAAATCGTTTCTTACAATGAAATGCTCTCTAAGATCCTAACATAGGCAGGTACTTGACTATGTTATTGTGCTCTGCTGTGTTAATTTTTAAAGTAGAGCTTTCTGCAGTATGCTTGTAATCCAAGAAAAACACAAATGGAAACAATACTTTTCTTCTTTGACGAGGACCCTGAAAGTCAGTTCATCTTAAAGTGCAATATTATTTAATCTTAGAACTGGGGCAGCTCTGCTGGAAAATCTTTTAATACAAGGCTCAATGATGGTGACTTTGAACTGCTTGTTATTTCAAAAATAAAGCTGTGAAGGAAAAAATGTAGTTATCTGACATTAGGGTGACTCTACGATCACACTTACATTTGGCTATTGTTTTTTAAGAGAAGTCTACACTATAAGAAAAAAAATCAATTTAAAAAATGTAAATTGCGTGCTCGCTTCGGCAGCACATATACTAAAATTCGAATGATACAGAGAAGTTAGCATGGCCCCTGCGCAAGGATGACACGCAAATTCGTGAAGCGTTCCATATTTTTGTTTAGTGGTTACCAGAGGGTAAGGTGGGTGGGGGGTGGGAGATGAGGGTAAAGGGGATCAAATATATGGTGATGGAAGGAGAACTGACTCTGGTGGTGAACACACAATGGGATTTATAGATGATGTAATACAGAATTGTACACCTGAAATCTGTCATTTCACCAGCAATTGTCATCCCAATAAAATAAAATTAAAAACCTGTAAATTGCACCATTTTCAGAGACACATTAACCATTGAAAGTTTCAGCCACAACTGAAGAAATGCATTTACTTCATCCAATATAGTTTCATTTTGCAAGATGTATGCCTGCCTCTCACCACGAACATGTCTTTGGCCACCCAAAAGCCACCGGTGTTGATAATTGCACTATCTAGTTATTGACCACGCCACCAACTTTAGACATCTACCTTGTGCATAGAAATTCAACGTAGTTTACAGAATCACTTCAGCCAGTGTTAGATTTACAGATAACATGAAGAGATGCAGGTGGAAAATACAACACGAAACCAGGGCAGGAAAGGGACTCTGTGGAAGAGACTGGGAGTTTTCTGCCTTGATAACCATTCCCCTGCCCCCTTCTCTTTCCTAACAGAATGTAAAATGGCAATGTTCTCAGTAATAGGACTATATATTTCCCAGACACACGTGAAGCTAGTTTTAACAAGGTAACTAAGTTCAGTTAATGAAGTGTAATCAGCAGTGTTATGTGGTACTTTCAGGGTGTTTAACGGAAAGGCAGAGGGTGGAAATTATACTTCTGGGTAGGATAGATTAGATAGCAATAAAACAGCACTTCTGCTGAAAATAAAGGCAAAATCCTGATAATATACAGAAGTAACATATTTAGTGGCAGTCAAGAGACAATAAGAACCAGGAAGGAGAGCTGAAGAAAAGCTGTCAGGAGCTCCGCTGAGCTGGGAGAAAACTGAGCTGTCAGGTGATTACATAGCTGATTACAGCAACTAGCCCGAAATGAAAGAGTTAAGCCTTTAATCGTTTTCTGAGATGATTATAAACAGGAGGCTGAAATCAGAGAAAAGCTGACACCCCCCCCACCCACCCCCACCCGATTTCATTTCCCCCGTGGAAAGGCTGACCAGTCAAAGATCAGGTGGATCAGCAGAGATGTGGGAGTAGTTCCACATTTGAAGGAGCCCTGAACAAAAGGCCCTTGCAATTTTATGGACCATGGGGCCCGGGTGAGGTGAGGGGGAAGGGCTAGGAGTGGAAAAGTACTGGTTACGGAGTTCTAGTGGGAAAAATGTCTCACTCCCTCCCACCCCACGCCCCATAAGGAGACCTTGTCAGAGATGCCTGAAGATGACCTTGGCCCTAGGCCTAAGATAAGGAGACCTAGGAATGAAGGTACAGGGGCTAGGTATTTAAATATGAGAAGAGAACAGCCGGCCAGAGGGACGAGTCCTTGACAACACTCCCTTCAGAGACTTCAGTGCACTGGCTGTGCAGCAAATTTGGTGGGAGGAGGGTAGCTTTCCCCTTTGAGGTCTGTCAGGGAAAGCTTTGGCCTATGCTCAGGCCTGAAAAAGCACACAGAGGTGTTTCATCAGGAGCCAGACTCCTCAGAGGTGAAGTCATTTCTGTACTGCGTTTTACTCTGGGGTCAATTGGTAACTCCAGACAGCAACAGAGGGCTCAGAATGTAAGCCTTGAGACCCTGGAGGAAGCTGCTGGAGGGTAGAGGAATCCATAGTGTTATGGTGGAACTGGGCAGCACCAAGCAGGAGATTCAGTTTCCCCTGAAAATATTCTCCAAATTCTGGGCTAAATGGGGTGGGAGATTTAAAAGTGGTGGAAAGCCTCTGAAAAGCATAACAGCTATCAACAGTCTTATAATAATTATAGTTTCAGACCTGAAACTGGGAAAGGTCGTGGAGAATACCCAAAGCTCTTGGTTGAGTTTAAGAAGTACAATAAGTGTTAATGGGGCTGCAAGCTGTAAATCAGAAGAGTTCTAGTTACACCAATACAGCTTTAGCATAGTGGGAAAGAGATAATAATGTCTGGAGAAATAGATCATCGCCTCAAGCCTCTATAATTTTTTACTACAGAACAACTAGTATTTAATAAAAATTGCTAGACCATAAAATTAATAAATAGAAAAATAAAATAAATAGAAACAGGCTCACAGGTAACGGAGATACTGGTGCTACCTAACAAGGACATAAAACTAATTATAATCAGTATATTACACTCTAGAAAAATAGATGAAAAGATGGAGATTTCGGCCGAGAATCGGTATCTATAAAAGGAAAGAGACTTCTAGAACTGAAAATAAATGATCATAGAATGATTATATTGGCAGAATGAAGACAACAGAAGATTACTGACACTGACATGTTAATATGAGATTAAAAGTGAAGTATAGAAAGAGAAAAGGAACATTAAAAATATGACGGTTATAGGAGATTTGTGAGACAAACGAAAAGTCTTATATACATGTAACTGGAATGCTAAAGGGAGAGAAAGAAAAAATAAGGCAGAGGTAATATTTTAAGAGATAATGGCAAGAATTCTGCAAAAGTAATGCAAAACATCAAACAATAGATCAAAGTTCTGAAACACAGGCAAGATAAATACAAAGAAAACCTCACATTCTATTAAAACCACAGAAAAGTGAGGACAGGGGAAATTGTTAAGCAACCTAAGGAAAAGAAACATTACCTTCACAGGAACAACCATGAGACATACAGCTGGCCTCTCAAGAAGAGCTGTGGAAATCATGAGACAATATAATAGCGTATTTCAAATATTGAAGAAAATAACTGCCAATATAGAATCCATTATTAATTACCAACAGGTCGTTCAAAACTGAAATGAAATACAGATTTTTAAAGAAAAATACTAAGAACATTAAAAGAAAAACTAAGTAATGTTCCTCAGGTAGAAGAAAATATATCCTACAGGGAAAAATAGAAATGTAGTAAATACAAAATACATTTTTTAAATATACAGGCAAATATAAATGAATATTGACTGCAAATGAAACCACAATCGTGTCTTGATTAAAATAACAATTTAACATTAAAATGCATGGCAATTTTACTAAAAGTTGGGAGAGGATAAATAGAATGAAAGTGTTCTAAGATTCTAACATAATAAGGGGAAGTAATAAAAACGCGTTTTTTTTATTGTAATCTGTCAAAAATGCATGTAATTATTATGACTATTGCTAAAAGTAGTAAAAGTTTAACAATTTAATAGAGCAAAATGAAATAGTAATAAAATGTTTCATTATAAAAAGGGCAAGAAACAAAAGCAAATATAAAACAGATGGGTTACATTAAAAACAGATAGTAGTAGAGTAAATAAGAACCTAAATATTTCAGTACTTATATTAAAAATAAATTAATTAAATTCTCCAGTTGAAAGACTAAGGTGCCAGGAAACAGAAAGCCATGTGTATGCTGGGGAACTATGTGGAGGGACATCATTTTTATAGTTCTGTTGGATACAGGGGCCGCGTCACAACCCTCCCAGGATTCAACTGATGAAGTTTGGGCAGGAAAGGGAGGGGAAAGGATGCAAATGTGATCTGGTGGGTGAAACCTTTGGGGCTATTTCATGTGCTGCCGCTGCTCCTACATCTGCAGTTGTTATTCTCGATGGTTGTGCGTCTCTGTTCCACAGGAGCCAGAGGGATTTTCCTGATGGGGAGGGAAGTCCTGTGAGTAGAGAAGTGCTGGTGAGACAACCTCCCCTCCACTTTCCATCAGTGGAGGAGGCAGAGGACATGTGAGTGCTTCTGTCCTCTTAAAGTCTCCAACAGATTGACAATGTCTTGCTAGTTGTCAAGTCAGAAAACTGTGGCAATGACCCTGACTTTAGTAGCACAGCTTTGCTCACAGGGATGGCTGATAAACTCCAAAACAGTTCAGGAGCTTGTTCTCTGAATAAAGTTTCTTGGAACTATGTGGGCGGGTTTGCAATACTCCATCCCTCTGGAAATCACAGAAAAACATATTTTTGCAGCCTCTACCACCAAAAGGTAAGCCTTAAAACATCAAATTCTTTGTGTATCAGATGCAGTTTGTGCCTCGCTGGGACATTCTAAGTTGGTCATTTATGTGGGAGAATGTGAAAATCCTCACCCTAAAAATGGGTTCCAAACCAACAGGCTTGGAAGCTATCCAGCAAGTGGAAGCTCTCCACCTTTGGGTCCACACAATTTAATAATCCCTTTGAGCTATAAACTTGTGCTTAATGCTTCTGCTGGTTGCAGCCCCTGGCAAGGAGAGGCAGCCTCCAACCAGAGGTTCTCTTTTGACTTTAAAACTTGCAACCTCCCTGACATCGTTACCAGATTGACTCCTTTTGAAAAGGAGTCACTTGGCTCTTGTCAAAATTGAATATATGATCTATGGAGGGTTTGCAACTCTACAGTCTGACTGTTTAGAGTGGGGCATTTAGGTTTAAATTCAACCATCTTGCTATACATTGTCCACTTATCCCATCTGTTCTTTATTCCTTTTTCTTTTTCTTCCCTCTTTTTTTGTATGAATCAAGTTGTTTTTGTTGTTGTTTTGTTTGTCTGTTTTTAATAATTCCATTATGTTTTTCTTTGTTGGCTCACTTCCTATAACACTGTACAATGTTTTCGTGGTTGCGTTAGGGTTTATAGTGTAAATATTTAATTTATTACAGTGTACCTCAAGTAATATTATATTATCTTACGTATACTGTAATAACTTTAAAATAATATACTTCCATTTCTTCTCTCCCAACTTTGGGGTACACAAAAGTTGTACTTTTGTGGTACATTTTACTACTACTAGATATGCTGTATATCGCATTACATTGTTATTTTTCAGCTTTAAGTAGTCTATCATCTCTTAGAGAGATGTATACAATAAAAAAAAATCTTTGTATTTACTCATGTTTATCATGCTTTTATCCCTTTGTATAAATTCGTGTTTCTATCTGGTGTCATACTACTTAAAGGAAAGTCTTCCTTTAACTTTCTTCTAGTGAAGAACTGCAAGTAATGAGTTCTTTAAGCTTCTGTATGTATGAGCATACAAGATGTTGGTGAGATGGAGAGCAACTGAGTTTCCCATATAACCACTGGAAAGAATGTAAAAAGTTGCAATCACATCAGAAACCTGACAGTTTCTTAAAAAGTTTAACAAACACCTCCCATGTAATCTACCTATTTCACTCTTAGGAATTTACCTAAGAGAAACCAAACTTTATACTCAAAGACTCATATACAAATGTTCATAGTAGCTTTATTTATAATAGTCCAAACCAGAGATAACTGAAATATTTATTAATAGGGAATGAATAAGACAACCTGTGGCATATCCAGACAGAGGGATACTACTCAGCAATAAGACAAAATGATTATTACTATATACGATAATATGGATACATTTCTAAATCATTATTCTGAGTGAAAGAAGTCAGGCAAAAAGAGTGCATATTGTATGATTCTGTGTATATAAAGTTCTAGAAAATCCAAACTAATATATAGTGACAGTGACAAGCACTGTCTGTGCTTGTCTGAAATTGAGAATTGAGAGAAGAATGCCTTACAAAGGTGAATAAGGAAACTTTCCAGTATAACTGAAATGCTCAATATCTGCACTGTGATGATGGTTTTATGGACAAATATATGTCAAAAAAGATAAAATTGTGCAACTTAAGTATGTAAAGTTTATTATATTTTATATTTCAATGTCAACTAAATAGAATTATATCAATTTTCATTTGAATAATCTGTATTCAGTATTGTTCATAGTATATTAAATTTCAAAATTAAAATGTTAAGATGTAATATCAGTTTTCAATACCTATATTTTGATATTTCCTCTTTAAATTACTTAATTTTACTCAAATGTTCATAGATTAAAGTTGTGTATGGTTTGGGCACACTCAATTTCTCCATCTTTTTTTTTTTACAGTCAGTTATACGTACAGATTAGTGGTTCCCGACCAAGAGTGGAGTGTGATTTTGCTCCTTTTCCCCTCCAGGAGACATTTAGCAATGTCTGCAGATTTTTTTTTTTCCAACTTCCAATATGATTTATTTTTCCTAGAATAAGTATAAAATTAACTGTAGCAAGACAGTGCTCAGTATTACTTAAGCCACATTTTAGGCTCTTTCAACTACCTCAGTATTTGTCAATCTGAGAATTCACATTCAAGTAACTAGAAAACTAAAATTTGATATACCAACACATTTACTCAATATTGATATAACTATACAAAATTTTACATGCAACACGTGGACATATTACAGAATTTGGCCTTTGTAAACTAGTTTACACATCAACAAAGTTGCTCTTTGCTTACCTGTCCTAACCTTTGAGGTGTTGCACCAGTAGAGCCTCTCTCTTAGCTTTTTACTACCGTGTTTCCCTGAGAATAAGACCTAGCCGGACAATCAGCTCTAATGCATCTTTTGGAGCAAAAATTAATATAAGAACCGGTCTTATTTTACTACAATATAAGACCGGGTCTTATATAATTAATATAATATAATATAATAAAATTAATATAATATAATATAATATAATATAATATAATATAATATAATATAATACAATACTGGATCTTATATTAATTTTTGCTCCAAAAGATGCATTAGAGCTGATTGTTTGGCTAGCTCTTATTTTCAGGGAAACACAGTATGTAAACAGATGATTCCTCCCCTTAAGACAAGGTGAAAAAACCCCAAAGTTCCCACCCAGAAAATAATGTTAACCCCAAATTATCAAATTCTAAAGTTTCAGCAGATGTAACACCAGAAATGGGTTATGGGCAACTCTAAGTCTCTTATCCAAGTAATGCTATGGGAAGTTCAAGTGTTGACCAAAAGAACACACAAGTTTCTCATTAAACTTTGTTTTAATGGGTCTCAGAATTCTGTGACAGACTTTTGGTCAATTTGTTTCCTATAAAAGTACTGATTATAAAAACGAATAACTTAAAAACTGCCACACAAACTTTTTTGGTTGACACAATTAGGAGGGTGCTACTGGCATCTAATGGCTAGAGGCCAAAATGCTATTAAGTATTCTACTATGCACAGTACAGCCCCCAAAACAAAGAACTATCCAGCTCAAATGTCAGTGGTGCCAAACACTGATGTAAATTATTAATTATTTCTTATGTGGAATGGTAATAAAACAAATGGAAGTAAACTGATACAGGAAAAATATTTTTTAAATGCAGAAAAATCCAAATAAGTAATAAGTTACTTTTGTTTCTTAGTAATAAAAAAAGTGAAAGTTTGTAACTTAAACTACTTTAGAAAGTCCACACATTTAGGATAGAGTAATATTATGGCATCTTTTTAAAATAAAAAAGGTTTTTCATTCTAACAGAGTAACTCCTAAAGAGACTTAAATTTCAAAATGCTTACAATTAGCAGTCACATTTTTATAAAGAGAAGGGACTGGATTACATTTTGTAGTAATTTAAACAGCGATAACGTTCTAAACTATCTAAAACAAAGGAAATCTTAATGTGAAATGACCTCTCTTGTTTCTCCAGCCCTTCCTCCAACACATATTTCTCAAATCTATTGTTTTCACTATTAGTTTGTCAGCAAACTTTTTTTCATGAAAACAACCTAGCAAGTCTAAGGAAAATTATAGCACAATCAATAGAATAAGAATTTACAATACATTATGTAATACTGTGATATTTTTCTATTATTTTAAAAACTATTGGTTAGCATTAAAAACAGTATTTTACAGGATCAACTTAGTAAATATATTTGTGAATATAGTGAATTCAGTTATACTGGTTAAATTCAGACATATTTCTCATGGTAAATTTTTAAAATTTGTTTTCTTAAGATGATCAGAACTTTCAGAAATGTCCCATGTTTAGTCCTATTAGTTTAAAAGTATAAGTTATTTGACTTTTCATTATTTGTTATCATGTTATAACTTTAATTGTGTTAATATATTCTAAACCCACTCTAAAATTTAGACATAAACATAGTAGCACAGACTAACTGAAGATTAGATATGGGATATCTTTCTGAATGTTGTTTTAGTTTGCTCAGTGGGAAAAAGAAACTCTGAAGCTTAACCCTGTTAATTAGCTTTTGGCAAACACAGCTACAATCAGTTGTAAAATCCTGTCTCATGCTACTGTATGGAGGTTTAATAAAAAGTGCTGATAGCTGAAGCTTGCCCTTACTGTTCTAATTTTAATCACCCTTCCAACTTATTATTACTCTGGCTTTCATTCTGCAAAGCAGAGGATTAGAGGGAAGGTGGGGCTGGGGGCTATTTTTTTTAAAATTTAATTTACAGTGTTTCTTAGAAGGGATAACCATGTCATATTAGCTCTACAACACCCTTAAATCAATGTATGGTTTCAATAACTGAAGCAACCTAATGAAAATAATTTCAGATGCTGACTCCAGTCAGGGCAGCATAAAGGGTCCAGTAGCCCTTACAAGTATAATCAAGAAAGAACATGAGTTCACCAGAAACTACGCAAGCACTACTTAAACTGAACGCAGTTCTTATAAGAGCATGGTAGCTGTGTTTAATCCAGAGAAAGATCTAATAGAAACACCACAATGAAAGAAATACTATAGGAAGAGACAAGCCTAAGAATATGTTGTAGTTGTGAAAAGAACTTTAGGGAATGCAATTCCCACCAGCGTTTGTCTGTGTTCCATAATTATTGTTAGGCAGCAAAAAGAAGAGTTTACATTGGGAATTTGGATGAATATTTTTAAATGAAGAGTGTATATGCATGTTGTAAATAAAATCAATTGGCCTCTGATAAGAGGGTTGATTGCTGTAAAATAATAGGACACTCACCAACGTGTTCTGGGCAGGAAATTTTCCATTACAATTGTTCCTTATTCATATTTCTCTATCACTAAAGTATACTAAAAATAACCCTGCACATGAATTTCTGTAACGAACTATATATCTGATGTTTCAATCACCCTCATTTCTCTTCCTATTATTATTAATCATTTCCCAGCTTATTTTGGTCTTTTTTTGGATTCTACTAACATTTGTTGAGAATTTACTACACACTAGGCATTGTGTTAAGAACTTAAAAAAGTCTTTTCCTTTGAATTCCAAACAATCTTATGTGAAGATAATATTACATACCACATAGCTGTGAAAAATGAGGCTTACAGGATTAAATAATTACAGAAGTCCCACCTTATCCACTGGGTATGCATTCCCAAACCCAAGGCAGAGGCCTAAAACTGCAGATAGTGTGGAACCCTATATATCCTATATTTTTCCTATGCATACATACCTATGACGAAGTTTCATTTATAAATTAGGGACAGTAAGGGATTAACAACAACTAATAATAAAATAGAACAATTATAACAGTAAACTGTAATAAGTTATGTGAACATGGCTTCTCTCTCTCTCCCCCATCCCCCCCAATCTGATTACCTAGACTAAGCTACTACATGACTAATGGGCAGGAAGTGTAAACAGCATGGCTATGCTTGACAAAGGGATGATTCACATCCCAGGCAGTAGAGCAACAGTGTGAGATTTCATCATGCTACTCAGAACAGTGCACAATTTAAAACTTATGAATTGTTTATTTCTGGAATTTGCCATTTAATATTTTCAGATGGAGGTTGACCGTCCACAGGTAACGGAAACCATGGAAGGTGAAAGTGTGGATAAGGTGGGACTCCTGTACTCAGTCATTCAGCTAGTAAGTGGCAGAGTGAGAACTTAGATCTGCCTGTCTCCAGAGTCAAAACCTCACCTCCCTAACACTTTCTATAGCACTTACCCTTTATATGCTTCTTCCTTTCCACATGCCTTTCTTTTGCCCAAATGAAAGCAATGTGGACCAAGTCATAGGGTTCATATGTGTATTTGTAAGCCTTGACACTGAATTTCATCTTGGAACCACCTAAATTTCTTTTATATCAAAAGTAACGTGAAAAAAAAATAGCTAATTTAATTATGCATAGCTGCATAGCAAAACATGATAAAATAGTACCATTATTTTTATTCTAAACATGTTTTAAATTTCTTTGGCATAGCTTAAATTGCCTCAATTATTAAATTTTAAAATTGTGATTAATGTTGTTACATCCAGGGGAAGCTGAGATTATTCCAGGGATATTCCTAATTCTTGTCTATTTCATAGAGGTCTCCTCATCCAAGGGAAATGCCACTAGTGGAACAAGTGCATATACTAGCTGAAAGGGAGGGGTCATCTGGCTCAGCATATTGAACATCTGTTAAATTCAGGGGTAATGCAGCTACTGGAGTCTGCTCTTGCCACCATATTTATTCATGAGGATGCTAGAGATCTAATAATTTAGAAACAGATGTGTGGCTGTCTGGGAAAAATGTTTAGTTAAACACACATTTTTCTGAACGACAGATATGTTAGTTGTTCCTGTTCTAGGGCATTTCACCAACTAATGTGATTTAAAAACAAATCGGGATAGTGTGACTCTATGAATATTTATTTATTTTAATTATAGATTTTATAATTATGTATGTTCATATATAATGATGTACCGTGATAATATAATATACTCAGCTGCTGATTGCTTCTTGACTTTCTCTAATGTAAAGTAGCATAGTAACTGCTACATTAACTCTATATTACAGCTTCTTGTAGAAAAATATCCTAACTATGCAAGGCACTAGTAATTTTGTTCCAGAGTTTTATCTCTGAACTTTATTAATGGTTAAAATATTTTAAAATTTAGATAACCCAGAAACCTGTGATGCAACCGGGAAGTGCTATCTTCCCACATTGTTTGCTAATGTTTGCTGTTAATTCTGTGTTCACAAGAATGTTATGCTGGGTAAATAAAAGTCGAAAGATAAATTCTATTACTCACTTTGGTACCACAAAAGATTTCAATATTGTATAAAGTGGCTGCATGTGACAGTCATATATAACATCAAATAGTGTAAGTGACAGTTAAGTGTCTGAAGTAGTTTAGATAAAAAGGAGGCATTGTTTGAACGATAAGATCACTCATGTAATTGAAGACAGGGGAAACTTGCAGCTGAACCTCGGGAACCAAGGGAACAAAGAAAAAATTCTCTCACCATCTCTTATATGAATTCATTCTTTCCTGCAACAGAGCAGCTGCCAGCAAGTGACAGGAAACATGGCTTACACCACCTCTTAGCCTCAAGTCCATTGGGCCACTACCATAGACACCCAAAAGACCCAAAGAAAGACTTAGACTTCACCAGACTAGGCCATGTGTCAATGAGGTAACTGCATTATGCAACGATATGCACAGGAAATATCAAATTCTTAGCAGAAATGTGATTTGAAAAGAAATCAAAAGCTACAAAAACTCCATATCCATCAATATGTAGATTTGCAAACTACAAATATATAGTGCCTATAAATGTCAGGAGTCTACTAGGGAATCTAAAGGGCCTTTTTCAAGCACTAGTAGCAATCATTTATATTTTTTAGTTTGCCAAAGCATATCAACATATGTTTTTGGAAGATTTGGGTTTTTGGGTGATTTGGGTCTGATTTTTTGAAAATGGGTAAATGGGAAGATGAAGAGGATGGAGGAAAAAAGTGTTCTTTCAATAACTTGGAAATAAGCAAAATGGGAATTACTTAAGAAACTCTAAAAGTCAATCTGTAATGGATACATTATAAAATAAATGGAAACAATTGTTGAGACACAGATGGGTTCAAAGTCCCTTTGGCTATAATGCAACTCATATTAGCATCTAAGGGAAGTATCATTCTCTTCCATTTTCTTAAACACGGTGGAATATATTGGTAGGCTAATGCTTCTGGTTAAAGCAACAAAATCTTTTATGTAAAATATGAAAAACATCTTCTTAATGTGTCTATATGTTGGCAAGAAAGTAAGGAATATTAGAGGCAGGGCCTGAGTGATAGGCGGGATACTGAGAGGCTTTGAAATTATTTTTTTTCTGAACCAAATGAACTTGAGCAAAAGTTTTCACATACTTTGCAGAGTTTTATGATACAAGTCATCAGACTCCATTACTTCAGTAATTCTTAGACTCTCAAAGGGCCATGGCTGAGGGAGAACTAGGTATAACATCATTCCATTACAGAGGACTTCAAGGAAAACGCCTGTGTTGTCATATTTCTCCTGAGCAGAAGGAAAAGAAATATTCCCTTGAGAACATATAATGACAAACCTGTCTTTTCAAATAATGACAGCCTGAATTCACGCTACCTGGGTGACAGACAAACTAAAGCTATAAATTTTTCTTAGTGAGCTTAGACTGTACCTACAGAAGCAAATGTCAATGGTTCTGGAAAAAAAAAAATCCCAGGCTTCAAAGTGTTTATACATATAAAGTTTCAAGGCAAATTAAGCACCTTATAGTGGGAAAAAAAAATGACAGAAACATAAAGAAACAAGACACCATAAACAGCACCAGAAGACATTACAAACAGCAAAATCTGACCTGCAAAGATATCATTCATGGCAACTATAGGCATTTTTTTAAAGTAGAGAAATTTAAAATAATCATAAAGAACAAGAAGATTGGGGGAAGAATCAAAAGAATTCCTAGAAATAAAAATATAACATTTAAAATTTAGAAATTTTAAAGTCCAGTTAAAAGCTAAAGAAAATATGCAGAATTCAGTCCTGAGTAATAAAAGAATATTAAGTATGGTAACATGATTAAAGACATAGACGAGTTAATAGACGTCAGAGATTCTAAATGGAAAGGAGAGTATGGGGCAGAGTTGTTATTTAAAGGTATAATGGCTGAGAACTTGCCAGAATTTGAAAGACAGCAAATCCAGATACAAGAAACATAATGATGTTTAAATAAAAATAAATCCAATATGAAAATGTAACTTAAAACACACAAATAAATAAACAAAATCTACACTTAAACACATGAAAATGAAATGAAAAAACACCAGACAGAGACCAAACATCCAAAGCAGCCAAAGAGATATTTTGGTTATTGACAAAAGAGCAATAATTAACAGACATCTGACATCTTTAGTGGCCTTGACCCCCTTCCCCAGGAGTCAAAATTTGTGTGTAAATTTTGACTCCCCAAAAACTTGCCTGTCCCTCCGTAGCAGTGGGGGATTGGTTTCAGGACCCGGTGGATACCAAACTCCACAGATGCTGATTTCCTATATAAATGGCATAGATCAATGCATACAGTCAGCTCTCCACATCTGTGCACTCCCAATGGTAGATAGAAAACAGTACGAATATTTATTGAAAAACAATCTGCATGTAAGTGGATCCTTGCAGTTTGAACCCATATTATTCATGGGTCAACTGTATATCTCTTCCACACTCAGGGTTGCTTCTGTTACCTTTGTTGGTCTCTCCCTAATACTGTGATGATAGCGCCATCCAACTACGATAATAAAAGACAGTCAATATTTAATAATTCCTTGATTCCTCTTGCTTTGATTCTCTGCTCACTGAGTAATGTTCTAACAATGAGACTTTTTTTCCCAAATGGTTTCCTTAAGAGGGAAAGTGTACTAGCTATGCCTGAAGAAGTGTTTCATTCTTTTGAACAAGTATATTCTTGAGTTCCTCTAAGCTTTGAAAACAGACCTCAGCTCTAGAAAAGCAAATATGTCATGAGTCCTGATATTTAGATGTCTGAACTTACAGTGTTAAAGACAAGACCCAGGAGAAGGGTAATGACCCAAATTAGGCATTTTAACTGATAGCCACTTGGTTTCTCCCAATGAGCCCGCAACGAATACCATTTATTCAGATTTATTTATGTGGATAATGATCTTATTTTAATAGTGCTATTTTATACAGATATTTTGATATCTGTATAAATCGAGAAAAGTGCATTGATTTTCCTGGTAGAAAATTAAAGGAACACTAATTTTCTGATATGAATGGAAGCATGGCTCTTGGAGATAATAAATGCTCTTTCTATCTCTATACAGGCTTTCACAGAAAAACTAAAGAATTTTAAGTCTTAAATGACAAGTCTTCTAATGCGTTGGGAAGATCAATTAAAAAAAGCCTTTATCTTTTTATTAGGCAATCTAAAAATTTCCAACTCTAGCTGTATAAACGGACTGGAAAAGCAATTCCACAACTATAACTGAATTTTGTTAAGACATTTGCAATTCTTAATTACTGTGCAGAACTTGGGTGGCAATGCTTTCTTTTGCTCAATATATTCTCAATATATTATAGTTCACAGTTGCTTAATGGTGGCAGTCAGGAAGTGTCCAAGAAGTAACACCAAAGGAGAGGTTGTTAAAGGGAAATCTTCATGAGCTTCTTAAATGACATATTCCTACCTTCATGGCCAAGAATTCTCATCACAAGATTATGTGACACCAACTATTTCCAGTAAAATATTGAGTTAAAAATGTTTGTTTCTGAAATCAAAACTGTACAAGATTGCTTTTTAGTCACCTTGTAGAATGCCAGTTCCTGTCTTAAAAAAGGATAAGATAATAGAGATCCATGTGGCAGACAAAAACGTTCACATTTTTTAATATTCTTATAATAGAAAATTGGCTGGAGTAGAGAAAATGAAAAGAGTGAAAAATTCCAAAGACAGCTTTTGGAAAAGACATGAATTATTTAAAGAGGAAGAAGTTTATGAAGTTATCTAATAATTATTTAAATTATGACATAAATTAGGTAAGCCGAGGCGCCATTAATTTAGAAAGTAAGATGCCTGTCTCATCTATTTCTTCTGCTATTAAATAATCCAGGCAGGATTGATTTAGGTACATTTTGAATGAGAAAATTAGTTTTGGAAGAGAAAAGAGAAGAAAGTACAATAATATAAACTCATAGTGGTTCACAGTGTTAGTGCTGTAAGAAGCATTAGTGAATTGTTTATTTTATTAACTTCTTCTACATATTAAATTCTTCCACGTATAGTAAACGAAATGCAGGGAGTTGAAGTGACTGGTTCAACTATCTAGTGGCAGAGTCTTGTTCCAGCCTACAGTCTCCTTGCTACTCAAGGTACAAGGGTCAGCAGCACCCAGTTTCACCTGGGGATTTGTTAGAAATGTGGAGACGTAGGTTCCACCCCGGATCTATCTACTCAACCTGAATCTGCATTTTACAAGATCTCAAGGTGATTCTAAGCACATTAAAATCTGAGAAACATCGTTCGATTCTGTCTCACTTTGCTCTTTAGTTGTTTTCCACAGCTGTTTTGTTACCTGAAATGTAAAATATCCTTAAGGATAGGAATTTGTTCTCTACTTGTTTGTGTATCTCCTGGCAAGAGATTACAATAGGAGCAGGACAACATCTTTTATTCTTTTGTCATTTATTTTTAGTGTACAATGAAATACTTAGTAAAAAACATGGCCCTCAACAAATATTAATCAATCTGTGAGAAAGATTGTATTTTTAATTTACTAACCAGAACATTCGACATATGTACCTAGAGAACAAAGCCCTTTGAAAGAAATGGAGCCACCTATAGACTTACGTGATTGTATGGATTCTGTAAAAATCATGATGAATTGTAACAGGTAGAAAAAGGCATCTTAAGAAAGTCAATTCAAATGTAGTTTTGAAAACAGGCAGGACATAAATAAATTGTTTAAAAACAAACTTATTTTGTTTTTAAACAAAATAAGCCTTAAAAACAAAATAAGCCTGGTACAAAATATGCACTTTTAAAATTACCGTTGAAAAAATAAAATTATCAAATATGTTTTTACTGATGTGTCTATAACATGAAGCTTAAATTTAGGAGAAATGAACTCCCTGACAGAATTTTTCCATGACTCTTGATTTTCTGTCCATGGTCTGTCTTTCATGACTAACCGAAGGACTTCAGTTTTCTTAAGAAAGCAAAGCTTGTATGATTAATTTTCCCTCATTTTAGTGTCGTATCTGCAGACTGATGGGTTCATAGGTGTTGTCGATTGTCCACTACACCAAATGCCATGAAGAAAATATGAGTGTAGGATCATGTTTATGCATATATGGACTTAGTAAGAAATATGCTGGTTTCAGGAACCAGAGTAAGAAGTAACTAACCAGTCATTCCCAGCACACAGATAGGAACACCGCCCACTGTCTCCAGGACGAGCGCTGTTTTTTTTTGCCTTTTTTTTTTATTAGTTTCAGGTGCACAAAGACAAAGTAATACTTAGATGTTTATCATTTATATCCCTCATAGTGTGTGGACCCCCTTCCCCCCATACACTATCCCTCTGACATCGCACCGAGCCATTACATTTCCACTGTCTCTATTCCTAATGCTGTACTCCACTTATTGTAAGTATATACATACATATATATACATATATATATATATATATATATATATATATATATATAATTATAGTTGGCATTCATTATTGTTCAGCTTCAGGTGTACAGTGCAGTGATCAGGCATCTACATCATCCCTGAGGTGGTCTCCCAAATGGGACACTTGTCCATCAGATAGATACCCTACAAAATCTTTACAACATTATTGATTATGTACCCCAAATTAATTTTCAAAACCCTGTGGCCATCTTGTGGTTACTGACTGTTTTCTAATCCCCTCATTTTCTCCCTTATCCCACCCCCCCACCCATCTAGCAACCCTCAGTTTTTCCTCTTTGTCTCCAAAACTGTTTCTGATTAGTTTGTTCACTTATTCTTTTCTTTAGATTCCGCATATAAGTGAGATCATATGGTACTTGTCTTTCTCTGTCTGACTTATTTCACTTAACATAATGTTCTCTGGGTCATCCATGTTGTTGCAAATGGTAAGATTTCTTTCTTCTTTATAGCTGCGTAATACTCCATTGTATAAATGTACCACAGTTTTTTAATCCAGTCATCTACCATGGGCATTTCGGTTGTTTCCATGTCTTGGCTATTGTATATAGTGCTGCAATAAACATAGGAGTGCATAAAGATATTTGAATTGGAATTTTGTGTTTCTCGGGATAGATACCTAGGAGTGGAATTACCGGATCATAAGGTAGTTCCATTTTCAGATTTTTGAGATACCTCCATACTGTTTTCCATAGTGGGTGCACCAATCTGCAATCCCACCAACAGTACACAAGCGTTCCCTTTTCTCCACATCCGCGCCAGCACTTGTTTGTTGATTTACTGATGATAGCCATTTTGACTGAGGTGAGATGGTATCTCACTGTGGTTTTTATTTGCATTTCTCTGATGGTTAGTGAGGTTGAGCATTTCTTCATATGTCTGTTTACCATCTGTATGTCCTTTTTAGAAAAATGTCTCTTCATGTTCTCTGTCCATTTTTTAATTGGGTTATTTGTTTTTTTGGAATTGAGTTTAGTGAGTTTTTTATAGATTTGTGATATTAACCCCTTATCAGCTATATCATTGGCAAATATCTTTTCCCATTCAGTAGGATCCCTTTTTGTTTCATTGATGGTTTCCTTTGCTGTGAAAAAACTTTTTAGTTTGATGTAATCCCACATGTTTATTTTTTCTCTTACTTCCCTCATGCGAGGGGAAATATCAGTAATAATCTTACTTCAGGTAATGTCTGTGAAGTTTCTTCCTATATTTTCTTCTAGGTATTTTATGGTTTCAGATCTTACATTTAAGTCTTTAAGCCACTTTGAATTTATTTTTGTATATGGTGTAAGGAGGTGGTTTAGCTTCATTCTTTTGCATGTGTCTGTCCAGCTTTCCCAGCACCATTTATTGAATAGACTGTCTTTACCCCACCATACATTCTTGCTTCCATTGTCAAAGATTAAATGGCCATATAGGCATGGATTTATTTCTGGACTCTCTATTCTGTTCCATTGATCTATGTGTCTGTTTTTATGCCAGTACTATGCTGTTTTGATTACTGTAGCCTTGTAGTATAATTTGATGTCAGGTATTGTTATACCTCCCACTTTGTTCTTATTTCTCAAGATTGCTGAGGCTATCCGGGGTCTTTTATGGTAACATACAAATTTTAGGATTATATGTTCTATTTCTGTGAAAAACGTCATTGGTAGTTTGATAGGAATTGCATTGAATATGTATATTGCCTTAGGCAGTATGGACATTTTAACTATATTAATTCTTCCTATCCATGAACATGGTATGTGTTTCTATCTATTTATATCTTCTTTCATGTCTTTCTAAGGTGTCTTATAATTTTCTGAGTACAGATCTTTTACTTCTTTGGTTAAATTTATTCCCAGGTATTTTATAGTCTTTGGAGCAATTGTAAATGGGATTGTTTTTTTAATTTCTCTTTCTGATGTTTTATTATTGGTATATAGAAATGCAACTGTTTTCTGAATATTAATTTTGTATCCTGCTACTTTACTAAATTCATCTATCAGCTCTAATAGTTTCTTGGTGGAGTCTTTAGGGTTCTCTCTATATAGTATCATATCATCTGCATATAATGATAATTTTGCTTCCTCCTTACAAATTTGGATGCCTTTTATTTCTTTTTCTTTTTTTTTTTTTTTTTTTTTTTGTCTGATTGCTGTGGCTAGAACTTCCAGCAGTATGTTGAATAGAAGTGGAGATAGTGGGCAACCTTGCCTTGTTCCTGATCTTAGGGGGAATGGTTTTAGCTTTTCCCCATTGAATATGATGTTGGCTCAGGCTGAGCTTGTTTTTATAGATACTTCTCTATGTGATTCTTTGCCCTGTGTCCTTAAGCTTACAGACCCTTCTTTCTTGAGCCGATTGGGTATAATCTATAATTATTCATACATATTATTGTTTTAATTTTTCATTTTATCTTATCTACAGTGTCTCCAGGAGGAGGAACACAGGGAGGGCCAATGTTTCACAACCAAAAGTGTTTATTAGGATGTTTTCCTCAATGATCTCCAAAGAGAAAATTATCTGCATTAATTTAAGAAACAGAAATCATGATATATTTCTAAATGTATCCATATAGTAAGGGCCAAGTTTGTGCTTGCTATAATAACTACTAATATTATGTGACAATCAGAAGCATAATACACAGACCCTAAAACAAGGAAATGAAAATATATTTAGCTAAACAAAATGTATGTATGACATTCTATCTCACAACTCTAACAATGATACAGAAAAGATAAGTACGCATAAGTTAATTGGATAACAGAGGAGAAAAAGTTAATGCAGAATGGAGTAGTTGGTGAGGCTGAGAAAGGAAAATTTGACCTTAGCCTTGAATTTGAGCCGATGAAGTGAGGTATAAGATATTGCAGGTAGAGGCTAATAACATGAAATAAAATAGGAGGAATAAATTATCATGGTTCCTTGTGGAACAATTTGCAGACTTACAATGTTTTCCATCTGTGGTGATGATAGTTTCGATAAAAAGCACAAGACATAAATTTTATATTCAGACACATTTAGAAGACAGATATTTTTTAATAATTTTAAATATTTAAAATTTCCCTCCTTTAACCCCATTCACTAATTTATAAATTTCATTTAGAATCCCTCACAAAAATTATGTCCACCCTAAATTTTTCCTAATTTATTAAGACTGATTTAGTGCTGCACTACTTCCTATGTTCCACCATTGAGAACATTTTGACAATCTCTCATGCTAAAGCCAAACTGAGTACAGCTTTCAGTCTTAATATTGACTTATTCTCTTCATTCACTATTATATTTAATTCTGCGTATATTATTTTAATTGATCTTAGAGTAACATTAGAAAAGAAAAAATAAAGACAAGAACACAGAAATATTTTAAAAGTGAACATTCACCATAAACTATGAATAAGTTATTAAAATGTCACCTGCATGCCTGGTGTACTGTTACTCATTGAAGACTGGACATTCTATTGAAGGAATGACAGAAAACAAACATTATTTTGACTGACACTGAATGCAGTTTATTTTTCAAGGAATTAGAATCAGAGATATTTGTCATAGATATCTATCATAGATATATAGGAGAAAGATCCTAAGATTCAAGAAGATTGTCTCTAAAAAAAAAACAAAAAACAAAGAGTGACTTGTCTCATTTTAAATACTTAGCTTACCTACTACAAGAGATTCTGAAGTGGTGCCAGTTTTATATAAAATCTTAAAGCTTGAATGAGAAGAAGGGAAAATATTCTGACAGTCACCAGTTTGGTATTGTTATCAATAAAGAAAATGAAAGAAAAAAAAAAAAAACAGAAAAATACAAAGGCAGGCCTCTTAACTGGAAAAATATAAAAGACATTTCATAAAATTAATTTAGCATAACATTCCAAACTTGTGATAACTTTTAAATTCATTCCTACTGCATTGACACACATATTCAAAACAAGCACTCAGAAACTCTTAAAGTCAACACTTAAAGTCTATGGGGAATAATCTAGTAAAAAATGATTTTTGAAGATGTGCCTTTAAAGTGTGACTATGAATAATCACTTTTTACAAATGTTCCAAGATTTCAGAGGAAAGGAAATTTTTACTATTGGAAAATTACGGTTTTTAGAGTAGGTTTTACTAAGTAATAAACATTATTCAATCAATTTTCTAAGGAATTTTGGCAAAATTATACAGACATGTTCATGTAATTTAATGGTAGTACTTAGCTGAAATGTTTTTCTTTTATTTTAATGTTTATTGTTATTAATATTCATTATAAATCAAAAGCAATTTACTTTTATGTCAGAAACAAAACTGAGTATTCAAGCGTTATAGATCCTTGAGTTGTAGCTATCAAACAACAATCAATGAAAAGGTAAGAAAAAAAATTACTAAAATGTGTTTTTTGGAATTTCTTTATCTCTATCAGGTCATATGAAAAGGGTGGATTAATTTTATGCTTCGTTTTCAGTTTCACAAAATTAATTCCTGGTATTTATTTGAGGACATTCAGTAACAAAGCTCTATTGACACGTGGAGATTACATTCTTGCCAGTTTGAAGGTCCTTCATACAGAGGGGCATACACTCTGTTGTGACTTCTTGTGCTGAGAATGAATACGTTGGGGACACAGGGATGAATAGTAAAACTCTTGGAAATGAGGATATTGTAGCTGCAATGCCATCAGATCAACTTTTCCATCTGGTCCAATTTAGCAATCATGTGAGTGTCTCTGTTTTGCCAAAATATGACTAAAAATTAAACATGAAATTTTCTGGAGCTAAATCTTAGACAGACCAAAGTGATATTTGAAGGGGGAGGACACACTATATTTTTAATTAATATAAACTTACTATTGGTTAAGATTATGTTTTCAAAGCTTTACAAAAACAATTTACTTATACAGCCATTGTTAAGGGATTCGTAAATCCAACAGTATCTACAATTACAAGCAAATATCTTTGTTTATAATAATATAATGTAAAACAGTAGATTCCCCTCATGGGGTCATTCTGTTGGCACATTCTCATTGAGGAGATGACTTTATTAACTACTACAAATAATGATACACATAGAAAAAAAGTTCATTAGCCTGAAACCATACTTGTAATCCACAGGCTGAAATAAAAACTTTTCAACTTTGTTATTCTAAACATTATATTAAAATCCATTGATTCTCAATTCCTAACTAAATTATCATTTAATATTCTTTTTCCTTGATTGATTTATATCTAGTTATATAAAGAGTGACGATATTGGGGGGCTTTGGTGGTCTTATGAGTATTATAGCCATACATTCTGTATAAACCCAGTATAAATTTCAGGAATTTTAATGTCTGTAAAAGTTAAAACTTCTTTGTCTACACTTCCATATGATAGCCAAAGAGATTAAATGTAGACCTACAGATATAGTGACCTAAATAACTAGCAGAGACTTTCTTTCTTGCTTAAATACCCATTCATTAGTATAAACTTCCTTAGCACATGAGTTAACTAGCCCTCAATAAATCAAGTAACAATGATGTCTAAAAAATAAATACTAAACCCATTTAAAATAAACAGGAAGGAAATGACAAGGGAATCAAAGTATGTCACTACCAAAAGTCATGTAATGTAAATGAAATGTAAATGTAAACACAAAATACCAAAACTATGGATTCAGTGAAAGCTGTGGTAAAAGGGAAGTTTATAGTTATAAAATGCATACATTAAAAAAAGAAAGTCTCAAATCAGCAACCTAACTTTACATCTCAAGAATCTAGAAGAAAGAACAAACTAAACTCCAAGTTAGCAGAAGAAAGGAAATAATAAAAACTAGAGCAGAGATAAGTGAAATAAAAAATAGGAAAAAAAGGGAAAAAAAATCAACAAAATGAAGAGTTGGTTTTATTAAAAGATAAACAAAAATGACAGATTCTTAGCTAGACTAAGTAAAAAAGAGAAAAGATGCAAATAACTAAAATCAGAAATGAATGATGGGACATTACAATTGATGCCACAGAAATAAAAAATGGTTATAAAAGACTACTGTGAAGAATTACACTCCAACAAATTGAATAAACAAGAAGAAATGGTCTAATTCCTAGAAACACACAATCTACCAAGATTGAATCATGAAGAAATAGAAATTTGAACAGACTAAGGAGAAGGAGATTAAATCAGCAATTAAAAACCTGCCAACAAAGAGAAGTCCTGGATAAGATGGGTTCACTGGAGATTTCTACCAGAAATAATTTCTAATTCTTTAACATTTAAAGGATTAACACCAATCCTGAAACTCTTTCAAAAAGTTGAAAAGGAATAACAACATCAGACAAAATGCTACAAGAATACTAAACTATAGATCAATATCTCTGATAAATATTAATGCTAAAGCCTCAACAAAATACTAGCAAACAAAATTAAACAGCATATTAAAGGAATTATACACCACTACCAAATGGAATTTATTCTTGGAATACAAGGATGGTTCAACATATGAAAATCAATCAATGTGATAAACCACACTAAGAGAATGAAGGACAAAAATCACATGATCATCTTAATTGACAGAGAAAGAGCATTTGACAAGATTCTACCCCCTTTCATGATAAAAACTCAAACTAAGAACAGAAGAAAACTACCTCAATATATTAAGACCATTCATGAAAAGCCCTCAACTTACATCATATTTAGTGGTGAAAATCTTTTCTCAAAAATCATGGAAAGTATGTCCACTCTTTCCACTTCTAGTCAATATAATATTGGAAGTCCTAGCCAGAGTAATTAGGCAAGAAAAAGAAATAAAAGGTATACAAATTGGAAAGGAAGAAGTAAAATTATCTCTGTTCTCAGATGACAGGTTCTCATGTGTAGAAAACCTTAAGGATTTTACATACTACAAAAACTGTTAGAACTAATTAACAAATTCAGCAAAGTTTTAGAATACAAAATCAGCATACAAAAATCAGTGTGTTTTTATACACTAGCAACAAATTATCGCATAAGCAAATTAAAAAACAAAAACAAAAACAATTCCATTTACAATAACAAAAATAAGAACAAAATACTTAGGAACAAAGTTAACCAAGAAGGTGAAATATCTAATGCACTGAAAACCACAAACATTGCTGAAATAAATTTAAAAAGGCAAAATAAATGGAAAGATCTCCCATGTTCATGAATTAAGAGAATTAGTATTGTAAAAATGTCTTTACTACACAAAGCAATCAAAGCAATCAATCCCTATCAAAATCTCAGTGGCATTTTTTTTCTTCAGAAGTAGGAAAATTGATCTTAAAATTTATATGGAAAAAGCAAGGGCTCCCAAAAATAGGCCAAAAAAAATTGAAAAACAGAAACAAAGTTGGAGGACTTACACTTCCTGATTTCAACACATATTACAAAGTTAGAGTAATCAAAACTGACATAGAGACAGACCAATGGAATAGAACAGTGAGCCCAGAAATAATCCTTGTGTTTGTGGTTAAATGATCTTCAACATTAGTGCAAAACCACTTAATGGGAAAAAGACAGTCTGTTCAACAAATTGCATTGGGAAAATTTGGATATCTATATGCAAAAGAATGAAGTTGGACCCTTATATCATAAACAAAAATTAACTCAAAATGGATAAAAGACCAAATGTAAGACCTAAAACTCCAAACTTCCTAGAAGAAAACATCGGGGAAAACTTTTATGACATTGGGTTTGGCAATGATTTATTGGATATGACATCAAAACTACAGGCAACAAAAGCAAAAATAGAGGAATGGGACTACATCAAACTTAAGAACTTTTTGCATCAAAGGATACAATCAGTAAAGTGAAAGTCAGCCTATGGCATGAGAGAAAATGTTTGACAATCATATATCTGATAAGGAATTAATATCCAAAATATTTGAAGAAGTCCTACAGTTCAACAACAGAAAAATCAATAAACCAATTAAAAATAGGCAACAAACTTCAATAGATATTTCTCTGAAGATGATACATGAATGACCAACAAGCATAAGATACTCAACATCACTGAACATCAGAAAGATACAAAGCAAAACCACATGACATATCATCTCACACTGATTAGGATGTCTACCATAAAACAAAACTAACAAAACCCCCAGAAAATAGCAAGTGTTGGTGAGGATGTAGAGAAATTGGAATCCTTGTGCACTGTTGGTGGGATTTTAAAATGGTGTAACTGCAATGAATAACAATATATAAGTTGCTTTAAAAATTAAAAATAGAACTAGCATATGATCCAGCAATCTCACTTCTCTGTGTATATATATAAAACTGAAATAGGAGAAAAGAGGTATTTGCACACCTGTGTTCATAGTAGCACTATTCACAATAGTCAGGAGGTGGAAGCAACTCAAATATCCATTGATGAATGAATGAATAAACAAAATGTGGTATATACATACAATGGAATATTATTCAGCCTTAAGAAGAAAGGAAATCCTGTCACACACTGCAACCTGGATGAATCTTGAGCACATTATGCTAAGTACAATACATCAGTCACAAAAACAGAAGTGTGTGATTCCACTTATATAAGGTGTCTAAAGAAGTCAAAGGCATGGAAATATAAGTACAATGCTGATAATCTAGGAGTGTGGTGGTTAAGACGATAAATTTTATGTTGTGTTTTGTATCACAACTTTTTTAAAAAAGAAATTTTAAAAACTGGGAATATGGAAATAGAGCGAAAGGAAAATGAAGATAAAGTACTTATTATGTGTCCAAAAATCTGTGCTATTTTTCAGTTTTACATGATTTCTTTTACTGCTTTAACAATATTTTCATTTGAGTGTTTTTATTGGTTTATTATTATATGGCTCACAGGTGTGACAAAAGGTTTTTAGAGCCAGGTCCACCTGCCTCCAGATCTGTGTTCTTTTTCCTATGTTATATGCTGCTGGAAAATGACTTCAGAAAATATTTACCAAAGCTTCAGATAGATTTTTGGCATATTATTTTATCAAAGGGTATAAACTCGCTGCATCTTTATATCACCATTCATCTTAAATACAAATTCAGTTAATTTTTATTCCATAAACACATTCATTGCGATTATGATTTCAAACAGCCAGCTTATTGATATTTTATATTTTTTCAAATGGTAAGATCCAAAATAATTCATACTGTAGAAAGCAAACATTTGGGGAACAAAATCTGAGGTCCAGCATTTTAGCAAAATGGCCATTAAAGAGAGAGTAAACAATTCAAGTCATGTTAATAAGCTTTAATTTATAAATACTCAAACAAAAAGACTTTAACCTATGGATATTTTCTGTCAAATCATTTATGTTAAAAATACAATAAAATGGAGACCAGATTTGAAAATTCCCTATGCAGGTATAGCAGCTAAGCCACATAAACAAAACTTATTCTAGTTTTTGTTTCATGAACGTAAGTGAAACAAGTTATTTCTTGTAAATGTCTCTAATAATCATAAACAAAACTTAAGTTGTCTTCCTAAAATGGTATAATTACTTTTAACCAATCCCCTGCTTTCTAGAAACTCTCATTGTAATAACCACCAATCATTGTGCACCCCCTGATTCTTACTTTATAAACCCTGCTTTAATTTCATGTCACTGAGCGTCGTACGACTTCGACTTTTGGGTTTTCAGTCTCCCTGTCTGAGAACAGTTTGTTTCTCGCTCAATAAAATAGTCATACCAAATAAAGCTCTCTGAATTTTCTTTTTAACTTAGATAGTAGTTAAAAAACAATTTTTGCATTATATTAGCTCTTTCTCTTTTGCAGCTCTTTTGGAAAGCTTTTTAAAATAAAATTAAAGTATGCTATAAGAGATAAATACAAAACAACTAAACAATAAAGATAGGAAAATGAAGTAGTAAAAGTTTGAATGAGGAAACATAACACAATTATCAAAAACATGCAATGCTTTGTGAATGTGTATACTTTAGAACACTGAGGAAAAATTAATGTTATTTGTTTTACTACTTAGAGAAGGGCATGGAACAACAAATAAAGCTCTCATAGTGTGCAATACCTCAATTATAAGGTCATGCTGCACTTCCAGAAAGGGAAAATATCTTTTGATCACTCTGCTGTTTGTTTCCTAATTTTCTAACTTATAATAATTGCTTTCAAGCATATACCATTGTATTCTCTTCATTATAATATCTGAAAGTTGTCCTACATTCTTTAGACAAAGTCAAATAGATTTTATTTTTAAGTTACTTCAATTGAAAAAAAAAAAAAGCCATTCACTGCTCCCTTGTCCTTGCTCTCTCTCACCTTTTCAAAGACTTTACTACTTATCTCTGTGCTTCTCTTTTGGCATTGGTTGCTCCCTAGCTATTTTCTCACCTCATTCAAACTTATCCCATCTTAAAACAACAAAAAGAATATTCCTTTCTTCTCACATACCAGCTGACTCTCAATTTCTTGCTCTGAGAGATAGGAAATTTATTTTACAAATAAATTTATCAAAAGCATTATGTACAAATGATGTTTTTACTTGCACCTCTCCCAGTCATTCTTCAAATTACTTCAGTATGGTTTGATGAAAACATGCAACAGAAACTAATGTCAAAATCACCAGCAAAATACTTGTATATTCTCATCAGATTCAAATTCTCTGCGATTCTTGACCAATTCCAAGATTCTTCTAACATTTCTCTTTGAGCATTCTTCTTTTGGGCTTTGAAGTTTCGTTTCTCATAGGTTCCTTCTACGTCACTGGTTATGCCTTCTCATGCTCAATTGCTGGTGTCACCTTTTCTCCATGACCAAGGGATCAGACCTCAGGCTTCTCTCTAATTGTGTCCACTTCCTCGGTGATTGCATCAGTCATGATGCTTTAAATACCATAGAAGTAACAAAGACACATTTTTTTTTAATTAAAGTTTATTGGGGTGACAACGGTTATAAGAAGCTGAAATAAAAAACTTTTTTTTTCTTTAAAATATGTAAATTAGTACAAATTCCAGATCCAGAGCCTGAAAAATATTTCTAAATATGTCCCTCAAAATGTAAGGTTGTCAGCCAGGTCATTATTTAAAATAAAAGGGGAAATTCTAAATAAATAAATAAATAAATAAATAAATAAATAAATAAATAAATACAAATAACATACCATGGATGAGGTGAAGAATAACAAAGTTATGCTTATAGTCCTTATCTCCCCTGAAATTCATAATTATTTAACTACTTGATATTCCCACTTGGCTATCTCACAATCAGCTTAAGCTCACATTGTGTCTTTACCCCTTTTCTATCCAAACCTATTCTATTTCCACTTTTCCCTTATAAGTGTTATTGCCATTGAACAACTTGTTTTGGTTGGAATCATCTAGTCAAATGGAATTATCCTGGATTTGTCTTCCTTTTTCTTAAATCCTTTTCTTAAACATCATATCTTCAACAAATCCTATGATTCTCACTCTAAAATATATGTCGATACAATCTATTTATGTCTTCACAACCATTCCCTCAGCTGAAACCATCATTGTCTCTTGCCTGAAATACTACAAGAGCCTCTGGATGCCGGTTCCTTGGTGTGGAGACATGGGATAATCAAGCTTAATAATTGAAGAAAGTTTTATAAAAAAAAAAATATTTGTAAACCCAGTAAAGGGTTTATACAAAGACAACAAGGTATCGTGTGGTACCCCAAGAATAGTGACAAGGTGGAAAATCCTCAAAAAAGCATTCTCAGAACCTGGACAGAGAGCTGGGTGATGAGGGGCCATACAGCGGAACTTTGGGCTCCATAAGAAACACAGCCAGGTGTGACAACCTAACAGAGACTAAGCCAAGGGAATAAATACCTTCATCTTATTCTTCTTTCCCTCTCATTTCCTACCCATGATCCTCATTGGCCAAGTAGAGCTGGAAGCCATTAAGAAGGGGGTATTGCTGGGTGCTGCAGTCTATGTAGTCAGCCTCCCAGGACTCCACAAAGTATAAAGAATGGTGAATCATGTGTGTGGGGGTCAACAAGAATATGTTCACTGCAGTCTCCTATCTGACTTTTGATTTCTACTCTCCATCCTCATCCTTTTAGCATCTAGAGTTATCTACTTAAAGGGCAAGATGGATTTCACCAGTTCTCTGCTGAGAAAAAGCCATCACCATCTTCTTCATGAACTTAAAGTCCAAACTCTTCCCATTGCCTCCTAGACCCAAGATAATTTGGCTCATGCTTCTCTCTCCAAGATCATTTCAATGCACTTCCTTTGATACTCACCCCATGGAAGTCACCTTGTCCTCCTTTTAGTTTATCTAACACAGGTAGTTCTTTACTACCTGTCTGTCACCCTACACCTTACAACAGTTATCCTGCACTGCCCAAAGCTGAGCCTTTCTCATCATTTGCATTTCAACTTAAATGTAGACTACCAGAAAAGACTTATCTGATTTTCTATCTTTCATTATTCCAGGTGTCCCTCTTTATTATTTCTATCTTATCATGCTGTTTGTCTATTAAATTACTTCTAGCCCAGTTGATCATTATTTTGTTTGTTCATTTATTTTTATCTTCCCCACTATAAGCTCCATGTAGTTGAGAATCACGATCACCTTGATCACTATTATATCATTATAGTCTCACATAATGCCTAGCATACAGTTGGAAACCACAAATATATTTAAATTAATAAGTGAGTAAATTAATCATTGCACATTTTTACTAAGCTTCTGGCAATAAAGTAATCTGCTGCCAAATAATGGGCTCAGGTGGAATCTAAATTTGAAAACTGGACCTCATTAACACCACCTACCAATTTATCAATTGAGATCCATGGCTTGGAATTCCTATAAAAGAAATACTCTGATAGTTTAGTTACAAGAACTCCTTTCTCCTCCTGTGGTAAGAGTACAAGGAGAGTGGTGAAGGATCAGGCTCCTCAGAGCTGGAGAAGATGCAATAATAAAATTCTTCTGTGTTGCTAGTTCTTTTAAGTCCTCAGCTCCTCAAGATGAAAAAAAAAAAAAAAGACAAAAAAGAATTTGAAGTCTTTATAGCTGGCAAGCCTTCTTCTCTTCCTTCAAACTATCTGCTCTAGAAAGCAGTAATTTCCATCTAGATTTATGGCTTATAATCTCCATCCTCTTCAGGCTGTGGATGAATGGGCTAATCATAAGCTTCTAGAAAATTTAAAGCCAATTCAATATCTTATTCAATATTTTAACAGTTCTGTATGACCTAGGGTCTCCAAGGGATTACCAAAGATACAAAAGACAACTACAATGTAATGACAAGCTTCCTAAGGGGTAACAGCTTATTCTGTGACTGACAAACAGAATGCTGATGGTGTAAGTATAATATATCTCTAATGATAAGGTCACAAGATTCCATTTTTCAAGGGACACAATCAATCTTCTCCAACAAGTACAGAAAGCACCTGTAATAATGACCAAGTGCCTGCTAAAGGATAAAAGCCTCCTATCATCATTGCAGAAGCTGATTCCACTTGCCTTTCAAAAAGTGTTATTTCTTTTTTCTCTGTCTCTCTGTCTCTGTGTCTTTATCTTCATCTTTCTCTCTGTGTCACTGTCTCCCCAACTTTTTCTTTCAGATTAGTATCTTTTAAAACAAACAAACAAACAAAAAAAACAAAGACAGTATGACTTTACAGTCTGTGGAATATATCATATAACCTGCACTGAACTATTAAGATGTTTTTCAACTTAGTTGAAAAGTTGAAAATGTTTTTGTGTTTTCTTGTCCCTAAAAACTACCTAAATCATTATATTTTAGAGATGCCAGAGGTCTCAGTAATGAACAATTCAGAAGACAAAACAAAGCAAACCAAGACAAATGACTCAGTCTCTTATCGAACATTCTAGTATGGATTGCAGAGCAGTCAGTTAAAACACTTCTCCATCTTTCTGACAATGCTAATTGGTTCCAGAGAAAGACAGCCTGTACTCAATACACAATCAGCTGACCAGGCTCTAACAGACTCAATTCAGTGAGCAGGTCCAAAGCGACTATGTCTACAGAGCCATCAACTGTACTCTAACCTATTTCTGATGTAGGATTTTTAAATTTACATGTAAAATAAGTGTTTTCATTCACACAGATCAGTTTATGGCTGAACTGATTGAATGGAACCATTGAATAGAATAAAGTGCTTAAAGTCAGTTTGTATCATGTTTGTTCTCACTTTCATTAATACTGAAAGAACTTTTCTACAATAAATTCCAAAGAAAATTAATAGTATGCAAGGAATTTGATAAAGCACTTAGTAAGGAAAATTAATGAGAATATTTTGTTTCTATATTTAACCAAAAAGGTAAGTTCTGAAAAGGTATTTCTTTACCCACTCCAAATTTTGGCAACTATAAATAAATGAGAAAAGAGCATTCCTTCATTATTATTCTTTTTGTTGATAAAGGTTTGGAGATGGGGTTGAAGCTAAATTCCCCAGCTGACTTAAGAAGACAATATTTTGTTCAGGTTTTGAAAGTATTAATTGTAAATTTTTAGATAAGTCATACATCTAGAAGTTGGTGCAGAAAAGTAATTTCATTACGTATTTTATATGAATCAATGAGTAAAATTACATTTGTTATGTTATAACAAAATTCTCTCTTTTATCCACTAGGAAACAGAGTATGCCAAGAATCCATTGTGTTTATAAGTTAATCAATCAGTGTCAAGAAATTTGAAGGATATGAGATTTGAAACTAATTGCAGTTAACCAGTTATTCTGTCACAGTTCCATTGATGCTTGCAGAAGACACGAGACGCCTGCATGAGTATACCATATTTGTATTAGCTCCCCAAGTTACATGGGGTGCTGCAAGTGGGCCTATGTGGATGCCACGCATACAGTCGGTTTGCATCACAGCTGAGAACACATAGAACGTGAATTTTTAAAAATGGGCAAAAGCATACCTCTCCTTTGTTCTACCTAAAGACATTACACTGAACACTAAGAAAATCTATCCTTTGCTCTAAAGGGAGACACTATATTTTTCAAATCTATTCACTGTATACACATCTTTGAAAAAATAGCCTGGGACAAAAGGGCAGTTATTGTCTTGTATGTAAAATGTGCAGAGACAAGGGGCTAATGGAAAATTTTCTCCCAAGAATCAGAAGCAAGCTAATCCTGGAGAGTTATTTAGGTAACTCGTAGTTGTGTTAAATGTAACTTATTAGACTTTACTGAGACATTTTACCTCTGTTAAATCATATCTTCAGTAAATGATAGAGAAGCAAACTCAGTCTATAACTATGCCACAGGAAAAACAATTGCACATTTTTTATGAATTCATAATAATTTATGTTTAATTTTCATTTGGTTCTAGATATTAAAGAAATATATCGGGCCAGTGAGTAAATAAATGGTTGCTCTGATTATTCTGGTGTTTAATACTGGGACAATCTCCAGCATAAAATTTCTTGATAGTCCTCTAATTAGAAGATCTTTGATACCTGCGTGTTGAGCTAAACAATTAATTTATAGCCTCCTAGAATAATTTTTCAAGAGGCCCTTCTCTATAATCTCTCAATTTTAAAGTCAGCTGATTTGGAACCTTAATTACACCTGTAGAATTCCATCACAGCAACAGCTAAATTGCTGCATAAATAATTGAAAGAGATGGTGCAAGGGACTGGAAATGTGGGAACCAACTTATAATTCTGCCTACCACACCAGCCTTCCCAGGCTTCCTGAGAGTGCTCTTTCTCTACCATGCCCTTTCTATTTATATACTCATCATTACATATTCCCTTTCTTGTTTACTCTTGACTTGTTTCCTGTTGTAGGAAGGGAAATGGCCTTTTCTCGCCCCAGAGGTAATAGAGCCTGCAACTGTTGTGGGATCCACCTCCTGTACCCAGGGACATCAGCCTTAGAAAGGCAGCTACATTCCAGTTACCTTATCAAATCTGTAACACTGCTAATGATGTATATTCACAGACATGTAATGCTGCCATTTAAACCTTATGAACAGCATTTGAAGTGAGAATCCTAGGGACTATCCAATCCTAGGAATTATGCCAATAGACCAATAGGCAAAGATAAGTGGGTTTCTTGTAATGAATCACTGTTAGAGGAATACACCTACTAGACACTGTAAACATGGAACCTCACGTAGCTCCTCACCACCACCACCGTCTGACACTTGGAGTCAGTCAGGTCAGGGTCCTCTGGAGTTGACAACTAAAGGACAGACAAAGGTTTTCTGAGAAAAAAACATGTGACCAGTTGTTGTAATTGACCTAAATCAATTGTTTATACATTGTGCTGGTAGTGGAAGCAACCAAAAATTTGGTATAGGTCAGCAACTCCCCACAGATTTGATAAAGGGTTATAGCACAAGCACGTCGCAGATGGAGTCTGTCACACATACATATTAATTTTTTATCGATCAGACAAGAAAAAATTCATACAATCTGTTCTCTTATCTTTGATGAAGTGCCAGCTCTCTATCCTTGTAAGTGATTCAATTTCATCTTGCATAAAATGTCACTGAGGCAGACTCCAATATTCTGCCCATTGCCCCTGTGGTCAGATTTCTCCAAATCTGGCTTGACAGAAACCTGTTTTTTAGCCTGTATTACTGCTGTACCTTACACATTCTCTTCAGTACAGAAGCTACTAGTTTCCTATAATCAGTTGTTAGCTTATCTATTGCTCAGCTAAATGGTTTTCATTTTTCTATTCATAACCTCTGTTCAATATACACTGGAGATGTTTGTTGAAGTAATAATTGCTCGACTAATGGAAAGGGTCCATGACTAGATGTCAGGATGAGAGCATAGGTGGGTCAACATTCTCTTTGGGGATAGAAGGAGAAACATCTTGTTTCTAAAATTGGTAATAAGAAAGTAAGACTGTAAAGCAGATAGAAATATGATTACAGGTGTGGAAATGGAAAGTTAAAGGGATTCGTTCCTGTTGGACTCTGTTTTTTATTGCAAAGTAGGAGGCACAGTGGATGGAGGAGTGTGTCAGCAATGGGTAGAAACCTTTAGAAGTGTAGTTATAGGTTTTTAAAGAGTTGTGGGGCATGAACAAAAGGCATAGCTACACACACAGAAAATAATTTCTCAGTGACATTGAGAACCCAACCGTACCTGGAAAACATTACTTTTAAAAATAACAGTGAAATCCCTTCACCTTTCCCCTTATCCCCAACCCCCTCCCACACACCCATCTAACCACTCTCGGTTTTTTCTCCGCGTCCCCAAAACTGACTCTGATTAGTTCATTCACATAGTCTTTTCTTTAGATTCCATATATAAGTGAGATCATATGGTACTTGTCTTTCTCTTTCTGACTTATTTCACTTAACATAATGTTCTCTAGATCCATCCATGTTGCTGCAAATGATAAGATTTCTTTCTTCTTTATGGCTGCGTAATACTCAGCTGGTAACCACAAGATGGCCTCAGGGTTTTTCTTTTGAAAATTAATTTGGGGAAGGTATTCTATAATGTTGTAAAGATTTTGTTGGGTATCCGATGGACATGCGTCCTATTTGGGAGACCACCTCAGGGATACTGTGGATACCTGATCATGGCATTGTACATCAGAAGCTAAACATTAATGAATGCCAACTATAATTTTATATATATAATGTGATGGTTCAGTGTGAGGTCGGAGGGATAGTGGATGGGGGGAGGGGGGTTCACAGTATGAGGGATATAAATGATGAACGTCTAAGTATTACCTTGTTTTGTACACCTGAAACTAATAAATAAATTAATTAATTAAAAAAAAAAAATAACAGTGAAGCAATACTCAAGCCACTTGGGGCAAAAATAAAGGTACTCACCACTCAGTAAAATGAGCACTGCCCCAAGTAGATTAAAGGCCACGACTGACACTCTTAGAAATATGTGCATCAAATGATAATTTCTGACATTGTCTATGCAGAGATCACAGAGAGTGTACAAGAGAATGTAAGCATTTAATCCTTCAGAGTTTCTCCACTAACAGACGTCTGGCACCCCGTCAGCTGCCATAATTTTTGGAAAATATATAAGGAGAGGATTTTAGAGTGAGGCAGTTCTAATAGTGAAACAGGCACAGTCTATAGTGACAAGGAGGGGCCAGCTCTTGGAGAAAGGATATTCCAAAGGAAAGTATATAAAATTGTGTTTGGTCTAAAAGCATAACGCAAGTTAAAATTTTTTTATCAAATACCAGATTTGGGTCTTGATTTATTCCACTGCCAAAATATGTGTGGTAGGAGAGTGCTGAATAGTTATCACATTCATGTTTCATAAAATTGGATAAATATAATAATATTTTGCATAAATTTGGAATAATATTTTACTTTAGAAATGTGAAATTTTTATCAAGAAAAAATGTTTCTTACACCTCTCCATGCTTGAAAAATGTGATCACTAAAAATTACTAAATACTTCTGTTTATCTTTTTACTGAAGGGATGGTAACTAAGGAGATTCCTTTTTGGAGCTGCAAACAGCTGAATGATCAACACCAACTTCCTAACTCCCGCGTGGGTTGCAAACTGAAAATCAAATCTTGTTGTCTTATTTGTGCATCCCTAAAAGAGAACCTGAAAGTGATTTATACTTTCACCACTAGACATTTATGAAACTTGGTCATGTTCTACTGGGAACTTAAAAAAATATTTCCAATTTCCAAAGAAAAACAAGATATTTCTTCCTTTGCTATATTCCAAGAAATTTTAAAATATCCTACAATCCACACATTTTTTTCTGGACCATTCCTAATTGAAGAGGAAATCATTCAATGAATTAAAATTACTTTCCATGACCTGTCCTCTATTTTCTTTATTCTTAGCCTCATATTATTTTCTACTGAGCTACATTTACGATATATACACTAGAGGCTCTTACATTCTGTTAAATGCATAATTTCTTTTAGTTTACTAAGAAAGATGTTAGGAGGAAAAAACATTGTCTTCTTTGTTATTCATTATAAATGTGCTTCTCTATTCACAATGTTTTACCATGGCCAAGGACTTATAAGGTGAAGTCCAAAACAATGTTTCTGTTTATTGTAGAAAATGATTTCCTGTACTCTTAGCTTAACTGGAACAAGATGAAAAAGTCTCCATATACTTAATGCTATGACTTATGGATGGATACATTTTTATCCACAGGGAAATTTCTAATCCATCTGTACAATATGGAAAAATTATATGAAGGAAATATGAGAAATTACTTCAATCAAATCCTAATAAAAGAAGCATGGCACTCACCTAACCAGCCCAGTAGAAATATCCTTCCCAACTGGACAGCATTTCAATGTAGAATTAACAGAAAGTGGCTCATTTCCAGACACCAGCGGTAGAGTTCCTCGACTATCCACACTCAAGCTGTCACACTTGCACATAAAAATAATCTCTTTCCTTCCCAAATGTTACCTACGGAAAGACTACCCTTTCCTCATATCTTTTCTCGACCTTTCCCAGACTGTGACAAAATAATGCCATTTCTCAGAGTAAGTGGTTAGGGCCTCAAACCAGATGGTAAGACCAGATAGCTCTTCTTATCACACCCGTGATTAGTTGGCTGCTTCCAAGACTCTAAACTTGAGAGTATGTCTCCTTACACCCCAAAGAGGAGGACTGTTTGAGGGTTCAGCCTGCCAACTTGCACAATTAGGAGACAATACAGACCAGCAGAAAACAAATATAGTCTTAATCAATGCCACAGGACTTAAAATGTGCGAGCATCTTTTCCCCCCACTAATAGCAGTCTGTCCAGTTTACCAGTGTAAATACATCTGCATAACAAGTGAATTTTGCACACCTCAATGAATAGCAAGTTGGTAACCTGTCAGGCCAGAAGACCACACTCAAAGGCAATGGGTTCTTTACCTCAAACAGAATGACTGCTGAAGAAAAATTATAGTTTATTCTCAAGGAACCATATATATTTGTAATCAGAGAGCACAATAGTTGTAGGGAGATAATCTGAACAGGGCTATGGTGATAATTACAATAATTGCCAACATTTATCAGTGATTTCTATGTACCAGGTAAGGTGCTAGACATTTTCTGTTCATAATTCCCAATTCATAACTCAACAAAGGTTATTAGTTTAGTAAGCAACGGAAGCTACTTGTCTGGTAAGAAGCTTGAACCAAGGTATCAAACCTTGGTATCAAACCAAGGTATCAAACTCTATGAAGGTATCAAACTCTATGATTCCAAAACCTATGTGCTCATTCTATTTACTAGTAGTTTTTTCAGTTTCAGATGCCTGTTACACTTTTTTACATTATTGATAATCTCAAAAAGTTTGTTTATGTGGGATTACAGATATCAGTAATTTTTATATCAGGAATTAAAAATTAGAAGTTTAAAAATGTTTTGTTTGTTAAATCATTTTCAGGTAAAAATATTAAACCCTCTGCATGGTAACACAAATAAAATACTTTATGAAGAAAATTTATATTTTCAAAAAAAATAGAATAATGCCATTTGTTCACATTTTTGCAAATGGAGAGGAGACAGATATACTCAGATGTGCCTCTGTGTTCATTCTGTTGCAATGTTTTTTTTAAGTTCAGATATATAAAGAAAATATACCCTCACAAGGATAGGCTATATATGATAGTAGGAAAAGGGAAGAGTATTTTAACATTTTCAGATAATTGTAAATATTCTTCTGGGATACTATATCAAACTCTACAAACGATACATTCTTGTAGTTGCACTGTGCTGTCAAATTACTTCAATAAACTTTATGTACTCTATTACATCAAAAACCATTGGTATCTCTTTCACTTTGATGAATCTTTTACCCATAGTGCTTTTTAAAATCTCATTCATTGGTCATTGGGAAAATAATAGATCAATGACTTATTCAGATAGATCTTCCGTATGTTGGTGCAGTTTATTTTATAATATTTTAAAAATCACATTTTAAAATATTATCATCAATGACATCAAGAAAGTCTTTGAATGTTAGGAAGGTGTCAAGCTCATGATACCTTAGAAATTTTCTAAAACTCTGATTATCAATTGAGAGATCAATTATCCCTATTAACATATGCTATCTGTAGTTTTCCATCACTGGCGTTTTTCAAGAAAATATGCGTTCAATACCCAGTTGTAAATAGGACTGTCTCTCAGTCATTTTTTTTCCAAGTAAAAGTGATATTCCATGAAAATACCAAATAGTTCAATGTACAAGTCTAATCATACAAGGGCTTTTCTAGAGACAAATATCACACTTCAACATGCAGGTAAAGTCCTTTGTATGTAATTCCATTTTGTCACATAGAATATTCAAAAGACATGTATAACATTGTAGGGTGTCAGATGGGCACTTGTCTAATTAGGGAGACTATTTCATGGACAGTGTAGATGCCTGACCACTGAAGTGTACACCTGAAGCTGAATAATACTGAATGTCAACTATAACTTAACATATATATGTATATATATATGTATGTATGTATATATATATATATATATATATATATGTCAACTATATTTTAACATACATATATCATCACAGGATGTGGAGTACAGCATAGGGAATAGACTCAATGGAATTGTGACAGCTATATACGATGTCAGAGGGGTAGTAGACTGGGGGAGGTTATCACTTTTGTGAGGGATGTAAATGTCTAACTATTACATTGTTTTGTACACCTGAAACTAATAAAAAAAGACATAATAAGAATTAAGATTAATACAAATAACAATTTTATTGCTTTATAAAAATCCATATGTGAAACTGGCTTTTTTTCTTTCCTTTTGATGTGTTTGGTAGTGAAGAATACAATGATCACTATTTTGTTAGTGATCAAAATAAAGCCACTGCCTTTATTTTGTACTAAGGCACCAGCAGTTCTCCCTACCATTTCTTTTGCATCATTTAGTGCAAATGTCAGCACAACAAGAAAGCTTTTTTCCTTTTTCTTCTCCTTCTCCTTCTTTTCTCCCTCCTCCTCCTCCTCCTACTTCTCTTCATTCTTCTTCTGATGATGATTATTTTAAAAGCTTTGACTTTGCTGACTCGCCCTGAAAGAATCTCAGGCATTCGGAGGGGTCTGTAGACCACACTTTGAGAATCATTGCAAAACACCATATTGATGTATTTTAGAACTTCTTTTTTTTCTCCTTTCCTCCCTCCCTTCCTTTCTTCCTCTTTCTGTCTATCTGTCTGTCTTCTCCAAATTCTTTTCATTTGAGTAAGACATGGCAAAACATTTGAATTTCTGATGGTGCAGGTGACAGCTCTCAGCTATTTGTTAGCTGTATGGTCCGAGCTGATGTAATCAAAGTGGTAAGAATTGGTAACGAGTTAGGGCTCTATTTTCTGATGCCTCAGGATGCACTGGTCTTCCTATTCCCAGGTGTACACGGAGGCTCCACGTTTAGATCTACGTTGTCTAACATGGGAGTCAGTAGGCACATTTGAAACGAGCATTGGAGCACTTGAAATATGGCTAGTCAGAACTGAGATGTGGTATAAGTGTAAAATACCCACCGTATTTTTAAGACACACACTTTTTCAAAAATATTTTTAATATCTTATTAGGAATTTTACATTGATCATATGTTGAAAGGATCATAGCTTTGTTATATTGGGCAAAATAGGATTTATTATCAAATTAATTTTATCTAGTTAAAAATATTTTAATATGGCCACTAGAATTTAACTTTCATATGTGGTTTGCATTATATTTCTGTTGGATAGTGTTGCTAAAGCCATCGGCAAGAATGAGACTAAATCAACCTCATATAAACTAGGGCTCATAATTAATTCCATCATTTTTATTTACTCTAAAGACTAAAGCTCTGTCTGTTAATATTTTATGGGAAACTATTGTCATTTTATCCCAGTTTTTTATTCTGTAATTAAAATACTATCAATATCCACTGGTAGATTTAGATAGATACCAAACTGGCTACATTTCTTTGCTTAATATGATTTACTTTTCTTAAGAAATACATAAGCACACACGCCTTTCTAATAAATTATAGCAGAGATAGAGAAAGAGAGAAAAAGGAACACTGGTCACATAATATGAGGACCAACGTCAGAAATTTCTAATGAATGTTATTTCCTTCTTTATTCAACTAATTCCTACTGGTCACAGAACATTGATTTTATTTTACCAAGAGATTTAATTCTAATCTGAGTTTATTTTATAGCAAAGATCAGTAGAAATGAGATATTTAGAAAATATCTTTTTCTTTATGATATATTTTTTATTTTAAAATAAGCTGTCTGAATCAGAGACATATTCAACATGCTTACTGTTTCTGCACCCTGAAAGTTAAAAATATACCGGAAAATATATATGCATATATATTGTGTTCTTTGTGATAAACAGTCCCTTTTAATTTTCTCAGCTCAGAGTTCACGATTCCTATTCTCTAATGTGAATTATCTCTCAATAGTGGGTTATAAGAACCATGCATAGTTGTGAAATTAACTTTTCAGAGGGAGCATGAAAATCAAAGACAATCTAGGAAATTTGTTTTATTATGTTTTCTAATCGCTAGAAAATGTTCAGATGACTGCAAAAGGCATGATAAACTTTCAATCATTTTAATTGTTTTAAATAAACATACATCAAGTCTTAGAATTTTGTTATTTTTTAAACAGAATGTGATGAAGTCAGCCACATTAGCAAATGACCATACACTCAAAGCTTCAAAGGAATCAGACAGGAGCCAAAGAACCCCAGGCGGAGTAAGGATAAAGGAAATTGGAGATTGAAAGTCTCAGAGAAATTTGCTTCTGTACCTTATTTATATTGTGAATTTGTGAGGTCTGTGAGACACACTGACTTTTCTAGTTAAGAATTTAGTCCGGGCAGATGCATGGGTTCAGACAAACACCCGAGGTTGAGATCATCTGGAACAGATTAGGACTGGCATCAGAAAATTTGGGCAGGACCAACACAAAGATATATTTGGTGAAAGTGTTTATGGGAATTAAAAACACTCTTGTTAATTGTTTGGGACTGCATTAGATAATGTGGCACTTGAAATGTTGCTCTATTTGGTGCATTTTAATTTTCTCAGAACATAAACATTTCACATGTTCATATTAGAAACGATAATGTGTGTTTGTATTCCAAATTACACATATTCCCAGCTTCTGTACTAATCCTACTTAGTGTTCAGAATAGTGCCAACCTGACATAACTAGACATATTACTCTTTTCCCAAACCCTATACCATAAATATTCTCATTCTTATCTGCTCAGTGCTATGGGAATTTCCAATGAGGACTCTGTGAAGTTTCGCAAAGCATTCCGCTGATGAGAAACTGCCCATGTCAGTATTAGAAGCATATATTTCAATCTAATTATATTTACCAAATGTTCACAGGATACCTTCCTTTGTATGAAAACCTACTGCAAATACCTCTGCTCTGCTGTGTATCAAGCACCTTTAACAAGCTTTAGACTCCATGTTCTACATTGACTGTGTTAGAGATGTTTCTTTATCAATGCGTAAGAGACAGTTAAGGCTCTTTTGAGCTCTGTAGTTGCCTGTGACTTCAGTCTACAGTGGCATGCATTAAATTGAGAATTATTTTTCCATACAATAAACTCAAATTGGCTTTAGAGTATTTTCAGATACCTCTTTATGTGCTCTAAATTATATTAGTTTATTATTCTAGCGAAAGTTTTCATTTCTAAAATAATTTTTGTTATCATTTAATTTCAAGCATAACACAGTAAACAGAGAACTGTAATGATCTCTGGCACCGAAAACGTAACGAGTAACTTTTCCAGGACAATTAAATTACTCTTTCAAATGTGTATCAGCTACATTTTTGGTGTGTCTTCATTTCATTAATACCCTGGAAATATTTTCATGTTAGTTAGGTCAGAAAAAAAAAAAAAACACTTTCTTTTATCTAACTTCATTAGGAATGCCATGACTTTTGAGCTGGTATTTACAATAAAACATTTCCTTGTAAGTATCCCTTGCAGAGAAGTTTGGGAGTTTATTCAGTAATGAATTTCACTTGACCTATAGAGGTTTGTTTCAGATATGTCCAGCTTTACTTTGACCATTGAACAATTGCCCTTCTCAGACATTGCTCTTCTAACTGAACTTTCTTAACAAGAGTTGAAGCAAACAGCAGTTGATTCCTAGTACCTCCCTCGATTTTTTTCCCTCCATCAACATGTACACTCAGAGAAAATAACCTGTCAGTTATTTGGAAGGAGCGGTAGAATGCATTTCATACCTTACAGCTTCGCTGTGGAGTTCTCTTTATGGCTTTAGATATGTTATGTTAGTATTTAGGAAAGTTTTTGTTTGGACCGTTAGCTTATAATCATCAACCAGAGGGATTGTTACGCAATTAAAAAGATTTCGACCAGCTGTTTTGGTTATATTCTGCGTGGCAAACCATCTCTAAATGTGACAACTTAAATTAGCTTCTCAGCAGGAGGTGGAGGATGTGCTTCTGAGGTAGCGCTGCCACCAGCTAGCAAGTGGTGCTGGTGTTAGCACTGGCTGGGTCCTCAGCCAGGGCTCTCTGCAAGGCACCATTTCCTTCCCACAAGGATCCTCTGCTATCTTTCTCACAGCATGATGGATGGGTTTCAGAAATGACTACACCAAGAGGCCTGGGTAGGAGCCACAGGTCTTTTTATGACCCAGCTGCACCTGTACTGCATTCTATTGGTCAACCCAGACAGCCTGGATCCCAGGGGGAAGGGATTAGACTTACCCTCTTAATGAAATGAGTAGTGAGGAATTCTAGTCATATATATTCTACTCATCAATTCTCCTGATTATTTACGCTGACCTCACAGCTGAACTCAAAGACAATTCTGGCTACAGCAATATTTGGATTCTGTGATATTTTCTACCGTTTCCAGGTTGCTTCCTCTGTCTCTAACGGCTCTCCGACTTTTCAAGTGCAGAGTTCAGCTCCTGGAAGATCTCAAGAGTAATGAAGGAGTAATACACAGTAATGGAATTTTATTTAAACCAGTTGTAATCTGTGTTGTTGTGTACCACCATTCCTATACTTAGTAAGTAAATAGGGGGTATTATCCTAAACAGTCCATATGAAGATATTCTCATGAGGAAAACCTAGGAATAAGATAGCAAAGGCTGGCAAGGGAGTGTCAATAGCCAATAATCTCTTGGGATCTATGATGCTCTCAAACTGGTTTGAAAGGACATAGGGTCCAACAATGAGAGTATTCATCACACAGCAAAGGTAAACACTTTGGAACCAAGCTTCCCCCAAATCCTCGCTGACAGGCAGTCTGTATTATGGGGCGGGGCTGTAGTCAGATGTTAGAGACTATGCAGACATACACATTCGAGGCCACAGGGCATTGGCATTTCATCATGGACAGATGCTCGTATAAGCATTGTCTTTACCATCTCAATCAGTTGACTCTGCATACCTCTTTCCTTTAATAAGATCTTTCAGATTACATCAGTCATGGGACTATCCCCATTATATCCAAGATACAGGTTTTGTCACAGTAAAAAGAAAAAAATCTAATCTTGTTTTATATAGCTATTACCAAAAACTGTCCTGATCAATGGTGGAGCTCTCCATCCTACAAACAGATAGAAGACAATTCTAAGGCTCTCATGGGATTTTCCCCACAAGCTACATAAAAACATATTGCTTCTTCCTCCATTCAGCCCTCTTACAATCAGAAGTTCTCAAGATTCTGGCTTCAGCCTTCTTTTCTCACACTATATGCTTTCACTAAATGGACTCATTTATTCTAATAATTTCAACTGTCACCTCTACATTGACGGCTTGAAAATTTGTATGTCAGACTCCATTTTCTCTCTTATATCTTCCAGGGCCATAATTTTCATTTGAATTCCCCTTATATATGTCTGCTAGCATCTCAAAATCAACAGGTCCAAAACTGAACTCATTCTTCCTTATTCCCCTCTCATGAAAAACTATTTTTGCTGTATTAATATTTTGAACAAGATTATTGGCATACCTACATCCACTTGGAATTCCAAATGATAGTATTCTGGGACTTCTCCTTCTCTAAACACTTGCAGTTGATTGTTACCTAAGTCTAGCAATTTATCTCAGAAATTATGTCAGGCTCCAAAGTCCTGATTCTCCTGTAATTAGTACTTAGCTCCAGTACTCATGCTTGGCCCACTATAATAGTCCTTGACTGCTTCTACTCCCTCCTGACCTTTCTAATCCACTCTCAACACTGAAAACATTATCTAAGTACACATCTGATTATATCAATTCCCTTTCTTAAAATTCTTTCTCTATCAGATAAGTTAAATTACCTTAGCATATTTATAAGTTCAGCAATGATCTGGCCCCAGTACACCTTCTAGTTTCATTATCATCTTCATGTTCTTCCCTCCTCCTGAACTCTGACCAAAACAGATTCTTGTTCTTCCCTCCTACTGAACTCTGACCAAAACAGATAACTTATATTTCCCTTAAAGATGCCATAAACATTCACAATTTGGACTTCACACTCTTTATCTACTCTTTCATGAAATTCCTTTTCCCATGCCAACTTTCATCCCCATGAAAAACCCCCTTTCATCCCTAAAGACCAAACTCAAAATATCATAGGCTTTATGAACCATGACGTGCCAGACAGAATTAATCACCCTCTGTTCTTATTCCCATGGTGCTGAATAACTCCACTATGGCGCTAAGTAATAGTTTCCATATAAGCTTTCCCTACTAGATTAGACAACGACAGTGTTTTATTAATTTTTATATTCTTACTTTATTGTGTAAGACCTGACATATAGGGTGAATTAAATGTTCATTAAATGTTAATTGAATTAATTAAAAGAATCTGGATGAAATGATGGCAAAAAATAAATGTATTTCACATATTTCTGAAAGGGCTGTGAGTCGACAGACCCTTTTAAGAAATCAAGAGACTTTACTATGTTTATACTCATTTTTCTCACATTTGAAAATTCATCCTAAGGGAATAATCCTAAATATGGAAAAGGCCTTCCGACAAAAAAAGTCAGTAAACTTGAAACCAGTTTTTGTTCCTTATTGATCATTGTATATACAGGACTTAGCACAATGTTTGACGTAGGTTACTTATTAAATCCATCAACCAATTAATATTAACCCAAATCATTTATTATAACTTAACCTAAATGTACACATCTTTAGGGAAATGGTTAGTTTTCATATTATACAGTTATTAAGAAAAAAAGGTTCACTATACTTGGGTCTTTAAAGAATTCTGGGTTCCCCATGAATCATTCTCCCATGGAAAGCTTACAAGGATTAAAACTCAAATATAATATTTACCTAGACTAACTTGCAACTTACCTTCTCTCATCATTCTTGTCCTCATCTCTTTATTATGTTTTCCCTTGGATCTTTATGTTGCTCCCCATGTATATTTAAAGCACACTTCTTTTAATGCCCACTTTTCTAATTAACTGAAAATATTCTATTACTGGTACCAACACCATTACCCATAATAGATCATGAGCACTGTGTGCTTTCTATATGTCAGATCCTATGTAGGTACTTTCAATTACCTGGATTTGTAACAGAAATTTTATGAAGGATATTTAATCAGCATTGAGGTCAATGCAATATTTAAGGCGTGGAAGACTGTAGTCATGCCTTTCTTGAAATATATTTATCTGTCTTCCATTGTTCTCCAGAGTTAGGGGCTCTTACAACTCTTCTCTATCTTCTAATTTATACCACTCTATGATAACTTGTAGCCCTTCTATCTAAAGTTTACTTTGATTATTTGCTTTGCTATTTGATAGGTAGGGTTTATGTAATTTTGATATTTCCAGGTCTTATGATGCTAGACATAGAAGGACCCAACTCAACGTCCCAGGGAGTTAAGAGTTATTATATGCCATATCCATGAACCAGTAGGGTTCACCAGAAGATTGCTCTTGTGTGTTACAATATACCAAGAACTCAGCAAAAGGAGATAATATCACTGCATAAGAGCAATTTGCAGATAGAGCAATGGTTGCACTGTTTATTTTATTTACTTCTTCCTGACACTGTGCTCACTGCTTGTGTTAAAATTTGTCACAGGATTAACGTTGGGAGATGGGCAAAACTGTGAAATACTGTGAAATGTTGCAGTGGATATTCGTTTTTTGTTTTTTTTTTAATATTCATCTTTCATTTATATTTTTACTTTCATTTGTATTTCTTTTCTTTTTTTTATTTTTTATTTATATTTCCACTTAATTTAAGTGTTTGCTGCCCATTGCCCCATATGGCACTGATCTCAGGACAAGGAGGTGAGCTGAGAAACAGGTGTGCTTAGCATTCTCTCTCCCCAGTGCAATTTTTTGACCATTATTAATCTTTTTTTACAGATTAAGAATAGGCATATTGAAAACTTCCCACCCCACTCACTCCCCCCTCAAAATCTGCTTTTCTAAAATCCTTTTGCCTATAACATGTTTTCTGTCATCTTATTGTTTCTGCTCACTAACTAATAAGGGAAACTATATCCTTAGGGTCAGCCAGGTGCCAAGACTGAATGGCGTGTGTGCTCTGCTATGAGAGGGAGGATGTTAGGGAGTTTGTTTACTGTTGGATTCCTTGGGGTTCTAGTGGACAAAGGGGGAAAGTCTTGGATAGAAGGGAGTGGAATGGACCTGTGTCAAGGGAAAGTACAATGCAATACAGACACAAAAATAAAGGTAATATCAGGCACTTTGTTGGTATAAAAAAAGATATTTTAAATACTTTGCTATTTTAAATGTCCTGCTGTAATAAGCTGCCTTCAGGGTTTCTTTTACTCAAAGTGCATGGTTTGAATGGATTGTTTTCAAGAGTAATCATGGATTAGATATAACAGCAGCCCCTAGTGGATAAGGGGTAGTGGTGTAGTGGTGAGAAAGGAAGACAACAGAATCTGAATATATTACACTTCTAAGACAGCTGTTAAATAGTAGAGAAGGGATCCAAACCCATCTCAACTGAAAATCATGTTATTTCCTTTATGTGTCTCTGCATTGTCTTTTTTAAATTTTGAAGATAAGAAATGTATATACCACCTGCCCTTCCTTAGTACAGGAGAGAAAATAAACTTGGTTAAACGCCGTAGGAAACTGGAGACATCCTGATAATAGCAGTCATGGAAAGTTCTGGCAACAGGGGTCAACAACCCAATTATGAGAAACTGAGGCACAGAAGGAGAAAAACCTAACTCACATGGATATCCTTTGGAGGAAATACTGGGTTCCAGAGATCAGAAAGTAAACATCATTATTTTGACTCAAGCTCTGGCCTTGAACTTAGAGAGAGGTTGGAGCAGGGAATCAGATATGCTTTTAGTTATGGTGGAAACAATATTTTACTTGATGGCTAACATTAGGGGTTCAACTTCCAGCTCTTCTTGCCACTAGTTATGTGATTCTGGGTGAGTGACCCTATCTTTTTCAAGTTTCTCTGAGCTACAGTTCCCTTAGGTATAGATAAAGGTAATATCTCTTGCACAAATGCATTATGAGGAATACATTTTCTCATTGCAAATATCAAATTTGAAAACTCATAGGCTCTGCTATACAATTATGTTCTCATCATCCTGTACACAGTTACCAGGTTAATCTCTTAGTTAGAACATACTCCTTTCCTGATCCATCCCATCCAGACTAAAGTCTTTTTAGCCTGACTTTCAAAGAGTCTCCAGCCTGGTTAGAACCTATATTTGTAGCATAATTTTCTTCTCTTTGTCAAAATAAGTAGTCTGTTTCAGCTGAATTGGTCTATTTGCTATTAATTAAGCATACCTTACTTTTTCTGTCTCTAATTATTGTTCTTACATGATTATTTTGTAGCAGGTACAGATCTCAGTCCACAAACTTAACTTTCAGAAACTTTAATTTGATTACACCCAGATTTAATTTTGTTAAGAGAGTTTATTCAGGCAGAGTTAGAAACTTAATCTCAATCAAAATGTCCATCTCGCTTCTCCCAAAACATACAAAATTGTTTCTCCTTCCCCTCCAACTAGGGAAAAAAAAAAAAAAGAAAAAGAAAAAGAAAAAGCTTTTTTCTTTCTTCCTTTCTTTCCTTCGTTTTTTCTTTCTTCCTTCCTTCCTTCCTTCCTTCCTTCCTTCCTTCCTTCCTTCCTTCCTTCCTTCCTTCCTTCCTTCCTTCCTTCTTTCCTTCCTTTCCTTCTTTCTTTCTTGCTTTCTTTCTTGCTTACTTTCTTGCTTGCTTTCTTTCTTGCTTTCTTTTTTTTTTATCCATAGTTCTATTTACTTTCCAAGCAAATTCATCTGGTTTGGGTAATCATCTACACAAGCCATCATTTGACCTCTCAGTTCTCTATATGGTCCTGGGCCTGTATAGTTCTGTATTTTATGCCACTTTGGGAACATAAGAATTCCAGTCCCCCTGGGGCACTGGGAATTCTATGCAGCTCTCTCCAGTTCATCAGCCTAAACATTCCAAACCCTTTCTACCCTGGTATTCTATTATTTTCCCAGGAAATTCCTGTGAATATCAGTACAACTTGTCTGATTTCAGAAACCCTAAACTAGGAAAGATTAGTGAAAGGGACACTCCTTCTACAAAATGTCCACTCACTTTTTGATTCTCACTTACATTCTTTACTTCCTCCAATTTAGAAGAGCTGAATCAGGGGTAAAAGTGGACAATAGGGATATGTTCAATTACTCATCTCTGTCCTCTCACATCTGTTGTCTTGGATACAAGCTCTACATATCCCTTTTTGGGATAGGATTTTGAAACACCCTCTTTTGTGTTATCTCTTTCCTGAGAAAAATCTCTGTAAAATGGCGAAGTGTGAGGTTAAAAGTATGGCATTAATATTGGAGTGGGCTACTCCATGTAACAAGGATTTGCTTTGCTTGAAGGTGTTAAGTGGGAGGAAATAGGACTCTAGGCCTTTTTGTGTTGTAGAGAACAAGCATTGGTAAAAAGTGGTCCATAGGATGTCAGGGTTAGGATCACAGGCTTTGCTGAAGCATTATGATAACTGATAAGGAAAACTCAGAATTTTGGAGTGTTGGCTAGTTCTCGTGACACCCAATAAAAAGACTGAAGAATAGAAAGAGGATAATCTAGAACAGGTCAGTCTAAAGGCACAAAGGGAGAAAAGTACAGAGCCATTCTAAAACTAGTATACTCTGCTTACAAAAAATGATCTGTAGTGCCTAGAACATTTGAAATATGACAGAATTGTAAAAGCCAAATACTTTACCCTTCAAGGTAGAGTCCATGTGAGGAGGGCCAGAGGGGTGGGGTTCCTACAAAAGAGAAAATATTGAGATGAAAGACAAGCTTGCCACCCCTGGTGTCTTTGAGAGAGCTTTTAATCAGCATTCTTCAAATGATAAGATTGGAACTCAACCTCATTTCGAAGCGGTGGCTGGAATATAACATGGGAACAAGTGGAAAGTTCCCAGCGCCTCCCCACAAGAGGCAATTTTTCCATTTGTGCTGAGGCAAATGTCAGGGTGTAGTTCAAATCTATTGAATGGACAGTCAGGGGAAATGGGTGTGCACAGGTGCCTGTTACTACAGGGCATCTCTACACAGGACAGAAATTCACAGGCTCACAGTCTGGGGCTAAACTCAATCTCTGTCTCTGTATTCTGGACCTTGGAATTTACCAGAAGCAAATAGACTGAAGCTGACTGCATTTTGAAGTGAGTTGGATTGCCAAAGAAACCTCAAACTTGGCTGAAACTAGTCAATGATTTCTTTATTTCCCGAACCAGTCTCCCAACCTGACATCATTCCACTAGACTACTAAGGTGGTACATTGCCTGGTAAGGGAATTGTCCCTTGATGTGGTCACATAGGACAATGGATGTTTCTAGAAAGCAGTCTCCTGAGCAACCATTGTATCTGATCAAAGGACTGACGCCATTTTACAAAAAGGGGAATCTAGTAGCTTATGTTTTGTGTTGTGGAATATTGACAACTACATGTTATTTCCCATTTTCTCCTTTTTCAAATGAGAATTTTCATTGACATTACCACATGAATTTCTCACAATTATATATTTGGAAAACCAGGGATGTACAAAATATTTTTTTAGCCATAGATCACTGAGCCATATAGAGTTTCAGCCAGCTCAATGAAGAGGACAGCATGTCACCAAGAGATCTTGAATATGGACTTGAATGCAGTAAATAGAACTTGTATCCTTTGGGAGAGGTGGAGTGTTTTCCTATAGTTGTAGAGGATTTTGAAAAGTGGGTATGAGAGAGAGAGAGAGAGAAAGAGAGAGGGAGAGAGAGAGAGAGAGAGAGAGAGAGAGAGAGAGAGAGAGAGAGAGGGAGAGAGAGAGAGAGAGAACTGGAGAGAAAAAAAGGGAAGACATTTTCGTTATTGATTATTGCCTATGTATCTCTTCCATTGCATAGCCACATGTTGTTAAGGGATGGAGTGAGACACAGCCTGCTTCTAGCTCTAGGCTAATTTCAATATTCTGCCAATGAGATAAATTCAGGAAATCCACAACCAAGTCAATCAGTACATGATATCACTCTGGGCAAAGTTATTATTTCAGAAATAAACTTGAGTTAATTGAGGCCAATAGCATATGAGGGCTTTCTGGGCTAGAACATTCCTCATTTTTCTGGGAAAGCCAGTTGAAACCATTGCCTTTTCTCTTTTTTGGATGGTGTGCTATAAAAATGAAATATCTAGCAGTGCTGCAGCCCTCTTACCATCATGAGAAGACCACCCTAAGATGAAGCTGACATGATGGAAAGTGCAACCAACACAAAGAAGGAAAGAGAAGGTATGTTTCATTCTGTTATTGTCATTGTAGCACTGAAGCCTGCAACCATCCAGTTACGTGATGCAGTCAATTAGTTTTATTGTTTAAACTAAATTGAGTTAGTTGTGTTATTTGTAATAGGCAAATTCATAATTGTTATAATTGCTCATAGCATTATTAAATATATAATTATTTAGCATTTCATGTGGTTCTTTTTCACCCAACTAAAGTGTTGAGAGCAGAAGCTGTGTCCTATATTTCTACTTGCAGCATAGTACCCAACACATCATAATAACACATGAATATTTGTTAATGGGATCAACAAAGGGTCTGCCATGATTATATGAGTTTGGCCACCAATATAGTCTGTTATATAAATGTTTTAAACGTTTTACATTCTTCTAAAACCAATAAATTTGAAAAACAACCCTTTATAATTCAGTCAATGAGTTGTTTATACTTAACTCTATAACTGGTAGTTTACAAACTACATGGATTCCTGGCCAGTTCTTTAAGGTGATCCATCTCTCTCTAGACACTGTCCTTAGAGTTTCCTTGAGGGCTTGACTCACTACCTTGCTGAATATCTATGTTGCTAGAACTCAGTGTATTTACTTATTGACAGTGAATACACTATAAAATTTTGGGCAATAAAGGTCAGTCATTAAAGATAAAGATAGGTTTTAATCTGATATGTTTCTTTAAAAGTTTCTGGGTTTCATACACTTTCCTTTGAGAATTGCAGAACATAAAAAAAAAAAAATGCATTGTGTGGTCAAATTAACCATTGCAAAAATCCCCAAATATTTAGGAAATTTGCCCTATGTGTAAATATTGATCTCAAACTTGTTTTGCTTCCTCCAGTGAAGCAAGAGTATATAGGGTTATGACCCAATTAGAGATGATTTGATTTCCTCAGCTCAACCTCACAACTACTCACCAGAGATCCCTAAAGTAAAATTTGTCATTATTTTCTCAAAGTTGCTTGAAAAGTAAATGTTAAATGAAACAGTTTCATCATATCTTGCAGCTTGTACAGTTTTTTCTTTCCCCCAAATACAAATACTATATCATATATCCAGCCAAATATTCCATGTAAAGATAAAGTTTTAAAATAATGTATTCAGTGAGATAACCAAATCTTTTATAAATAAACTCACTGAGGTGTGAGTGATTTTTTTTTTTTTTTTAATTATGGAGTCTGAAGATTGCCAGTTTTTCTTAAACTCTTCCAAGGTTATTTTGTCTTTCCTATTTTTAGTCTACAATTTCATGGGGAGCTAGCATCTGTTATAATTCAATGCTGGATCATTAAAAAGGTTTTTCATATCACCTGTTTTCTGCTGTTTTTCATGAATCCCTTGTTAATTTTCAGACAGTTGAACTGTCAGTCTAGAAGTTCTTGTCTTATCACCTATGTATCTGAAGGGTGCAAAAAGGATGAGAATGAGTGAGCTCTGGTTTTCAGTTTTCCTGCTTCTTTTGTGTTTGTTTATTTTTAGTTTCTGAATATTACTGAGTTTTCTACAATGTTAAAAAACAGCCACAATTTATGGACATCATAATAAAAACAGTCTTAAAACAAAGTATTGTTATAAATTCCTCTATGGAACTCCTGATCCAGGGATTTGAAACCATAATAAGTATGTTTGTTTACTATAGGGTTTTTTTTTTTTTAATTTAAGGGACTTTTTCCTATAGCCTTCTGCTACCATAAAGGCATGATCAATAATCAAATATTGATTTTCCAAAGACATGATTTCTCTAAGCATATATTTCTATTTTCTTCTCTTTTACCTTTGTCCTTTCTTCTCCACTCTCTCTATTTTCCACTAATAGCAACAAATGAAAACCTATTCCAGAAGTCTGTGGTAAAAATAAAATGGCATAATATTATATCATTCAGTTTGAAAGGTTGAAAACAGCTGACTTGAAAAAGGAATCAAGGATGGCAGAGTGACACAGTGAATGGAACTGGGCTGGGAGTCCAGAAAACTAGATTATCCATTGTCCTATAATGGTTGTGATGATTAAACAAGTATGTGATAACCATCCGTTGTTTCTAATTTTACTAAATCTTGTAATTAATATCTGCACTAAGTATTGTGACTACATAGAAGACAGAATAGACAGACAGATACTGTCTGTGGTCACATGGGTTACATTCTTGTGTGGGACCCACCAGGACACAGACAGTTACATGTGGTTGGTGCTCTGGACAGGAGACCAAAGACCTTTCAGAAACTATGGTAAGGGCAACTGACCTCATCTTAGGGGTCAAAGAAGGCTATTTTAAGGGAGAGACATCCTACTTGGAAATTGAATAATAAGGAGGAATTTTGCAAGGTAAACATAGGCAGAGAAAGCATAGTAATCTCCCTTTATCTATGATTTTGCTTTCTACAGTTCAGTTACCCATGATCAACCACAGTCCAAAAATATTACCTGGGAAATTTTAGAAGTAAACGATTCATAAGTTTCAAATTATGCATCATTCTGAGTAGTGCAATGAAATCTCTCACTATCCCACCCCATCCCACCCTGTACTGCCCAGGACATGAATTATCCCTTTGTCAAGGGATAATTGACACCCTATACATGCCCAGGACATGAATTATCCCTTTGTATATGCCTGTTAGTCACTTAGTAGCCATCTTAGTTATCAGATCAACTGTCATGGTATCGCAGTGCTTGTATTCATGTAACCCTTATTTTACTTAATAATGGCCCCAAATAGCAACAGTAGTGATGCTGGTAATTCATTTATAAAAAAAAAAAAAAAAAAAAAAAAAAAAAAGAAGCCATAAAATGGATGTATTTATAGGAAAAACATAGTATATATATACGTCTTGGTACTATCCTTGGTTTCAAGCATCCACTTTCTTAGAACACATTTCCTGTGGATAAGGAGAGAACACTGTATTCTGAAAGCAAGAGGGCAGAGAGCTGGGTGTATTACAGAGCAAGTGTTTAGCATGAGTTCAGGGGAGCAAGGGGGAACAATATGGTTTAAACTGGATGACTAAGGATAGGCAGATTATTCATGGCTGAGAGAGAGAAGGGGTGAGAAAAACTGACTAGGGAAACACAGAAGGATTCCTGGTCAATGCTGATGGAACAGTTAGGCCAGAGAACGTGAAGACAATGGGCACCTTTCTTGATAATTGGATCAAGTAAAAGGATCACATCAAGAAAACACATGGCACTATTCCTGGTCTCTGTAACAATTTGAAAGAGTCAGAAAAAAAACCATTAAAAAAAACACAAAAAAGTGCAAATACTGTGTAACTAATAACTCAATTTTAACAGTTTTGCCCTTGAATTTTGGTACTAAACTTTTACCACCTACAGAAACAATGAGGTTTGTGAAAACTATAAGTTAGTGGTTCTCAGAACTGTAGAATAATAGAATTAAAAAGACCGCAAAGTCTTTGAAACCAACTTTTTGGTCAAAAAGATTTTGAGCAAAAAGTTGAAAACAGGCATTTTTAGGTACCTATATTAAAACAGTCATATTAATATGTTAATTCATTTTGGTAATAATAGAAAAGTGAGAGAAAGAAAAAACATTCATTCTCTTCCACGATCACTTTGGAGTATCCTTCCAGAATATGTCTTTAATAAAATAGATATGTGTGTGCCTTCTATACCAGCTTCTAAATTTATTTCTCTTAATGTTATGTCATAGTTTTCCTGGTATTACAAATCCTTTATAATATCTTAATGACTGTATAATATACCAAAAGAACATATATGAAAATTAATCGTTTCCCTAAAGATGTGTACATTCAGGTTTTTAAAGTTGTGATAAGTAATTTGGGTTCATATTATTTAATTGGCTGACAGATTTAGTAAGTAATTTATGTTAACATTGTGCTAAACGCTGTGCATTCAATGATTGATAAGAAAACAAGTTGGTTTCAAAGACTTTGCGGTCTTCTTAGTCATAAGCCATTTTCTTTTTTTAGAGTTATTCCCTTATGATAGATTTCCAAATAGGAAAAAAAGAAGTATATACATAGTGAAGGCTCTTGATTTCTTGAAAGAGTCTACCAACTCACAATCCTTTCAGAGACATGCAAAAGAAGTTTCTATTTTGCCATCATTTAATCCAGACTCTCTTAATTCTAACTGACATAAAACTAATTCAAACCGGGATAATTTTTAAAAAACAAAGTGGCAGTGGGAGGCTGAGGACATTGATCTACGTTCAAGTAACTGAATAATGACAGGACAGTGTTGGTTTTGGGCACTGAGAGATCCAGTGGCTCAAACAAAGGCATCTGGGCTCTGTATCTTCCCATTTCACAGCTCTGATTTTTTTCTGTTACGGCTTCAGCCAGGCAGGCGCTGTTCATTGGGTTTGCCTTCTGATTTCAAGTATAGCAATAAGAGAGCTATTTTATTCAATTCAGTGGTTTTAGCAAATGTCTCAGAATTGACTTTCATTGACTTGGCTTGATCCTTAATAATATTGGAAGAAACCCCTGTGCCCTAAGTGATATGTGCCTATTGACAAGGCCTGGATATCATTCCCCACTCAAAAGATGTGTCTGAGCATCTGAGAGGAATTGTTTCATGATGGAAATAAGGCTGCTCCATCAGAAGAAGAAAAAGTGGGTACTGGGAGTGTAAACATGATATCCACATCATGTGTTAAACAGATGAGAAAACTAAACACAAAGAGGTGAAATGACTCAATGTCATCTTGCTAATTAGGCTCAGAGCTGAGAATAGAGGCTGAATTGAGTACTCATACTTCACTGCTGTGTGTTTCTTCTCTTCATTATCAACAAATGATGAAGTATCTAACATATATAAGGTTATGTTCTTTAAAGTAGCTTAAAATTTAGTTGGAAATAACAATAGCCAACATGCTAAGTGCCAGAAATAAACTAGAAGGAAATGATTCATTAGGCCAAAAGAAGCGTCACAAATGAGCTGGCAGACTGGGGCAAACAAAAAAGTATGTTGTCTTTGCTAAGATGAGCTAATCTTTTCGAGAGGACAGCCCCAATATGCCTCAAAAAAACCCCTTGTCTGAGAAGATCGCAGTCTCTTTTCCCCCACCACCATGAGTGGATGGCTCTGGCAGCCATGTGTGTATGGCAGGTCCGCAAATAATGTTGTTTTGTCATCATTTTGATGAGAAGAAAACCTGATTCTTGGTGGGTCCACTGCCTATGTGGAGTTTGCATGTTCTCCCCATGTCTTTGTGGGTTTTCTCTGGGTACGCTGGGTTCCTCCCTCATCCCAAAGATGTGCACGTGAAGTGAATTGGTGTGTCTACACTGTCCCAGTGTGAGTGAGTGTGAGTGTGGGTGTGAGGGGCCCTGCGATGGAAGGGTGTCTTGTCAAGGATGGGTCCCCCTCCACCTTGGTCCTGAGCTGCCGGGAAAAGCTCCAGCGCCCCCATGACCCTGAACTAGAATAAGGGGGTTGGAAAATAATCATCTTACTTTTGTTTATCAACCTATCTTAAATGTATGTATTGATTTCACACATCGATTCCAATGTTTAATGTTAGAAGAGTTTGGGATCCTTATTTGGAAGTTTTGTGATGTTTTTGTGACCAGAAATATGCCATAGGAACTTAGCTATTGTTATATCAATTAGCCTATGGTAAAATTGGTTTCTGTATATGTTGTTTAAAGTCACAGTTTCAAAGTAGCTATTGATAATAATTACTGTACTATGTCACGTTGAACACCAAGCTCAAGCTATGCTATGGACTGAATATTTGTGTCCCCCCAAAATTCATATGCTGAAGTCCTAACCCTCAATATGATGGTATTTAAAGGTAAGGCATTTAGAAGATGCTCAGGTCATGACAGTGGAGTCCTCATGAATTGGATTAGCGCCCTTTTATGAAGCAACATGAGAGAGATAATCTCTGTCTCCACTATGATAGGAAATAGCAAGGAGATGGCATCTGCAAACCAGGAAAAATTTCACCAGATCCTCACCATTCAGTCCCCCTAATCTTGGATTTCCAGCCTGGAGACCTATGAGAAGTCAACATCTGTTGCTTAAGCCATCCCGTCTACAGTGCTTTTCTAGCAGCCTGAGCAGATTAAGATAGGGTGACTTGGTCAGAGGTGGACACCTGATCCAAACTGGGCCATTGAGTTTTTACCCATAAGAACCTGGACAGAGCTATTTGAGAGAGTTCCGTAATCTCAGCAAGAAACCAGAACTCACCAGAGGGCTATCTCTGTGCATAGTTGGACATTCAGAAAAGAAGTAAGGCCAAGAGAATACCTGGCCTTGAGAGATTCCCGGATTCTGTTGGCTTCTCAGTTCAAGGTCCCAGCTCTTACGAGGCACAGTCACAGTTCTATGAGTTCAGTATGATACAGTGATCGCCATCCTTTATTGGATTTGTTCAACTTTGTTTCTAATATTTGCTTGCAAGAGAAAATATTAAAAATCACATTGGTCCTTATATTCATCTTTCTTTCAATTGTTACAAGTTAAATCCTAATATTTTCTTATTTTACTTCACACATTGTAAAATCCTAGGGCAAATCTTGTTTCTAGGAGGTTCTGTTGACATAGGTCTTTCTGCTTTCATTCTTCCATATGCTTCAGAAAATTTATGGTATACATAACATTGTTTACAGTGCAATCTTCTTAAAATAATGAATATAGAAACAAAAACTCATAGACACAGACAATAGTTTAGTGGTTAACAGAGGGTAAGGGGGAAGAGGGATGGTAGAAGAGGGTAAATGGAGTCAAATACAGAGGCCAAAAGTTTTATACACATTTTAAGAAAGGAAAAAACTGTATTAAAGTTTTAATACTCAGTATATACCAATAACAAAAGATGAACACAAGTTATGTGTATATATTTTTTGGCACCCCTGGTATATGGTGGTAGAAGGACAATTGACTCTGGGTGGTGAACACACAATGTGGTGTACAGTTGATATATTACAGATTGGTACACTTGAAATCTATGTAATTTTACTAACCATTGTCATGCCAATAAATTTTCATTTAAAAAAGGATAAATAACTTCTAGATTGCATATATTCTAAGGAATGACTTTTCCAAGTTTTACACAGTTCTGCTTAAGTTTCTAAAAGAAGAAACCATTTATTGCTTATAAATAATAAAGGACAATTCTATTTTGGAGGAATTTTGCATAAGCATTTTCCATAAACAGATCTTCAATAACATAAATATCCATAGTTAGTTAAGTACTCATCTTTTTACATACGAAAATTCCACATATAACCACTCTGATCTTACTGCTTCCTAGGGAAAATCCCTGAGCAGGATTAAATTGTTCAACCAGAAGCAGGTCATTAGATGGGGGCACTGTGTCTGTGTGTGGGATACATGCAATGTAGGGAAAATCATATTCAGAGTGTTCCCACACTTTCCACCAAACTTTAAGAGTCAAGTTGACTTAAATAAATATCAAGAGTAGCTCTGGTGAAAAAAATTTCCAGAAAATAATCCACAAGGATGTATTGATGAGAGTAAAGCACCAGTAAGTCTTTACTGTGGCCGGGAAAACAAGGAGGGGCTGTGGGACTATGGCATGAATGGAGAAATGGAGTCACCTCTTTTCCCAGTGCCCACCTACCACGACTTCCCCCAATTTTACCACCTAGGGAATAAAGAGGACAATGGAAAACTGGTATTTGTTTACCTGTCCATGAAGCAAGTATTCATTGAGTGATTGCTATGTGCTAGACATAGTACTAGGCAAATGGGATTGCAGTTATGAAAAAGGACAAACATTTCTCTGATTCACAAATATTTATTTTAGAGGAAGACGCAGATCCTTGCATAGAGAGTGATAATATGGTGGTGCAAGTGCAGTAGAAGGAAAAGATCATATAACCCAGGAAGCAGAGAAGTTTTCCTCCAGAAAGTGACATCTTTTTGGGGAATATTCAGATAAAAAACGATGTAGAGGGATGAAGAATGGCATGAGCAGAAGGAAGTGCATGCCCAAAGGCCCAGAAACAAGAGAGATCTAGTGTATGTGAAAGACACTACAGATGGAGCTAAAGTATAAGAGAATGGTCTGAGGAAATGGGGTGGTCGAGGAAAGCCAGAACCAAATCATAGAGGATAGCGAGGAGCTTTGTAAGCTATAATAACAAGACTAATTTTATAGGAGAGATTCAAGGAGGGCAGTGACATAATCATAATCTATATGTACTTAAGAAAGTTTAGTCTCAGAGTAGTATAGAGAAGATATTGGAATGGGAAAGAACTCAAAGCAGAGAGACGCAAGACTAGGTAAGAGTTATAGACATTAATCCAGGCTAAAACCTGTAGCGGCCTGAACAGGATGCCAGTGGAGGGCAAGCAGAGTGGATGGATTTATGCCGGGGACCCTGTAAGCACTTATGCACCTGAAACGAGAGCCCTTTAAGCAAATTAGCCTAAAGGTTCTTATACGTTCCTCTCAGTATTTCTATTTGTTATTCTAACAGACAAATAGTTCACTAGGCCATACCAGAGTTATGTTTCCCTATTTCTTATTGGTTGCCCAGTGGAACATAGATTTGTGACAGTCAGTTTCCTTTCTCCCATCTTCCTCACAAAAAGAACCATGATTTGCTCAGGGAGGGCATGTGCCTGAAAAGCAACTCTCAGGTTTCTTGCAGTCAGTGTGGTTGTATGGTGTATTCCGGCCAATAAGAGATAAAGTCCACTGGGTGAAGCTAAAAAGAGAAAAAGAGGTAGATTCCACTGGCACAGGCTGTTTCCACTGCTCTCATCCCTATCTCCTGTCTTTAAAGCACACACATCATCTGGGGGTGGAGCAGTCACCTTAAGACCAGAGGAAAGAAACCCATATACCAACAATGGTGGCTCAGAAAGAAGAAAAGGGAAACTGAGGCTTTTGGTAACTTTATGGAGCTGCCTCACTAGCCTCTCTGTTTCCTTCCAGGGTTCCTCTTGTATGAGAAAAATCACACAAAACTATTTGTTTGATTAAGCCCCTGAAGTCGGTATCTTTTACATTCCGCTGAGAGCAGTCATAACTAAACCATCAGTTTCCTTTGCCTTTTGACAGAGCCCTGTGGTATTCCTTTTTATTTCCTTTTTTTTTTTTTACTGAAGTAGTTAAATGAGTGCTCTTTGAAGGAACAAATAAGCTAACCAGCTCAATTTTCCAAGCTGGCTTTTGCAAGCAGAGCTTTGTGAGGTACACACTCAGGGTGATATCCGCAAGGTCTCCCCTGAAGCTGGGATAATAGATCTCCAAAAGAATTTGTAAAAATATTTGGTCCCCTTTCAGAACGCTGGCCATTTACAATTTTCACAGTCACAAAGGGAGAGTCAAAGTGAATTTGATTTATTCAGGTAAATAAACTCTCTCATTTCCATGGAATAATGGTGAAGAAAAAAGCATCAATTAAACTTGACCTATTGTTCAATCGTCTAGACAGGCTGTCAGGGTCAGAGACTTTGTCCTATCCTTGCAGTGTTACAAACCTTGCATGAAGCATCTGGTCCCTTGCCTACCTAATCCTAGCACAAAACAGTGTACTATTCACGCTCTCATTTATTCTTTTTTAATAAATACTTATTAAATGCCTTTAATAAATACTTATTAAACCTCTGTACTAATTGCTAGCATTGTAGGGGTTGTTAGATATCAAAGGCAAACAAAATATCCCTAATTTCAAGGAAGGTACAGTGTGCTGGGGGGGCGGGGCGGCATTTAACAAGCAACCTGTGATGGAGGCCTCTCCACAGTATGGGGATGGCATGGAGGTTTACCAAGTGTCCATAGAGGATGTAGAACTTGAGTGAGTCTCGAGTCTGCACCCGTATTTGCCAGGGGGACACAGGAAGAGTGCTCATGTCACATATAGAAAGCAGGGCTGTCAAAGACATGCAATCAGAAATAGCATATGGCACATGCGGCTGCAAGCAATTATAAAAGGAAAATGGCAGGAGCTGAGGGTGCTTAGATAAGCAAGAGGGGATCATAGACGCATCAGAAAGGGTGATATGATCAAATCCAAATCTGGGTTTTAGAAAGATCATTCTGGAAGCATTGACATGGATAGAGGCAGGCAGAATTGAGTTTGAACCCCAGCTCAGTAGTACAGACTTGTGGCCTTGGTTCTTCTATTTGCCTCCAGAACCATCAGCCCATCTGTAAAATGAGGATCATAACTCCTTCCTTGCAGAATTGTTTGTCTAGCAATGTATGTAAGACGCCTGAGCGTCTCACTCAGGTGTGACTGTTATCATTACTAACTGGACAGTGAAGTCCCAGGTGAAATTCTTCACTGGTTGTGGGAGAGCTGAAAGACATTAGCACATGTGTGTCTGTGTATAATGGGTAGTAAAAAAATGTTTGCTAAATTTAAGTTAATCTGGAATGCAGTGAAGGGCAGGAAAGGATGGATGTCTTCAGCAAGGAAGGAAACATCTATTTATAAATTGCTTTGTGCCAGGCAAATTGATAAGCACTTTCTCATTTCAATCTCACTTAAACCCAGTGAAGTATGTGCTTTTGTCTCAAATTTTGCTAATAAGGAAACTAAACTTCGAGAATATTAAGTGTCGTTTCCAAGGTCATACAGACAATTAGTCCTTATCAGGAACTGAGCCCTGTTGACAGCAAAGCCAAGCTGATGTCACCACACTAGTATTTGTGTTTTTCCCCATTCCTGTCCTCTCTGTCCCCATATACTACCAAACACTTTGATGGGGAAAGGTACACAGAAACAATGATTTGCTGTGCGCAGTGGCATACTGGTCAGGGGGATATAATGATATAAACCTGTGGCAGAGCTCGAGGATGGATTGGCATTCTGCTCACAAGCTCTCTTCCAAGTGCCAACACAATTTTCAGAAGGCCTAGGAAGACTGCAATTTTTTTTAAGCAAATCAAATAAGAGTCTTAAAATCATGGTGTTTCCTTCATGCAATAATAAAAGTCCTGCAGGCAGTGTGTATATATATCTCTCCCACCTCACGGATTCAATCGCAGATACTTTTAGTCCTGCACTGTAGCGTCAATGGTGAGAGTGGCACTCACTGCCTGCTGCTGCGGGGCGGCCATAGTTCAGGGGTACAATGGGAGGATTTATCAAGGGAGCTCTTTTTTCCCCTATACTATGTACAATTACTTATTTCCACATTTTACCTGTATGATAGCGCAGATTGGTAAATGGCGGCAATCCTTAACCTTCCTTTAAAGATACAGAAACTACATCCAAGGACATGTAAATATTCAATCAGAGCCAGATGTTCTAACTTCACTTTCACAGTCTCTATAAAAGAATGATTTTCAATGACTTGACTGCACATGATTCACTTGGGTGTTTGTATAAAAGGAGCCCATTACCAATGACACTGACCGAGTTAATTTTGTGCAAAGCCCATGAATTGGCATTTTTTAACAAATATCTGAATCAGACCTACCACGGACCATGTTTTGAAAAACGTTGTTTACGAGCCTCTCATAGCTCCCTAAATTTTATAGAAAACTGATTTTCTGGGAACTTGGAATTTTTCTTTTTCTTTTCTTCTCTGTAACCCTAATCAATGTAGTTAACCTCCTACACTCTGGACACAAATTCTGACCACTTGTTACTTCTCAAAGTTTAGGTACGAAACCATGTAGCACTTGTATATTGGCATTTAGTTTATAATACATTTCTCAAATGCATTATTATTTATAATCATAACCAAAATAAGCCAACTGTCAGGCAGGGCCTTTTTTCCACAGGGTACACATAGGGAAATAAGTGTTGAAGACTTAGTAACAGCTGATAAGGGCAAGACCTCACTTAGACCTGGATCTTCTGACTTCAGATCCAATTCTCACTTTGTTCCATAGTCTGTCACCAGAAGCTTTTCTCAAAATTCTTACCCCATATGGTTTTAACTAAGCAGTAAAGGCATGCTGAGTTGTCTCAGTGCCCCAGGAAGCTTTGGTCAAACTCAAGGGAAAACTCTGGAATGCTTTCTCAATTCTTCCTAGTAAACTACCTAACAACTACAGAATGTTCTGCAGATTTTGTCAGGTTTATCGTTTGGGCATCTGGGGACCCACACTTAGACCCAACTGTTGCTCTAATTCCAATCAATCTTTGCCCAAGACACCATTTGAATGTGGACTCCCATGACAGGATAAATTTAAGAGATTTCCTGGCTAAAAACACATTTATTTTCAGTTTGATATAAAATCCCAGAGATTATATATGACCAAAATGTCACCATGTTTCTCTTTTCCCTGCTTTGTAAATCACAAAAATGTAAGTAGTGTCTCTGTATGATTTATACTAAAATAAGTTTTGAAGTGATTTTTACAGATATAGAAGTTTTATGAACAATTCTGTCCTTATACTTTATGTGTTGAGAAAGCACACTGTCTAGTCCTTTTAATTTCTAATAGTCTAATTTTAATTTCTATATCTCTGAACACTACAATAAGAGTGTGTTAGGGGATATGAATATAAAAAAGAACTGTGGTTTTATTTTAAGAGTTTTATTGTCCCAAACTTATTCTTGCACAACTGAAATAGGAAATAAAGGAAGGCTTTAAAAGAGAAGGGATATTCAGCTATGATAAAAAAAAAAAAAGCAAATTAAATAAACTAGAAGTTTATTTATTATTGCTCTGTTTGAAAAAAAAAGCAATAATCTTTCCTTGGGGTATTTTTCTGTTTGATAAGAGAGTAGACCAAGAAAAGTTTAATTTAAAAGTTACTAGCTAAGTTCAGCCAAGGAGAGAATGAAACTATACTCGAGCAAAAACTTACATCACTAGATTTTTCAAATAAAAATTTTGGCTGAAATAGAATTGTAGGCAGACTTCTATTCTACAAGTTCTCTAAAAGAAAAAAAAAAAATGCCTAAAAACTTTACAGTGAAAATTAGCAGGAAAAATAAGAGATGGAAGGCATATTCTAATAATTTAGTCACCAAATTATAGTATAAAATCCAGAATACAGTAGTTGCCACCCTTAGGAATGATTAAATAAAGAGATCACACAAGACATGCTTCCTACAATCTCGATGAATGGATAAATCTATTTAAAAAGAAGATATGCTACACATACATCTGCCATAAATTGTACCACCATTTTCATTTTGTTTAATAACTCTCTAACAGCAAAAACAAAACCAAACAAAAGCACTCTGCTCAACTACAACCCATATTTTTATAAAACTTCATCCAAGAATACCTTTATATACTCTAACCTCAAACTGCATAATCTCTAACATAATGCAAATTGGTTTATTTCTATTTAATTAATATTAAGTTTTTTAATTATCTTTTTTTCTTTCAGGAGATCTCACAGAAATTATCAGATTAACAACACATATTTAATGTGTCTTTCTCCAATAAAACACCTCTTCTAGAAAATACCCTCTATCTTTTTTCTTCGATGGCAAGGATAAATGTCTTTGGTAGTTCTGTTTACTATTATTCTTTTGATTAACCCTATTCATTTTCTATCATTCTTTACCTTCTTCTGTGCCCAGGGAGCTAATTCCTGTGGACTGAAAGCCAGGCTCCATTTACTGGCTTGTTCTTGTAGCCACATATAATGGAGACCTTACCTAATGCAGGAGACCTTACCTAAGGAAGGCTGCTCCCTCTGTGCTGTTTTTCTTTTTTTTCCCTTGCCTCTGGCCTGGACTGCATGGTTCCAGTTTTCAACTGGACTATGACAAAACCAATTCCTCCACTTCTTCCTTTAGCCCTGGAGTCATAACAGCCTCCAGGATTTCTTGCTTCAAAGATAGCCCTTCCTCAACATGATAAGGGAGACAATGGGGTAGTTCTGCCAGGGTCTAAGTATATCTATTTCAACTCTGCATTTGGAAACTGGAAAAGAACAAAAGACAAAAGGATGATTCTATGGGCTCACAGAACCCACCATGAGATGCCTTCTGCCCCAACCTACACTTGCCACCTGACTTCCAAAGTCACTGGTCTCTTTCACATCCCTTACAATCAAAGGACCTTGGTGATGTATTGAGTCATCAGGATTAATGTAAATTAAAAGCCAGTGTCAAAAACTACTGGCAAATCTGGCTATTTACCATTTCCTAGTTCACCACTACCCTGGTAAATATCTATTGTCCTATTAGTGAAAGAGTAGAAGAAAATCTAGAGCATATACTCGAGGCATGTTGTGCAATCCCTGCTCAAAGAGAGATAATCTTTCCCTCAATAAATGGACTCTGGGTCCATGAACTACAACTATGATGATCTTGGTAGCTTTCTGTCCACCATGCTAAATTCTTTGCCAAAGGTTTAGATCAAGTAATACCTTCTAGGCTACCTACTGAGTCCTTTCTGATCCAGCAAATCATGAGACTGAGCATAAGCACCAGCATTCCATTTCTAAATGGGAATGCTTCAGATGAGATAGTTCCAAGCAGGTCCAGAAAGTATAGGAAAATTGCATGAGCAAGTGTCCCAGACCTACCCTTGTAGCTTTGTGGACTTTTACTCAATTTACATCTATGATTTAGTGGGAAATTCTTCATGACCAGTATAACTAGTTGTCTGAAGAGGGGAAATTATCAGTCATAATTATTTAATTTAATTTAATTTAATTTAATTTTATTTTATTTTATTTATTTTAATTTGGTGGCTATGCATGATAAGTTGTCATTGGGTAGAAGCTCATTCAAAAATATCCTTGATAGATGGATATGAAATGAAATTTTCCCAGTAGGAATAATTTGGATCATGTATCTGGTTGTCCATATTGTTTTGTAGGAAAAATAATTTGAGGTATGAATTTATACCAAATGAACATTGGACAATGGTTTGGTCAGTTGAAAAGAATGAGATTGGTGACAAGGTTTTCTTTCAAAGGGCTATTGGGTAATATCTCTTGGAATGGCACATAATGTACAGAAATATGTTTGTTATATGAATGCCCAATAAGGAGCATCGACTGCAGAGGTTGTTCTCAATAGTTAGATGACCAAGAGAAACTAATTTTCTAGATATCAGGTAACCTCTCTCTCTTTAGCCAGACAGTGATGCTCAGTGAAGGCTGTTAATAGGCTCAACAGCATAAAATTTTCTTCTTTATGGCTGATATGGATACAGCTAATGCTGATGCTGTGCCCTACCTTCCAACAGCAGATAGCAACACAGAGCTTCTAGCATGGCGCCATTCCTTAGAGTAATCAAGAGAGGTCGGTTGCCATCCAGCCATCTAGTGGCAAGCTGATGATTGCTTTCATTCCCTTCCATCATGGAGGGGTAGCAATTTGTCCTCCTGGTTATAGATGCAGGTCACACATAGAGATTTGCTTTCTTCGCTGCATAGCTTTCACTGGCATCATAACCCCTTTGAGGTGCTCTCTGTAATGGCATTCTGTGCAACATTATTCTGACTAAGGAATTTACAAATTATTTGCTTCCTTTCATCACAACCTTGGGCACCCAACCCTCCCAAAAGGGAAAATCCATAGTTCCAATAATACAGGAGGAGTTGAGACTGCTTTCTGGCCATTTTAAACTCCTCTCAGTACTGAACAAATGGGCAGAGATTGATCCCTATTAGTAACAGGAGGCTGATTGCTGTTATACAAAGTGGGTAGGGGGCTCTACATCTGGAGTCCAGAGTAGTCTTCAGGATAACTCTTAATATTCCCATGAACATTAGTAAAACCCAATGGAATGCTGTGACAAAACAAAATAAAGAGTCTACAAAATTCAAAGACTTGTGGAGTTGGAAAAAAGAAAAAAAAAAAAAAACTCCTTTGAGTAACAAAGGCTGATTAAAACTTAGCCTTGAGGCAAGGATTAAATCAAGGCTAAAGCTGTTTATTCCCATTATTAAAACCCTTTGAATGGATTAAGGTAGCACACAGTAAATCCTTTCAATTGGATAAAATAGCTCAGGGAAAAGAGATTAAAAGTGTGGATCTCCCACCTCAGACTGATGGGCCTAAGGCCTGTAATTAAGTTGAGAAAGAGAAGCATGGGGCAGGAAGCAAAGAAATATTGTAAATCTAAGAAATACATCGGAAAAAAAAATTCTGGATGTGGCTGTTGGTACATGAAACTAAGTCAAACATCTTAAAAACTGCTAAGGTTTTATGAAAGTGTACTGCTGAAGAAATTATATACATGGAGAAAAAAAAAATGCCTGTCCAAGAATTAAAATCACCCTTGGTCCCTAACTTTCTAGTCTGGGGAACCCACTGAGAAAGCTGTCCTCCAATGAGGACCTAGCATAAGTTTAATTTCCAATTTAGATGTGACAAAAGAGGTAATATTTTTTTTTAAGGAATAAATAATCAGAAGGAGTACCTAGGAACTATGGAGAAAAGTTAGAAAGGGGGACCCTTCTAGTAACCAGAACTACAGTCTAAACAAAAAAACATTCTCCATTCTCCCAACATAAGAGCCCCTCATGGCATTTGTCTAGCAAGATTTCAGAATTTCTATAGATCAATTACTTCACAGTGTTTCCCATTTATCACCTTTCCTGATGATGATATGATCTATCACTGTTCTACCACTGCATATTGGGGTTGGCAGTTAGGGAGTTGGTGGTGGATGATAACTTATCTATTTGGTACATAGATCTCCAGAAAAGGAGATAGGTCTGGAAGAATCAATAGTTAGCATCACTTGGAGATCATGGACATTGAAGTAGAGCCATGACTCAATGGGACTTTGCTTGGGAACTGAGTTAGCACATGTTGTTTGGTTAGAAGAGGGACTCAAATATTTAGTGACCAGAAGGGCAGACTACTGTAGTCATTAGTGCTATTTACCAAACATTCGGTTTTCCTCCATTTGGGGCACATGGATCAGATTGCACTTCCTGGCCAACTTGAAGTTGCTTTAATCAATAAAACATCAGCTGAATTCTGTCTATTATTCAGGATGGAAGCTTTTAAATATCAGGGCACAATTTGCCATGCCTTTTCTTTTTTTCTGCCATAATTAGTAGCAATACTCCATAGAATAAATGGTGTGTTGGCCTGAGTGAGGGCAGTACTGAGGGGAGTCTCAGCTTACCCATAAGGGACACATGGTATGAGAGAGAAATAAATCATTACTTTTTTAAGCCTCTCAGATTTAAAGTTATTGCTTATTATTATTACCTAGAACATTCTCTCATTTATTCAAAGGAATCATTACCAGAATTGAAAAAATTAGTTTATTTGCATTAACCACATAATTCGAACTTATTCTAACTTCTAACCTTTTCTTTTTTCATTGAAGACTCTAGAATATAAAACACTTCCTTATCTCAAACATAGTTCAATAATGTTGTTATTGATTAGTCTTACTATAACAGTAATACTAACTAATATTAATATTTAACATTTTTACCCTGGCCACATTAACTTGAGTTATATAGGATGTTTCTAAATAAGTGATTTATTAACACAATAGAACTCAAACCTTTGAAAGAATAAAAATAAAATCAGATATGAATAGTTATGGGGAATATTCATAGTTAAATGTTTGTTAAATCACATCAGCTAGTTAAGAGTTATCTGATTTCCAATCAAGGTGACAAAAGTAATTAAACACTGTGTTTTCCTCCTCTCACAATTACATCAAAATTACAACCATCATTAAGAATTGCCTGATGTCTAGCTAAACTGAAGTCCCACAACTAAGGACATATAGAAGCACCTCAAGAATGATAGGAGGGAAAGAGATGCAGAATGGGCTGGCCCCACAGCCACATGTGACTATTAAAAATCAGGAGGGACATCTCAGTTGCAAAAGTCCCCCATAGAGGAACAAAGTGTCCCTACCCTACACTAGACTTACCAGCCCAGATTTCCAGTGCTGGAGAGAGAAGTCCTCATAATCTCTGGTTGTGAAAACCAGCAGAGATTTTGGCTGAGTGAGATGGAGTGCAACTGGAGTTCTAGGCAATCCTCTCAAAGGGCCTGCACATGGACTTACTCACTGACAGAGTCACATATTCTGAGCTCCAGCACTGGGGCAGCAGCATAAAAGGTGCCAGGGACACACAGGGAAGAACTGAGTGGTCTGGCTTCAGGGCACAGGCTGAAGGAGCAGCTTTCTCCCAGAGACAGAAGTTCTGGCAGAATCTATGGTTTCTTTGTTGAGCTCTCACCCTCCTGGTGTGCAGATATAGGTGGCCAACATATATTAATCTTCATCAACCTGGATAACACCATTCATCTGCCCCACTGTGATGATTCCCTGAGACCTGGCCCCATGTAACTTTCAGGCACACTCAAGCCACTTCCAGTGGTTTTTCCATAAAAATGTGCTGTCTTGACACAAGGTGCACACTTTCCTAAAATCTCCCAAAGGTTCACAAAACACAAACAAACAGCATTTGGCTTCGATGTGTCCTGTACCTCTTGCTGAGTAGCCCCAAACCAGGCATAGGTGGCAACTGGCCTCAGTTCACAGCTTGGCCTGTCAAGGAACTTCCAAGCCCAGTGTAGCTGGTGGCCGTCTTCACATAGCTTTGTAGCTTATGCCATGTTCCCCTGGGCAGTGCACAGTCTGCAGGTGAACAGGGCTATCATACACTGTGGCCATATTTGGACTGAGCTGAAGCATCAACCTGTCAACTCCAAAGACAACACACACAAAGGGCACACTGGGACAGCACCAGAGCCCTCCTAAAGTGAATCTTGCTGCATAGGGTCAGCACCTGACAACAATTCCTCCACTGTAGTCATGGTTTGTTCTCACAACCAATCAGCATGAGAGTCAATCCCTCCTGTTGATGTGCAAACAGCAATCAACACTCAACTATAACAGAAGGGCACACACAACCCACACAAAGGACGCCCCTGGAGCACCCAGCTCTGGTGACCACAGAGACTGTGCCACTGGGCACCACAGGACGCCTACTACATAAGGCCTCTCTACCAAGACTGGAAGACATAGCAACCCTACATAATACATAGAAACAAACACAGGGAGGTAGCCAAAATGGGGAGACAAAGAAACATGTCCCAAATAAAAGCACAAAACAAAGGTTTAGAAAAATAATAAAATGGAGACAATCAACCAGATACAGAGTTCAAAACACTGGTTATAAGGATGCTCAGTGATCTCAGGGAGAACTTCAACAAAGAGATAGGAAACATGACAATGGAGATAAAAAACATTAAAATAATCCAAAAAATGAGAACAGTCTAAGGGACCTCTGGGACAACATCAAGAAAAAAAGATATTTCTTGAAAATGGAAATAAAAAAACAAAAAAGAAAAATCTGGTGTAGCAATACTTATACCAGATAAAATAGACTTTAAAATAAATGCTATAACAAGAGACAAAGAAGGACCCAGTAAATCGACTCCTAGGTATTTATCTGAAGAAACCAAAAACATCAAGTGTATCAACATTCATATCATAGTGGTACCAGAAGGAGAAGAGAGAGGAAAAGGAATTGAAAACCTGCTTAAAGAAATAATGACAGAAAACTTCCTTAACCTGGTGAATGAACTAGACATGCAAGCCCAGGAAGTACAGAGAGTCCCAAACAAGATGACCCCAAAGAGGCCCACACAAAGACACATCATAATTAAAATGCCAAAGTTTAAAAAGATAAAGAGAGAATCTTAAAAGAAGCAAGAGAAAAGCAATTAGTTACCTACAAGGGAGTTCCTATAAGATTGTCAGTTGATTTCTCAAAAGAAACTTTGCAGGCCAGAAGTATTAGCAATGAATATTCAAAGTAATGAAAAGTAAAGATCTACAACCAAGATTACTCTATCCAGCACGATTATCATTTCAAATTAAAGCACAGATGAAGAGCTTCCCAGACAACAAAAAGCTTAAGGAGTTCATCACCACCAAACCAGTATGGCATGCAATGTTAAAGAGACTTTATTAAGATGAAAAACAATAAGATAAAAAATATGGCAATGACTACATACTTATCAGTAATTATTTTCAATTTAAATGGATTAAATGATCTAATCAATAGATAGGATGGCTAAATGGATGACACAACAAGATCCTTACATATATTACCTACAAGAGACTCACTTCAGATCAAAAGACACACACAGATTGAAAGTGAAGGAATGAAAAAAAGATATTTCATGAAAATGGAAATAAAAAAACAAAAAAGAAAAATCTGGAGTAGCAATACTTATACCAGATAAAATAGACTTTAAAATAAATGCTATAACAAGAGACAAAGAAGGACCCAGTAAATCCACTCCTAGGTATTTATCTGAAGAAACCAAAAACAGGGGACATGTGCATCATATGTTCATTGCAGCATTGTTTATAATAACCAAAATGTGGAGGCAGCCTGGGTGTCCATTGATGAAAGAGTGGATAAAGAGGAGGTCGTATATATATACAATGGAATATTGCTCGGCCGTGGTAGGGAATGGGTTTTCCCCATCTGCAGCAGCATGGATGGATCTGGAGGGTATCGTGCTGAGAAGAATATATCAGAGAGAGAAAGACAGATGCAATGTGATTTCACTCATATGTGGAATCTAAAGAACAAAACAAACAAAACAGAAACAAACTCATAGATACAGAGAAAATTTTGATGGTTGTCAGATGGGAGGGGGTTATGAGAGAAGCAGAAGGGATTAAAAGTACAAATTGGTTATTACAAAGTAGTCATGGGGATGTAAGATACAACATAAGGAATATAGTCTATAACATTGTAATAACTATATACGGTGTCAGATGGGTACTAGATTTGTTGGGGTGATAGATGAGAGGGGGTTTGGGGTAGAGTGAAAAAAATGAAGGGATTAAATAGTATAAATTGGTAGTTACAAAATAGTCATGGGGACGTAAGGTAAAGCATGGGGAATATAGTCAATAGTATGGTACCATTTTTCCCCGAAAATAAGACCTAGCCAGACAATCAGCTCTAATGCATCTTTTGGAGCAAAAATTAATATAAGACCTCAGGGAGAACTTCAACAAAGTATTATATTATTATATTATATTATATTATATTATATTATATTATATTATATTATATTATATTAATTATACCTGGTATTATATTACATTACATTATAGACCTGGTCTTATTTTACTATAAGACCAGGTCTCATATTAATTTTTGCCCTAAAAGACGCATTAGAGCTGAATGTCTGGATAGGTCTTATTTTCAGGGAAACACGGTAATAACTATGCATAGGACCAGGTGAATACTAGACTAGGGAGGGAGATCACTTCTTAAATTACATACATGTCTGACCACTATGCTGTATACCTGAAATTAATATAAAATAATAATTTTAAAAAGAGAAAAAAATAGTAGTTGCAGAGAGCCTTCAAATATGTGAACAAATTACAAAAAGCAGCAACCACAGACTTGATTTTCCATTTACCAGGAAATGGAAGATGCTGGATCAGGGAGATGTTCTCTGCTGTTTTTAATGGATGAGACGATGCAACAAATTTCAGGTGGTCCTCAAAAGTGCTTCACAGTCCTTTTTGAATTCCAATCCCCAGGTGTAAGGGACAACAAGTCACTTGCCATTAAGTCTGGAAAATTCTCTGGAGACTGCAGAGATTTAACTGCAACTGAAGCTGATACTGGCTAGTCATTTCTGAAAACTCCAGTTTAGTGATTCCGAGTCTTCAATGTATCAGAACCTCCTGGGAACTTTTCAAGTAACAGATTATTTGATCTCTAATTAACTACATAATAATTTGTTATTTACAAGCTCTCTAGATGATTGTTAGCAGGTAGCTGGGCTTATATTAATATTAGAGTTCAGTGGTTTCTACTTTGGGGGTGGGTTCTTCTAGATTAATTTGTCCATATTACCTCAGCTTCCTTCTTTCCCTGCACATCTTAAAGATATAATTAAGGCAAATTTTCAATGTGTTAATATACATGAACATGCCAAATTGCCTGTGAACTAGTTTACAATTTTAAAATTCTATTATGGCCATGATGCTAATTGAAGATATAGATTTTATTTTATAAATTGCATTTAAACTGGTTTGTAGCCATGGCAACTTCCTCCCTATTCAAAGGCCAGGAAACCCATGCCCTGTGAAAACTGTAGCTTTACGCCACAATCCCAGACAATTTCTCCAGGCCTCACTTCCTTTCTGATATGAGCTAGAAGTGTCCTATCATCACCATATTTTGTCCCTTTCACTGGCATTTGTTTTATGCTTTTATAGCATTAATATTCCTAACTTTTGTTCCCTGACATTAGCCTTTACTTTCAACACGTCATTATCAGATGGGGCGGGGGTAGCCCATTGTTTTTAGTTTAAAATGTTTCCCACTTTTCTAGAGCCACTTCTGTAAGAGATAAGTTACTATTATCAAATGGTTGAGATTTATCCCAAGGACTTTAACAGGATAGAAGAAGTGCTAAATTTAAGTTGGCTAATATACAAACACATGTATGTGTTAATGATTCTTTTCAACATTCAAGGTTTATGTAAAATTAGTTCTAGTTTTTATAATATCACAATGCTGACATTATTTTCATGCAACTTAAGTTTCTCAAGGTGGGGAAGCGTCATACAGAAATCATCTATAATCTGAATTATTTCCTTTTCTATTATCGCACAGGGGTAAAATTGAAACAAATTTGAACTGGAACAAAGTTGAGAAGGTAAGCAGGAATATTTTATCTCACTCTCACGTTTCTTCAATAATGTCCTACTCTTTCTGGCAGTGCATATTTCTGATCAGCCTGTGATCAAATGCAGACTCCAATTTGGTCTGATAATGGATTAAGGTATTGGCCCTCACAGAGTTTGTTGTATTTTAATAAAGAATCCAAAGGATCACTTAACTTTAAGAAGTAAAAGCCAAAACCATCTCACTGGAATGTATTTGCCTGCTCCTCAGGGTGTCTCCTGGAGAGCTGCCCTCTCCTCTTTCCTTAGAGGGTTCTGATGGATGTCGCCCATTCTCTAGCCTCCAGAAAGCCTCAGGTGCATTTTCTCCTCATGGATGCTTACACTGCAAGTGCAGTCTGAAGGTTAAAGAGTCAGATGGTTATAGTTCATAAACCGCCAAATGCAATTATGTGATGGTGTCTATCAGAATAAAAGACAGTCGAGACATTTATGCCACCTTTATATATATTAAGTTGCTAAAGCATATAAAAATAATAATTCAAGTAATATCACTTCAGTGTCAGGATTCAGATATTAGAGAGAGACAGTTCATAATTTTACAGCTAATTAATGAGCAATAATAGGATGGTTTCTCCATAATTGAGTAACAGCTTATGCTAAGAACTGGTTCTCCCGACATACTTTGGGTCATAAGCTTGAATGGCCTTGCTCTGATTAGTTTAGAACATACCTGCTAATGCCTTTTTTTTCTTTTTGCACAGATATGGGTGGTTTAACAGGGTATATAAATGTCAGGGAAGTCCTCTGGTTATGAACAATGAGTCACAAATGATTATGGACATCATAGGTTATTTATTGTGTTTCTAGGACATCTTGAAACTGTGGTCATTAACATAACATGGTTGTGAATCTTTCTGGTTTCTATAGCTGAGGAACTCAATGGGAAAGGCCATCAAAGCTCTTTTCATTTTCATGCTCGACTACATAACGAAATCCTACATAAAATAAATCCCCATTCTATGGTTTACCTTTTGCGGATAATTCGTATTTTATGACTATTCTTAGCCTTCAAAATTACAAAAACAGGCAGAGACACACAATCAAAAATCAAGCCTCTGCTTTATCTTGAATAAGTCAGATCTAAAAAGGTACTGTTTCACTATGAGTTTTCAAGCACATTTCATGTGCCAAGCACTGTATATTCGTGATCTCATTTAATCCATTTAAAACAAGCTATGGATAAGGTATTCATATCTTTATTTAACAGCTGAAAACACGGAGGCTGATAAAGGCGAATTTGCCTTAAACTCAGGAGTTCTTAAATCCAAAGCCTACACATTTCCCTCAGTGCCACACTGGTACTCTAATTATGGGAGCCGTGTTAAAGGGACAACGTGAATAATTTAATTTGACTCATTTACTAGCTGTTTTCCAATGAGTTACCAGTTCTTTACTAAATACTTGATGAAGCAGGCCAACCTTGGCTTAAAATAGTTTCCTCCAGGAATTTGCATTTATTATTCAGGTTTGCAAGGCCCATTGACCTCTACCAATCTTTCCTGCTCACAATAATAAAACAAGTAAACAAGACCTGAGATAAAACCTAATAGGAAGAAATATATTGTTATTATCATAACAATCATTAAGAAGCATAGGTGAGCGATTCATTCATGCCCTGCAAGATGAATTTTTATCATAGAAAAAATACAGTCAAAACTTCATGGACATCCAAAGCACCCCTGAGAGGATCACACATTTAGAACAAATGGTTTGGTGACTGAGGGAGGCGATCTCTATAGTATTAGTATAGATGCTGATACATTTTAAAAACGAATTTTATAACTCAGCAAGTGTATGCATAGATTCAATACAATATTTTACTTCCTCATGGAGATATTGGAAGAATACTTTTCTGGATGATTTTTTTCTTTGAGCTTCTTGGAAGTAGAAAACGTAACTAGTAAAGTTGAATTTTACCTAAAAGTTTGTAAACATCGAATACCTTATCAACCTACCTATTTTTATGAAAACAATTATTTTATTAACTTTTTAATAAATGGGCTTGGTCTAGAAACCTCAGATATCAGTATGTGTGTATATATTCCCAGAAACCAAACTTTAGTCATGTAAAAACAAATAAAGACGTGAAAATTGTTTTGCTGACTGCCTTTGAAGGCAATAAGCTGGTTTAATGTATATTGAACATAGATGTAATGTTTTTGATAGTTTATTTTTCTAACACATCCATAACTTTGTGTTTTCAGAAGGAATTCAGAATGGCAGCATACCTTGCATCCGTCAGTTCTGTAATTAGGTTAAAATAAGTGGAGTGAAATTTAACAGACAGTTTTATTATCTGGGAGAACCATTGGCATTTCCTCTCATAAAAGCCCCTTGATTTAACTTTTATATTCTAGGAAAGAATGTTTTTATGTTGATATATCTATTAGTTGTACAGACAGCTTCTGAATTTACATTCCAAATAATGTTACCTCTTGCCTTGATTTTACTTCTCATCTTCACATTGTCAACCTCTAACACTTGTCACTTATGTAACAACAATCTAATCTATTATTCATCTTTTTCTGATGGGCTTTCTAATGTCCTCACATTCTTAAAGTGACACTTTCTCTCACAATAATTTTGTTCTTTTGTACAAGCTACTGTCCCACATTTTTTAGTCTGAAAATATGAAGATAGCCATATTTTGTTTGGTATGTATTAAAGAATACCAAATAATTTCTTTCTCTAACTTACAAAATGCACAGAAAATACTGTGTAAGTATTTCAAGTTTGAAGAGATGAGGGTCATAAATTTTAAAAATACGATTTTGAACATTTTACTATATTTGAAGGCTATAGTGATATAATTTAAATCATTACATCTCCTCAGAGATTACATATTACATATTACACTACTTTACAATTATAAATAATATGAAAATAGCTTTTACAACTGTAACTTTTAGGATTTACCAAAGACCGATAAATCCATAGCACCAATTACTGAAATAACATAATTTTACTTGTATTGCATATTTTTTACGAGGTCTGACAATTAAGTTCACAAACTCATCTTAGAAAAAGTGCTACATATTTCATTGCTGAATATCACTATGGTCACTTTCGAAGTACTCCCGTTGGGAAGCTATGTCCTGATGCCAGTGCCTCGTCTACCCTTCAAAGCAATTTTGGACCTCTTTTTCTGGAATGGCCATCAGAGCTGTCATCGTATTACCATCAATGTCTTGAATGTCATCAAAATGTTTTCCTTTCAATATTTCCTTTATTTTCAGGTAAAGAAAGAAGTCATTGGAGGCCAGATTAGGTAATTAGGGAGGGTGTTCCAATATGTTATTTGTTTACTGGCTAAAAACCACCTCACAGACAGTGCCATGTAAGCTGGTGCATTGTCGTGTTACAAGAGCCATGAATTGTTGGCAAAAAGTTGAGGTTGTCTAACTTTTTCATGCAGCCTTTTCAGCACTTCCAAATAGTAAACTTGGTTAACTGTTTGTCCAGTTGATATAAATTCATGATAATTAATCCCTCTGATATCAAAATATTTAGCAACATTGTTGCAACAGATTTGCAAACTTAGTTGTCATACCCTAACATTTTATTCACCCTTTCCCAGTGTCTAGGATATTACCTGTCATAAGTATATTCACTTAATAAACATTTACTCAATCAATAAATACAATATATTAAATATTTTCTACTTCTTTGATTGAAAAACAACAAAAAACACAATCACACAATCTACACACATTTCTAGGGGGGTAGGGTAATTGAATACCTGTTGCCTGGACAAGCTAAAGAAGTGATGTATTTGTTTCATATGTACATTCACTATCTCCCAGAATATCCACCCCCCACCTTGATTTTACCATCTTGGTCGTGGGCTGGAACAGAAAGAGGACACAGAGCTAGAAAGAAGGGAAGAACAGTAATGAGTGTAAGTGTACCCTATAATCACACTGCATCTTGTATGTTATAAATCTCTTCAACATGAACATCTCTGGTCTGAGGTCCCTGTGATTGTTCAGTCCCCAAATGACAATGATTTACATAGACCAGCCTCTCAGCTGCACAGATTTATGCAAAGGACATTAATGTATTTCTACAACCAGAGAAATTTACTTGTTTAGAGTTATATTCCCTTTGAGCCATATTCTCCCGGCTGTCTGTTAAATGGAAATGATATGTGGTATATAAACCAAAAACAACAAAAGAACAAGACAAACAAATGAGAAACAAAAACTCATAGACACAGACAATAGTTTAGTGGTTACCAGAGGGTGAGAGAGGTGGGGGGGAGGGAGATGAGGCTAAGGGGGATCAAATATATGGTGATGGAAGGAGAACTGACTCTGGGTGGTGAACACACAATGGGATTTATAGATGATGTAATACAGAATTGTACACCTGAAATCTATGTAATTTCACTAACAATTGTCACCCCAATAAATTAAAAAAAAAGAAAGCAGCTAATTGAAAGAGTAGAAGAAAACAATTATTATATAGTGTACTATATATGTACATACATACTATATATGTACATAATGTACTACGGAGTTAATAGAATGTGATCAACTAAGAAGCAACTGCTCACCAAACGACCAGTAATGTGAAGAATTCAAACTTCTGAAAGATGAACAGGGACCTGAGACAGGGCAAAGTGGAAGACTGAATTAAGAAAGAAGGAAATAATTAGAGGAATACACTATTTGGAGAAATTTCAGACTTCAGAGGAAACTGAAAAAGGTCAGGGACCTACAACGAATGGCTGAATTCAGTATAATGGATGGTAATAAATAAACTGAAATCATAATATTATGAAAAAAGTAAAGCAGAGAGTCAAAGAAATCTGAAAAAGAAGAAAGAAAAATAGATGAACAAGGAAACAAAAAATAAAAAGTTGTAAGAAAATAAAAATTAAAAGAAATTAAAATAAAATAAAATTTTGTTTTCATATTTCTATACTATATTTTATATGATTTTCTTTGTGTGGAAGGGAAACCTGAAAGGAAACTGTTCTTTATGATTACCAAACAAGCAGCAGCATGCAGTGATCATGGGTAACATATGTGATTATGGCATTCTATGTTGACTCTCTCATCTTTGGAAGGAATCACATAAAGAGAAAAATACAAGTCAATAAATACTTAATATACTCTGGACTTTAATATACATACAATTTCCATGAAACTTTAATTTTTTTTTGATGAGCTAGTAAAAAGAGGGATTTAAATCTGATGCAATCATTTGCAGCTTATCCATGGTAGAGGAACATCTAATATCCAGAGGGCAGTGCTGTAGCAGGAGAGGGACCAGAACTTGCTGACTGGGGCATTATATGTCCTAAAGTCTGACCATTGAGTGACCAGGCACTCGGCCAGCCCAACAGATGGGCATTAGTCCTGAAAGCAATATGACCATGTATGCTCATCAAGGTTGTTTTCTATAGAGCAAAAATTTCTCCCACAATTGTTCCAACAGCTGTTCACACTGAGCTTATACACTTCCATTTGAGAAGCGATGTCATTGCCCATTTGTCTTTGAGTGCGATAAATTTTCCACATGAAAAAAGAAATCACCCTATAATGTGACTGTTGGGTAGAAATAGAGCAACTCTGATGGCAGACAGCCATTGAAATCTCCAGTAGAGAATGTCCACTTGAGGGCACTTCTGAATTTGTGAGAGAAAGCCTTCTCAGATCTCTCACATTCTACCCTTCAACTCCCAACGTACTTTGATTTCTTTCTAGTAGATTTCCACATGTGTGCAACACCATTTTCACAGATAAATCTGTTATTTTGTTTTACTTCAAATATGGACTCCCACAGTAAGAAAATATTTTATAGATCACAAAGAAAAATTAAGGAGCAAAGCTTCAAATCATGTAGTATATTATTACTTCTGGTGGGAAGTGTAGTGTTAAGGCCATGCATACAAACAGGCATTCCAAAGTGAACCCCAATAGGATAAGATGGAATGATGAGAAAGGAGGTGTCAGTGGTGGGCATGACACCAAGTGGCTGCAAAATCTAAATTATTTAAAATACTTGATTCTTCTGATTAGCTTTTTTGCTTTTGAATACTGAATGCTGGTTGCCTACATCAGAGTCCTGCAACTAATCCTGGGGTCCACCTTCTGCTCTCACGTGCTGTGAGTCATTAGCTATACCCTTGAATTACCTTGTATCTGTTCTTGTTTCTGTTGACATTGGCATTGTCATGGTTTAAGCCATCATAATCTAATTTGAAGCATTACAATAGTCTCCTTGCGGGTTGTCGTGACTCTGGTCTTGCCTAAGAGATTTTAGTCACTCTTTCCCCATGCTAGTAATTCCCTTCATAAACATCTATTAGAGAATGCATAACATGAAATGCTTATTCTTATCTATTTCACCCACTCAGACTGTAGCTCCTTTAAAGAAGGAAACAGGGTTTGCTGTTATCACTGAAGACTAGCATATTACCCGCCACAGAGTAATCTTCAATAAATACGTGTATATGCTGAATAAATATTATATATTTTACTTGTATTATAAACTCTCCTATTATTTTCTAAAGTGAAAAGTGTACCCTTAATTGCTCACTTACTTACATAAAGACTGTGTGTGTACACATTGTCTGATATTGAAGTGTAAATTGTGTTCTAACTCATTTCAACACCTCTGAACCACTAACAAGACTTGACTCAGTAGTATGAAGCGAAGGCTGCACATAGGATTATTTCATTAATGTTTGTTGAACAGTTACCATCTTCAGAGAAATAATGAATCAGTCAGAAAGAATTCCATTTTCCAGTCACGTCTCCCACTGATTTCCCAAGAACACATACTATACTAAACACTTTCAGCTCATAAACAGCACACAGGGTCCCTTTTCTGCACCTTTGCACACACGTCCAACCCCATGACTTCTCTCTTTACCTTAGCTATCTCAATTGCCCTTGGGCCTCAAGCTTTGATCCAACTATTGGTTTCTTCATGCACCCTAGACAATCCTTTCTCACAGCTTCAGGCTGAACAAAGTGCCCCTCATCAGCCTTCTTTTGTAACAATTCTCACTATTTAAAAACTATATCACTATAACTATCATATCATATTCAAGTGGATGATAATCTGAATATGTATATTCAGAATATATATATGTATATATACATATAAATTTAATTCAAATAACTTGCATTTCATTGACAAGGAAATTTTTCCCAAAAGTCATAAAACTAGTAATTGACCAATTAAAGAGGGATTTGAACCCATTCATGTCCATATGACTCCAGAATCCATGCTCTCACCCACTTTGATATTTGCTGTTTGGTATTCAGACTTCCCAGAGAGTGAGTTCTTTTAGGGTAAGAATTGTATTTTTTTCATTTTTGTCTTAGCTGTACCTAGTGTATCTATATCATTTGCCGTTTATCACATAGTCAGTCAATACTTGCTTTTTGAATGAGTAAATGAAAGAAAAACGAATGCACCAATGGATGAATATTAGTTTTGCGGTGTGTAAAAGAGGAGAAATAAATAATCTATCAGAGTTCTCTGGTTTATCTTTCCATTTGAATAAAACTATATAATTTAACTAGCATACAAACAGAAAAAGAATGCCTTCTTGTGAATATCAAAGTCTATCTCTGAACAAAAACTTTTAATTCAGTAATCTTGAGAACAAACAGTACATAGTTCATGTAGTAATCTTAAACAGCTTATTTCTCCATTAAATAGTCCATTTCTGAAACATAGGCCTAAGTCATAAAATCCATTTCAATTCTTCTCTAGGATACTAATGGACTGTTGGAAAATAACCATCAACAAAAGCTTAAAATGTAGACAGTTTTAAATAAAGGAAGCTTTATGCTGAGTCTATTCTTTTGGATTTAGTTGGTTTTACAGATAATTATTTCACATTTCAACCCAAATAGCACAGAATATTTTTTTTCAATAAATTTTCTTGCTCAAAACCTTTGAAACATGTGGAAAATAGTCCTCAAGTTAGCACAGTGCTTTGAGGGTTTTTTTGTTTTAAAAAGTATACAGATTAATAAATTCAAGTCTTCAAAATAAAACTTCAGTAAAACCTTTATACAATAAACTTGAAAATGATGAATTCTACAAGGTTTTCTATTTTATGAGCTTTAGTAATTATGAGTTATCTAGGTATATAGATCACCTTCTTTGATTTTTATTTCTTTCATAATTATTGCTTCTGGACTAATTCTTAACATTCTGCGCATTAGAGGCCAGTGACTATATGTTTGACAGTTTCGTCTGAAAAGTCCATTTTAATTATTTATTTACAAATTCCAATGCTATTAGACAGCAGGGAAAAGAGGAAGTAATATTATAATTTTACCAATAGTATATAAGGAATTATTTAACATTAAATTACTAATTTAGTAGTAATTCATCAATGTGATGCCTATGTTTTGGTTCTGCTATTAGGCATTGAGTTATTAACATTTGCCTACTCTCACTCTATCAAAATTATAAGAGATTATTTCCTAAAGGATAATAATCTTTTACCTTCTCTCCTAAAAGTATTCATATTGGCTATTTAAAATTAGTAGAACCCCACAGAATTTGGTTTGCTGGATCAGTCAGAGCAGATCAGGATTTGCTGCATTAATAATCAACCTCCAAATCTTAATAGATTAAAAAAAAGGTTTATATTATTATGATTATATAAATATTGGTCACTGCTAAAACAATGGAGGGCATTGTGATTCAGCCTCTGAAATAATAGAAGAAACAGGGACAAAGGGACTTACGGTAGTGGACTGGTCTTTCAGGAGATTCCCTCTCAAAAACATCTTGCTATCTGTCACTGATGCCTAAATTCCTTACATTGAAAACTCACTTCTTGGTGTTATGCTCTGCCTTTCTGACTGATCTTCTTTGGAACAATCAATGCACATGGGAAGGGTGACTCGTTTGTCCAATAATTCCTTGTTGTGTGTTATTCTCCCAGTAGACAAAAAGCAATGGTGCTAGAGTGTGAGTGTAGCTACTAAAATGGAAGAAACAAGTGCAGAATTGAGAAAAGGGAAGATCAGAAAACAAACATTTCAATTTAGTCCTGATATTGGGGCAGGTAGCAACCCAAAGATGATCACAAGTCACTAAAAGGATTCACATCTATGTCATAACATAAGCTCAGAGTGGGAAGTTCTTACAGAACATAGGTACCAAGCACCTTTTTCTACAGATGGGGAAACTGAGGCTTGAGGTAGCCCAACATCACATAGCTAGTGAATGGCAGACTTGGTTCCAGAACCTGTGTTTTCATTCTCCCAGTCTGCTTCTGAATCTTCAGTGCTGTCCCCTATGTCCTTTCTTTAAACAATACTATTAATTCTTTGTGGGCAATTCCATCCCTGATCAATGACGACAGTAAAGCACACCCCTGCACAGTGCCCAGGTTCCTTCTAGTTTTCATTCTAAAGAGATGAAATTGAGGGGCGTCAACTTTGAAATGTTGCTCTTACTGAACTCTAGGCACAAGCCACTCTCTCTCCCCTTATCAACTACAAATATTTAACTTAGAAAGTTACATATTCTGTTATTATCCAGTCAACAGATGAAGAGCTACCAAGGAAGAAAGGACTTTTCAGCCTCCAGTTTCTCACCTTGCATTATGTGATAGTGATTTCTATCCATCATTTTTGCTTTTCAAACCTGTAATTGCTCTCAAGTCATTTAATGTCACGTATATGTGTACATGATTGTCATCACACATTAATTTTTTACATATAATTCATTATTTTAATTGAAGGAAAATGTGATGGATATAGCAGTTAGATTATAATCTTCAAGGAAAAAGGAACCATGTTAAATAGTCCACCGTTATTACTGGATTATATTGGTTTCACAGACAGAAGGTAATACCCACCATAGACAGAAGGTGAGAGACCATTGAATGCATACAACTGAAAAGATCAGAAATTAAAATTAAAAAATGGGAAAAGATATCGAAACTTCAAAAAGTTCAATTACTGGCATTTCTATTACTCAAAATCCTTTAGCATACTCAATCTTGCATTTTAAAATAAGAAATTACCATGTAAAACAATACATAGAGTAAAAACTTATCCCCTTTCTCTCTTTTGCAAATACATGTCACTCTTTAGAGATACTACTGTTAGTAGTTTTTAGGTTATTATATAAGTTTGACTGGCATAGGACTCTTGAAATACCTACATCAACAAAAATTAAACACTAAATTCCTACTTGATGTAAGAATTATTACAACTCTTAGATTAATTAACAACTGTTAATACCTTTGATGAAAAACAATGTTATAAACCCCACCTTGATTCTAGCTGCATCACTGAGACCATGTTGAAAGACTGAGTCTTTCAGTTGTAGACCTTTCCCTGGGAGGAAACTTGGCTACACAAACTGCCTGCTGGTCTCATGTAAGGATATCAAAATACCCTTAGTGCTAGCCCAAGTCTCAGGGGATCAAGTGGCTTACTCAGCTATGGTCAGTAATTGCATTTTTACCTAAAGCAAGCAAAACCTAGTACTGCCACCCAGCTCCATGGAATGTCTGAGTTCAACACTGTTGCTTTTGAAAATAGGAGTCTGCAAAAAGACACAACAGCTTCTGCTCAGACCTAGGGTAGCTGAGGCATACACTGAGACCCAGTGAAGATAAGGACAGATTGAGTTGTACAATTTGGGGGGTTCAGATGCAAATACATGGGACATGCATGATTACTTAGAGATGATATTTTAAAACTCACCACACTTATGTAATTTACTTATTTCTAATATTTGTATTTAGCTATGTTATCAATTTACCATAGATGTCAAGCTTGTGACTATAATGGAATCATTAAAGGAAAAAAATGTTCTAATATTCATATTACATACTATATGTTTTTGAAAATTTTGACACAATATTATTGTCATTTCTCTCAAATTATGTAAGTGTTGACTTTGGCTCTTCACAAGTATGTCTTCTTCATGTTTAGGATTCTAAGTCTTTAATAAAATATTTTGATTGTTTGAATTTTTGGTAAGGTTTATATACTCTTTATATGCTTTAGAAATATGTGTATATATATATTTCAACATATGTATATATTTAAATATATATCTATATATTTCTAAAACATATAAAAAGTACACAAATATACATGTCTTTGAATGATTAGATACACAGAATATCAGTTTTGGAAAAAAAACTGAGAATTTATATAGCCAATCTACTTAGCTGATTCTGCTAAGCCTAAATTTCTCTACTTCATTTCCAGTCATGTTATCCATTCTTCCTTGAATTATCTACTAACAGGTAACAATTTTTTAAAAATTGTTAAAGAATATTGGACATCTAGATATTACTTTTAGTTACAATTTATCTGATTAAAATTTGCAGCTTTATTTACGGTGGCCAAGACATGGAAACAACCAAAGCATCCTTCAATAGATGATGGGATAAAGAAGATGTGGTATATATACACAGTGGAATTCTATTCTGCCATAAGAAAAGATGAAATAATGCCATTTACAACAACATGGATGGATCTTGAGATTATTATGCTAAGCTAAATAAGTCAGACAGAAAAAGGAGAGAACTATATGATTTCACTGATATGTGGGATATAAAACCAAAAATAACAAAGGAACAAAACAAATAAATGAAGAAATAAAAACTCATAGACACAGACAATAGTTTAGTGGTTACCAGAGGGTAGGGTGGGAGCGGGGGTAGTAGATGAGGGTAAAAGGGATCAAATATATGGTGATGGCAGGAGAACTGACTCTGGGTGGTGAACACACAGTGAGATATATAGAGGATGTAATACAGAATTGTACATCTGAAACCTATGTAACTTTACTAACAATTATCACCCCAATAAACTTTAATAATAGCATAACAAGAATTCCAACACTGAAAAAAAAAGACACAGAAGTCTTTGAAACATGTGAATATATTTATCAAACTAAAAGAACACTATTTTCTCTTTTGTTTGAAAAAGTAGTCTGGAATTATATTCTTTTGTTGTGATTGACGTAAGGAAAACCTTAGTAAAGTGTTTACTATAAATATTATCTTAAAAATTCACATAAATAAATTTATAAGAATACACTTTATTTTAGTTTTAAGGATTTTGGAGTACAGGAAAGGGTAAATATGCATTATAAAAGGCAAAAGTGGTAGCAATGCACCAAGACTGCCATGAAATCAAGTATTTCCCTGAAAAGCTACCATGTAACTTTTGAGTCACCCTTTGAGATTTTTAATTTTAATTTTTGTAATAACATGCAGTGGCTAAGCAATGAATTGTATCTAAGTTGTTCATTAATATAACCAAAATAGTTAGATTGACCTCCAAATGGCCTTCTAGTCAACTGTGAAGGCAGGTCTTTACATCTAGATAGTAATTCAGGTTCTGCCTCATTAAATCACTAAGCAGTGGTTTTATGTATCCTATATAAAAACAGCCCCAGGCTGAACTAGCCAAGACAGAATGTCAATTTTCTTAGCTCTTATCAATTCATCTAGCCCAGGGCCATGTATGATATGATGGTCATTCAATGTTTGCTGGAAGAACGAATGAATCACTGGTAAAAAAAAAAAAATATATATATATATATATATATATATATATATATATAATAGTTTGCTTCAATTTTAATTATAAACACTTAAATTTTGTGCTTGATCAAAAGGACAACTAAGGAATTATTCAGTATAATGTCAATGTCTAGTTTGATAACACACAAACCACTTTCTACTAGATTATAGGATTGTCAGAGTTGTAAAGGAGATGAAATAGTATGAAGGATTATCAAAGAAAATTTTAAAATATTATAATCTTTTCACACATATAAAAAATGTAAGCCAACTGAAAATTTTTGTTCTGTTGTTTTGAAATAATGAGCACAAAGTTAGAAATTAGCATCAAAATCTCTCAAAAAAATTGAGAGGTCTTACTCATTTCTTTATTATAACTAAAATTTTTCTTCTACCTCTTCCCTCTTTTTCTTTCCTGTATCCTGGGCCCATATAATATTTTTTTTAGAATAGAATCACCAATTGATTTGAACAAGGTATGTCAAAGACTAACTGAAATATATAATGAAAAGACAATAAAACTATTGTTGTGCTATATTAATATGTGTGCTCATTTAATTTAAAAAGACTGCTGACTGTATTTAAACTTTCTTTGCATTCCACTTCATTTGTGTGTGTCTGTGCACGTGCGCATGTGTACATTACTGTTTCTGACTGTGGACAAAAGTAAAGAGTTAATAAAATTCTCAAGATCATCTAAAGATCTTTAGTAAAATTATTACTCGTTAAAACAAATTATTTTTATTAGTTCTAAACCTCCTCTTCATATTTGTGAAACTGATAAAGCATGGAGTTGAAAACTCAACAACTAAGGTTACCATGGTCAAGATGAAATCAACATTCTAATAGTCCACATTTCATTCAAGCTGCTTATCGTTTTTGTTCAAAAGACCAATGGCCCCAACCATTTAAACATAATGGTGGCTTTTATTTACTTCAAAGTATTTTTTAAAAATAGCAAACAATTTTAAAGTCAGAAAGACTTGGAAAACCTCTCTGAAAAAGTAGCATTTAAGTGGAGACATAAATGAAAAGAAGTAGAATGCCAAGTGGAGAGCTGAGAACAGAATATTCCCAACAAAAGTAACAATAAGCATTAAGATCACGAATCAAGTACAAGTAACATAAAGAACACTACAGTGGCTGGAGTGTGGTCAAAAAGATGGAGGTGAAATTAGTGGGAAATGAAATTTAAGCAGGATGCAATGGTTAATGGGAGGTCCAACAGACTACAGTATAGTTTGGCTTTTATTGGCTACAACTGGAAAGTTTTAAGTAGAAGAAAAGGGATGACCAAATTTATGTTTTACAAAATGGATCAAGAGTGGAAGCAAAGATCGCAAAGTTGGGACACTATTGAAATTGCCAAGGCAGAGTTGATGGTTTGTACTAATGTATTTGAAAGGTAGACTGGACTGTACTTTTTGATATATTAAATTTGGAAAGTCAGAAAAAGAAAACACCAGGTATCAAGATGTCAGTTAGATTTTGGTTTGAGTAATCATGTGGATGAGAGCAGTCAGGGAAGAAACATATTTGTTTTCTTTTGGTCATGTTAAGTTTGATATCCAAGTGGAGATGGCAAGTGAAAAACAAACAAAAAACAGATGTACTCTTTATAGAAATACTGTTTTTCTGTATCTATAAAACAAGAAAAATTAACTTTTTAGAATAGTAATTTTTAATAAAAAACTAATATATAACTGAGCCACATTTGTTTTTCTATTTTTAATTGTTATACTAATAGTATCTATCGTAAGAAAGATGTTCATAATAACTGTGTGGCAGGTTTTATGCTTATTTTCATAATGCATCCTAAGGTATGTACACTTCTTACCAGGTACCTGGAGAACATGAGCATGAAAATGGCAATTACTTGGGAATTTTTGTTTCATTGACAAAAAGAGCTTCCTCAAGGGAAAATTGACCAAAAGAATTCGTTTTCACTACCTGAGTAAATTTTCCATTACACATGCTACTTTGATATACTAGCTGTGACTTAGAAGTATAAGGTGTGCTCATTGGTTGGCTGAGCCTAATATGGTTCCAACATCCCAGTTCTAAGACAATTAAAGAAAGTAACTATCCAGATTTTTAAAATTTCTACAATGGGAGTGGTCTCTTTCACTGACTAAGACCCATAAAATGGAAAAATAACCAAACATAGTAAAAAGATTTTGATTAAGGGACAAATGACCAATGTCCTTCAGAGTTGGGGGTGCCATTAATGTCTCCTTTATTTTTCTTAAATATGCATTAATATACAGAATTTTTTTGGATAATTTGATGCTAGATACACAAAAAAACAGAAGAAAACAAATAAGAAACGAAGAACAAGAGTAACCAAAAATTATTCCATTGAAGATATCTCTATTGAGATGAGATGTAAGGTCTGCATTCATTAGCATGATAGACCTAAATTAAAAAGTTAGGCTTTTAAATTTTAGTCTAATTGAAGGAAACTTCCTCAACTTGATAAAAAGAAATCTATATAAAACTTACAGCTAACATTATACTTGATAATGAGAAATTAGATTCTTTCCCCCTAATATAAATTCCAAGGCAAGGATGTCTCCTCTGACCACTCATTTTCAATATTGTACTAGCTAATGCAATAAGACAAAAAAGGAAATAAAATGTATATTGAGTGGGAGAAAAGGTAGTAACTTTGTTCATAAATGACATGATTGCCTACACAGAAAAATTCCAAAGAGTCAACAACAAAAAATAAAACCATGGGAACTGATAGGCAATTATAGTAGGCTTGCACAATACAAGATTAATATACAAAAGTCACTTACTTTTCCTTGCAGCAGTAACAATTGGAGAGCAATATTTAAAACGCAATTATTTACATTAGCACCAAAAAAGAAATACTTAGGTATAAATCTAACCAAATATGTAAAACATTTATGAGATTAGAAAAGTCTGATAAAATCAATGTAGATAGAAATAAGTGAAGATATATTTTGTGTTCATAGATAAAAAGACTCAATATTGTTAGAATATCAGCTTTCTCAACTTGATGTACCGATTTGACACATCCCTATTAGGATCTCAGTAAGTTATTTTGTAGATTTCAACAAACTGATTTTAGCTTATACGAAAAAGCAAAAGAATCAAACTGCCAGCAAAATAATGAGAACAGTCAGAGGAATGACACTACCTGACTTTAAGAAATACTATAAAGCTACAATAATCAGAATAGTGTACTATTAGAAACAGTATAGATTTTGCATGTATTTGTTTTGATGCTGCATTTTCTGATATGTATTTTAACATTGCCTTAAAAATTTAAATTATTTTTCTTACAATTAAAAAATTAGTCTTTAAACAAAAACTACACAGAATTGGGGTCCATGTGAAAAATGAAGGGATAATGCATTTTTTAAATGAATAAAGAAAAACAAAACTAAAATCTTCCAAATTTAAAATGAAGACATTTAGAAGCTCATTTTTATAGAGATATGACACTTTTTCATCATAATCACAAATTTGTATTCCTTGACAAGTTGATCCTATAAAGTTAGATTTTATAGTGCTTTAAGAAACAATTTCAAACACGCATTACAGGAAATTATTGAACTTGAATTATTCATTGTAGTTCAAGTGACATTTTTTTCACCTAACGATATCTATTCACAGCTCTACAATCAATGAATAAAAAATTACGCTAATAATCTGTTTACACGCTATAGCAGTGCACTCTATACCAGAATATTTTGAACAGTCTTTAGCTTTCACCAATTATATACAGCATCACCTATTTTCTATTTCATCTAGTAGATATGAAATATAAATGAATAATATAAGGTTTAATAAGGCATAAATATGTTAAAAAATTGTTATTTTAGGTTTGAAGTCTGGCTTCAAATTTTCTTTTGCTTATTAATCTACTAAAAAATAGACATTGAATTTTAGATAACACTTAATTATATAAAGTAATAATTATAGTACCAACGAATTAGATCTCAAACCTTTTGGGATTTATACCTCCTTACACTCATAAAAACTATGGAGAATCCCAAAGCCATTTTATTTTGTTTCATAATATTTACCATATGAGAAATTAAAAGAGAGAATACTAAAATTAGTCATGACTTTATGTAAAATAACAATAATCCATTTTCCAAAACAAAATATTTAAAGAGAAGAGTTGTTCTGTTTTCCATTTTTCAAGTCTTCTTATTGTCTAGCTAAATAGAATAGAGCTAGATTCTTTTTTCTTTTTTATTAGTTTCAGGTGTACAAAACAATGTAATAGTTAGACATTTACACCCCTCACAAAGTAATAACTCCCTCCCCCAATCTACTACCCTCTGACATCATATACAGCTGTTACAATTCCATTGACTCTATTTCCTATGCTGTGTTCCACATCCTTGTATCTGCTTTTACATTCAACCTATTGCAGTTTCACACCTCAAATAGACTGTGAAAAATTCATTCCACATTCATTCATATAAGAATGAGAGTGAAAATGGCAAATAATATTCTTGTATTTTTATGAGTATAATTTTGACTTCACAGACCCCCTAAAAAAAATCTCATGGACAGCCAAAGCCTCTCAGATAAACTGTGTGAACCACTGAACTAATTTTTATTGAGTCCTCGCAATGTTTTACATAGATATGCTTACCATAAATTACCTCATTTAAACATGAAGATGGAAAAATGTCTGAGAAAGGGAACGAGATCTTTGCAAGAATTCAATAGAAGAATTCTACCCTGGTGAGTACCCTATTTCTTTCTCCTTATTCAGAGAAAAACTTTATGAAAACGCTGTCTCTACTTAACTATTTTTACCTTCTCCCTTCCTGCTCATCTCAGAACACATTGTAGTATGAATTCTACCTTCCACCACCGTAAAATTAACACTAAATTTTATGCAAAGTGTAACACTTTCAAGCCTCATAAAGTTACACTGATAATTTTTCTGAGTTATTAATTTAAAAAAATATTTACCTGTTACTTGAACAAATACTTTTTTTTAACAAATACTTTAAAAATCTTCCATCATATAATTAATTGGGGTCACAATGTCCATAGAGTAAAATATGGAACCATGATATTATGAAGTTAAATGAAATACTTTTAGTCTGAACTATGACCCAAAAAAAAAATAATCACAGTAATACTGACATGTACATAACTCACATAAGAAAGAAGTAATGTAAAAATTAGAAATAAAATGAAACACCTGAGGTGTTCAAAGATTATATTCCATTACGGCTTATCCCACCACGACGTCATATCTCATCTCAGTCTTGATTGTTTTCTTACTCTTGCAAGCTTTGCCTGATTACAGTCCTACATAGAAGGTTTCTAATGAGTTTAGAGGTATAATATGAATTCTTTATAAAAATAATAATTTCTGAAAGAACCTAATGAGGACATTTGGCAAATGAAATCTGCAACCTCAAAGAGTATATTATCACTGTATGTGTATGAGAAACATAACATATAATAATGGTTTCTTGGAGATCAGAAAGTTTGTCCACAAGAACATTGGGACAAACTCTATTTTTTGCAACATTTCCTTTCCTATTATGGTCATTATTGGGATATATATATATACATACATACATATATATGTGTGTGTGTGTATATATATATATATATATATATGATATATATACATATCATATATATCATATATATATGATCCATGACTCTGGGAAACTTACATAAGAATGTCTTATTTATTAGAAAATGATGTTCCAACCTTTCTCAGACTTACAGGGTATAAAACAAACCAAGAAAGAGGTCATTTTCTTATCTTCTAAATATAGTACTAGTGTCCCACACATTCTGAATACAGTTTGAATTAAGAGCAAGTTTGGCAGGCTTTCAAAGTTTGAAAATGTCGTTTATTTGGTAACTTGCCATACATTTATTTCCCTACTCAATAAATAAAAATTCTAAGATAAGATTGTCATGTTAATGCATCAATGACAGCATACAAATAATCAAGAAGGAAATATCTTTGTGGCATGACTTTAGGAGGTCTAATAGGAAATATATTTTGAATCTTCTGGTCAAATGATTTTTCTACAAATGCAGAAACTGAGACATAAAATTCATAAGTTAAAAGAACAATAGTTATTTAAATGGATACAAATGTGACTTTTCATGACTATTGATACATGGCTATATGATAATACATTTAGATTCCTTGCAAACATTCTGTGAAATAATTTAATTCTCCTACTGTTTATTATACACTTGACCAGTAACAAACACCAGTGTATTCAAAGAGAAATTCTTATTCAAAATTCATAACCAATTCTATTATATGATGTATTGTTATTTATAATTAACAGGTGTTTTTGAATTTACTGTCACAGTATCTCCTGGGATACCACAATTCTGGGAATTCATGATATCAAATTTCATTGTGTGCAGATAATTCTTCTAGTACTGACAGTTAGTGTTTACTCAGTGGAAATTAAATTTTTAGCATGATAGAGAATTGCTAGGTCATTTAGGCACCACTGGAAGTTTTTACACAAACAAAATTTATAGGGCATTGGAGGCAGGAGTGACGTCTTCAGTAAATATTTAATATCTTGGCCTCTGAAATTAGAGAGCACATTTCCACAAGGACAAATTAATTGCTGACCCAGAGAATTTAGCCAAAATGGTATACTACTTCACTAGTATTGGTTTTGCGTCACAAATATTGGTTGACCTGATGTACAGCATATTAATTATATCGTCCAATTCAGGTCTTAACTATCCAAATGAAGAAAATAGATATTTGCCTAATTCATACCTGCCCTGCTTAACAATATGCCAAAACAAAATCCAAATTATCCCAGATAAAGAATAAATCAAATTTCTTTATTCAGAGCATTCATTGTTGGTGCATGAATTCTTTTGGAAAATTTAGATCATCTGTATGCCTCTGCTTTCTACTTTTCTTTAGCTATAGAGTTCAAGTCTGAATGAAAATTTAATATAAAAAAGTGAAATACGTTGTGTCAAAATGCGTACTTAGTATTTTATTTTAACACTACTTATTTTTCTCCTACAAAGATATGATTGTTATTCAGGACTCAAAAACCAAAAGCATATTGGCTCATTTTATATTAGAAATAATTGTTATTGCTACACAATCTTCTGTAGAGTATAGGGAATAGATCATATTTAATCATAATATTAAATTGTTGAGAAATGTACAGAGAATATCAAACCCGTAAAAGAAGCCAAATAATGTATTTGCTGAAGACAGTGATTTGAGTCATTCTTTTATTTGCCAAAGTTTTGAAATTAATAGGAATGAATTCTGATTTTGTATTACTTTTCATTCCCTGCTCTAGGAATTACTTAGAAATCATGATATTAATAATAAGATGATATATATTCATGATTCAAAGATTGAAAAATGCATTTCTGGATGCTTTGTTATATTTTTGTATTATTATGAGAATAAAGGGTATATTTCATTCTCATACATAATACAAACGAACTCATAACTCTCATATTTTGTTCACCGTGGGGAATTCTTAATGATGGTACATATAAAGCTGTGTTTTTGCTTTGGCTGGGTGAAGTTCAATGGGCATATTCATCCATTCATAAGTAACAGTGTCCCTCTTATATATCCTATATCCTATACTATATCCTAACTTATACCTATTAGGTCATGCCTATTGCACCCATTGCATCCAAGCTTAAATGAGGAAATCGGTCATAACTGAATTACCCACATAAAGCACATCTGACAAATCAGGCGTTATTATACACTGAGAAGTAACAAGACCAAAGCAGTGCTACAAAGGTGAGGTGAATAGAGTGACAGGCTGCTAACTTCCTGTACATTAAAACGTTTTTTTTCTTTTACACTTTCTTCTTTTTTGTCTTCTTTGTATTTTACACCTTTCCTTTACATTGTCTTTAACACCAGGATACTGTGACCCCCATTAATACTCTGAAAACATGTTAACGAGCCAGGCTTTATACCTAGAGCCAAACTTCAGTCTGATCATCAAATACTTATCTGATTAGAATGGCATAGACTATTTATGCCTGAGGGCAATTGAAGGATCAAATGTAAATATTCAAACTAATAAATATGGTAGATGGAAGCATGGTTATCATTCTGTCATTTGGGTTTTGTGAGCCATCTGGTGGTTTCACACCATGAGAATATGAGCCCTGGGAAAGCAAAGCTTGATTTTCTGTTCTTAAGAGAAAATAGCTGGGTTGCTGGTCCAGAATTCACTTCATTAATTAATTTAGGTAGATGCTTTTTCTTTCAGTATCCAAGGTGTTTAATATATACATTGGAATAGATGACCATTGCTCTGTCTGTTGAACATTCCATGTAATGATACCCATGTGTGTTTGCTTTCTGCACACCAACGTAGTTATCAGTTGGATGACTATTAGTATTGCCATCCTATCCTGGTAACTAATAGCTGCTTACTAGTTGGAGGCTTCTTTTTCAAAATGTAAATTCCCAAATTTAACCATCAGTTGGGAAAAAGCCAGAATTAACTCATGGAAACAAAAATTGTGAACCATAGTTCAGTCTAAGACCCCTGGCATTCTTCCTCTCAATTTGTTTCCTCCGATACGTGCCAGACCCTGGACACAGGCCTCAAGCACAGGTCTGATTACCAGAATTCACAGGAACTTTAAAAGAAAACATCAATTCCATTTACAGAAACAAATATTGGGGAGTTAGGACAAGGTAATGACTAGTTCTGCTCCAATAGGTTGAGAGAAAGATTAGCATTTCCAAAATTAAAAGTGTAGCTCAATCATTTCAGTATTAACTGCTATTTCCAGAAGCTAAATATGTGCAAGAACTTATTACACAGCTGTGCATATATTAATTTTTCAGAAAATTTTTAATTGCTGCATAACATACATATTGAAAAATGCATGAATTAAAACTATATAGCATGAATAATTTCAACTAAAATGCACTCATGTAATTCGGTCAAGAAGAAAACCTTACCATCACTCCAAAAACTGCCTCTGTGCCCTTTCACTGTCACCAATGCCCTAAAGTAACCATAATTCTGATTTCTAAGACCATAAATTAGTTAGTCTTCTGCATGTATTATTTTCAAATTCAAGAGTATTTTGTTTAATGTTGATATGTGTTAACTAATTTAAGTTCAACTAGTGTGACTGGTGGAGGGATTGATAGATATCCAAATGCTGTGGAGTTTTAAAAAGTATTTTAACCAAAACTTAGGATTCCATGGATGTGTAAAATATATCAAAACATATTTTAGGAACATAATTGGAAAAAAGAAAATAAGCTCATCTTTCTTCCAGTCGATGTCCCAGACATTAGCACTGTATGTATTGAACTGTTTAAGAACTAGCGCTATAAAGTCAGACATGACTTCAGCTGTTGACTGCTAGGTGTTTGATCTTGAACAAATAAACCTCCCCAATACTTATATCCTTCTTTTGTAATAGAGATTGTAATTGAACTTAATTCAAAATGGTTATATAAGTTAAAATAAATCACGTAAAAATTACTTGGCTCCAATCCTGGCATATAGTAAGTTATTGATAAATTATAATCCATATCTTTTGATTGGAATGTGTCATTTCTGGGAAGCCATCCTAATAATATAATATAAAATACACGAAAGCAGTAAGCACAAAACCTTCACAGCAATATTTGTAATAAGAAAAATAGATCTACTACACAGATTTATTCAGGATTAAAAATAAAATGGACTAGAAAAACACATCCTAAATTTCAAAACATCTTATGAAAACATTGCTAGATAAAAATGGTTTGGATAGAATTTTGTTCCTCCCCATGACATTGTAAAATTGAGCAAACAATGAAAGATACATCTTTTTCTGATTAGTACTGATAATTTTTTGATCTCCAATGTGAAGTAATCCCCATTTTTTCTATAGTAAGAAAACTGGTCTCTAGTTTTCAACTGTTTAATTTTCTTTATAACTTTTTTTTAATAATTGCTTTATTTTTAATTACAGTTGACATACAATAGTATACTAGTTTCAGGTGTATAACAGTGATTAGACATTTGTATAATTTATGAAGTGATCACCCAATAAATCTGGTACCCATCTGATACCATGTATAGTTATTACAATATTACTGACTATATTCCTTATGCTATACCCTTCATCCCCATGACTATTTTGTAACTACCAATTTGCACTTCTTAATCCCTTCACCTTTTTTCACCCTGCCCCTAGACCGTCTCCCATCTTTTATCCCAACAAATCTAGTATCCCTCTGACACCATGCATATTTATTACAATATTATTGATTATATTCTTTATGCTATACCCAAAATCCCCATAACTACTTTATATATATATATATATATAAAATTATAGTTGGAAACCCCATGGCCATCTTGTGGTTACTGACTGTTTTCTAATCCCCTCACCTTCCTCCTTATCCCCACCCCCCCATCTAACAACCCTCAGTTTTTCCTCTTTGTCTCCAAAACTGTTTCTGATTAGTTCATTCACTTGTTCTCTTCTTTAGATTCTGCATATAAGTGAGATCATATGGTACTTGTCTTTCTCTGTCTGACTTATTTCACTTAACATAATGTTCTCTAGATCTAGCCATGTTTTTGCAAATGGTAAGATTTCTTTCTTCTTTATGGCTGTGTAATACTCCATTGTATAAATGTACCACAGCTTCTTAATCCAGTCATCTACAGATGGGCATTTTGGTTGTTTCCATGTCTTGGCTATTGTGTATAGTGCTGCAATAAACATAGGAGTGCATAAAGATTTTTGAATTGGAGTTTTGGATTTCTCCGGATAGATACCTAGGAGTGGAATTATTGGATCATAGGGTAGTTACATTTTCAGATTTTTGAGATATCTCCATACTGTTTTCCATAGTGGTTGCTCTTTATAACTTTTAAGAGCACTTGAAATTATCTTGTCCATTTTGCTTCACTTTTATTATCTACAATCAATGAATCTCAAAAACATTTACATTAAATCAAAGAAGTCAAATACCACATACTTTATAATTCTATTTATACAAAATTCTAGAAAAAGCAGAAATGTAGTCACAATAGTTTCCTATGTCTGGGAAAGGGGGCAGAAATGTACTGCAAAGGATCCCAAGGGAACATTTAGAGTGCAGGAATTCTTTTATACTTACAATCTAAAATAATTCATAGGAGGTAAAGAGCAGAATAAAAAAGGTTAAAGGGCATAACATGCACTTGGAAAAAATTTACCCAGAGGCTTAATTCCAAGACTGATCTTAATTAAATGATTAAATTTTGAAATAAGTTGCAAAAATTAAAATTGTATGGGCTTCAAGACATGAATAAAGTCATTTAGAATAGATAGAATGTCACGTTGGTATTATCCCAAGAATAACTTACAAAGAAAGAAAACAGAAGACAAGCATTTGAAGGAACTCAAGGAAGGAATGCATTGCTAAAATTTTATATCCAGCCATGCCATCATGCATGTATCAATATATAGTAAATCAATTGTAAACACTCAAATCTTAAGGAACAATAGCACATCACAAGCCGTCATGAGCAATTTATTATGAGACAATAGTCATGAAAGAAAGAGTGCCTGGGGAAATTGGCAAATTCACATCACCAGCATTTTACTCACTCATATCATCACTATCAAAGATCTGAACTTAGACTGAATCAACAACAATTACAGTAGATAATTTGCTTATTATAAGACTCTATTTAAAGCTATATATATATAGCTTTTATATATATAAAATTTTTATGTATATAAATTATATATATATATATAAATTAGTTGCTACATATCAACTAGTCTTATACATATCAAATTAATATATATGAATTAATCTGCACTCTAAATCTAAAAAAATATATATTATCATCACATTTCATGGATGAGGAAATTGAGGCACAGAGTATTTAAGCAACTTGCCCAAAGTCACACACTTTGCCACTATTGTAATCTGACATCAGAACACACACAGCCATGACCCGAGGCACACAGTCGATTTGCACCTCAGCAATCACTCCCTTGCCATCCAGGCAGCAGAAATATCTGACATCCAATCTCAACATACTTGCAAAAATTCTCATGTCATAGATCTTCAGAGCAGATTACAAATAGAAAAATGTTAGCACTGAGAAAGTGAGAGAAAATCTTAACTAATTAAAGTGTATGTATTTGTTCAGACACTCTTAGACCTGGGGCCCAAAAGACACATTTTTTATATCTTTCTCACATTCTGTGGTATTCAAGTCAGCAAAAATGTAAAATGTACAAAGGGCAAAGACTATTATGTTAAAAATCTCCCTGTTTTATAGTCTTTAAATTGACTGTGATGGAATTCTAAACCAACGCCAATCAGATTTCATAGGGGTGATACAGGCAGTGTCCAAGTCTGCATTTCCAGAATGACATCCCCTCCACAACATATACAGTCTATTATCTAAATCAGTGTACAAACTTTAAAAACATTGGTTTTCTATTTAAAAAGATTTGACTGATTCCACTATCTATTCTACAAAATATATTTTGGTCTTAGTTAGTAAAATATGAATTAATAAATTAATTTTAAGAAATCCTGTCTCCATGGATTCATTTATTATGCACTGTATGCTCATATCTTTACTTCTGGAGGTCAGAAAAACTTTTATACAGACAGTGCCAAAAAAAAAGTATACACATTTTAAGAAAGGAAAAACTGTATTAAAATTACACTGATGACAACCACTTTGATCACCTCTTGTAATTGCAGAATTCAAACCTGACTTGTATTCATCTTTTGTTATCAGTATATATTATTACAATTTTAATACAGTTTTCTTTTTCCTTTTATAAAATGTGTTACATTTTTTTTGGTACCCTCTGTATAAGGAGGCAGGAGAAGAATTCGAGAAAATTATCTCTACATACATTATTTTTAGTACCCTGAGTTAATAACTAAAGAATAAAAGAAAATTTTATGTAATTTCTTACTGAGCTAAAACTTTAAATTTATAGAATATTGGTAAAGTGGTATTCTATATGCCAACTTTATTTCTAAAATTAAAATTACATAATACCTCCTCTCACCCACACACACACATATATACTCCTTGCATGAGAAGACACTACAAAATAGATGGCAACATTAGACCTTAAAATTTTGAATAATCTGAGAGTGATTACAGTACAAGAATTTCCCCCAAGATTGTTAATATTTATGTGTTACATGATGAAAGTAAGTTTTTTGTTCTGTTTTGTTTTGTTTTTTGGAAAAAGTAATCATGAAACTGGAATGATAATAGAAGGCTACGATAGTCATTCTTTAAGGTATAGCCAGGAAATCTGAACATAACTGTATGCCAAGACTAGATTGCAATATATTAAGCCTCTGTGGAAGGTGAACATTAAGCCTTTATTTGAGAAAATAAAAATGTCTCCAGAAAGCAGAATTATATTTTCCTTTCTTTATGCTAATTGTTTATTACTTTAGTGATTTCATATTATAAAATCTGAAAGGTTATTTTTGCTATTAGAGATTATACTGAATTATTTAGCTTTGGACTGGATTATTCATTTTGCATTAAGAAAATTTTCTTCTAAGTTCATTCAGATTTACTCAGAATTTTTATGATGAATTTTTCTGTCTTCTTGAAAATAATTAACATGATTGTGGTTTTTCTCCTGTGATTTACCATATGCAGCATTTGATAAAAATGTTCACTAAGATTATACTTTTAAGGGATCTTAATTAAATAAACACTGTATTTTTCATAATTTCTAAAATGGATCCAACAGCATCTTACTGGGGAAATTTTGTATCTATTTTCATGTTATATTGGTCAGAAGTTTTCTTTTTACGTTGATCTCTGTTCAGTTTTGTAATTGTCTTATGGTAGTTCAGTAAATAAATGAACTGAGTGCTTAGTCTTCAAGCTCATGAAATCATTCTCTCCCCTTCTCACCAATTCATGGAACCACTGCAATCCAAGTTATCCAGTCTTCTAATTATCAGATAGACACCTCTTTCCTACTGCTGGAACTATTTTTTTAATTTATTTATTGGGGTGACAATTGTTAGTGAAATTACATAGATTTCAGGTAAGGGGGATCAAATATATGGTGATGAAAGGAGAACTGACTCTGGGTGGTAAACACACAATGGGATTTATAGATGATGTAATACAGAATTGTACACCGGAACTATTTTTTTTTAAATGTTTACTTCTTGAAAATTGATTTTGTCTAGATTCTTTCCTTCTTTGGTCCTTTTTGTTTTAAAATTTTACATTATAAAGTCTGGTTTGTCTGCCAATCTCTTAAATATCAATTTCTACCAAAACATAGTCCACCACTGTCCTATTTGTTTTTCCTGGACAATTTCATCCAATAACATATTTTTAATTTTTAATCAGAGAGTGGTATCTCTATACTTGTATCTCTATATCTCCAGAATGCCTACCCTGGTTCCCATTCTGTGTATCCAACATACCAATGGATATATTTACTGACATATTCCAGAGCATCCCAAACTCAAAATGTTCTTCCCACCTCTTCTCTTCTTTCTACATCCCCAATCTACCATCCACCAGGTTTTCCAAGGCAGAAACCGGAGTTCACCTGCTTTATTTTGTTTATCCCAAAAAACACATCCAAATGGTGACCAAACCATCTGACTTCTGTCTTGCGAACATTTCTAATTTTTGTTTTCTCCTCTCTATGTCTACCGTCACTAACTCTCTGAATTCCTTCACAATTCACTATATTTTGCTATCGTATTCTATTGTGTTTTCTTTTCTCCAGTACCTTTATCCCCACCTTATTTATCTTGTTGTCATGACAATATTTTTTTAATTCTAACTTGATCATATCACCCATTAATATGCAATACTTAATACCCTGCTTAAAGAGCCCCCAGTAACCCAGAAGCAATACTAAAAGTTCAGTTCAAAGTGATTTACAAAAATGTATATTGTATGGAAAAACAAATAGAGGTAATGATGTTACAAGTAAAATTAGAATAGAAACCTTGATAATTTAAGAGGTAAAATTAATTTATACATATGTGAAGACAGGATTCAAATTTGGCTCTAAGTCTCCAAATAGTGTGAAGAAAGAACAAGAATCTTATATAAGATTGAGCTCTTTTTCGTATGATTTTGTTTTTCCTTAGAGGAAAGTAGATAGTTACAATACTGTGTCTTAAGAGAAATTTCTCCTGTGGATCCTCACAAAACCAAAGTTATGTTACAAAATGGCCAATGTCCTCAGAAACAGCTCCACGGTAAAATGCAATAGTTCAATGTGGCATGATGCCAATGTGAATTTCTCCAGTTAAAAAAAAAGTGAGTCTATGAGTTGTCGAGCAGTGTAGTCTACTTGGTTCTCTGGTGAACCAGTTTTACCTAAGGATAAAATTTAATGTTTTTGAAATACTCTGTAAGGTATTTTTTATATCTTGCAAGCAATGCTCTATGAATATTAGCAAACTTTTGTTGAGGTTTAGGCAGCAGCATATTCCAAGTTATATTTTCTAGCAAGTGCCTGCAATATAATTTTTTATGGTTTTAATTAAGGACGGGTCTAATGTCCTTGTTGTTGAACTTGAAGAGTGGTAAGATTTAAAAGGACATGGGTTGATTTTTTTTTTTAATTAGGAAGACAAATTGACTTGCATCTGAACAGATTACTTTTTAATTCCTTACAGAATTTATCAAAGTGAGAATCTGCAGACAAGGTCAATATTACCCTTTCGAAAATAGTTTGGGGTTATTCCAACATTCTAATGAGTAAATATGTAAATTACTCAGGCCATGATATACAAAACATGAATAATAGAAACAAGAAAGGTATAAATATAATGTCTTACAGAATGTAATTAATAGTGACTTAAGGATGAAAGATCTAAAAATTTGCATATGTTCTCCATCAATTTCTTATTTTTTTCCAGAAGTATTTTCCCCTATGTTTCACAACTTCTAAAATTTGACAATCTTGGCTATATCTAGTCTGTTCTGTCTCCCATTCTCTCCAAAGATGAATATATTGACTTTACAACAATAGCTAGTCAAACTTACTCTATTCATAGAAGTGAAAACCTTACAGATGAAACTCAATAGTCTATGGTTTACAAAAACGTTATTTCTGTCTCCTTAGAATCAGTTAATGGCAAAATAAATACACTGCTACCAATCCAGTCTAAAGGATAATCAATACATTTATTTGCATAAACTTCATGGTAAATACCTGTGTAGCTATGACCAAAGTATTAGGAAGGTACTTAGCTTGCTGAAAAGACTATGGGGCAATCTTTAATTTTGGATCTTTCTGGAAAGAGAAGGAAAACACATTCCTTTCAATAATCTAACTAAATATTCAGTGTGATCATGTGAATGATTTCTGATTTAGTGTTTGTGCATACTGATGATTAAGATGGTCACAATCTCGAATCAGCTTTGCTTCTCTCAGCTAAAAATGACGTTTCTAAATGTCATTTCAAGATTACATTAATGCTCATGAATTGAAGGCTATATGTTAAATTTGAAAGAACACTCCTAACTTATTACTGTCTTTATTGGTTGGAAAATTAGTTCTTCAAGTATGTTTTAGACTAACAATGTGCTTTACACGATGCTGAAAGGTCTCTACAGCACAGATTGAAAATATCACCAGCTTGCTTTTTTCCCTAAATCACACTGCTATCTCTATGTCCAAGACTTCCTATGGAACTTACTCTCTAAGTGGCACTTTATTCACCAATCACACCAACTGGAGTTTGTTGAAAAGCTGCTTACCTCTGAGTCACTGATGAGAACTGTAACCCTGTGTTATAGTTTTTAAGAGTGTACTCCATAAGTCATACTGTGTGCTACTAGCCCTTTAAACAAAGTTCATGCTGTATGTTGAAAATAACTGATGGTCTGTAAATTACACCAGGCAATGGGTCTCCTGCATATTTGGCTTTGTGTCCTTGGAGTGATTTTCAGTATCATTAAGCAGAAAGCACATCATTTCCCAAGTAACAAGGAATGAAGCACATAGAGATCGACTTGGCATCTGTTACATAAACTTTCTGTTTTAAATTTGCAGAATTTACATAACATTGGAACAAAACAATAGCCCGCAAACATATTTGTGGTGTCAGTTCCATTTCCCTACGGTGCCATTCTACAGTCAACCCAGCCAAGGGTTTATCTGACTGTTAAATTTTATGACATGATTTTCTTAATACAAAAATATCTTTCACTTATTTTTTAAAAAATTTATTGATCATTTTTAAGTTTTTCTTCTATATAATAGATACCTATTTGACATTCAGGAAGATTGAAAATTATCTAACATATTAGTAAACATTTTGCATAATTAATGCTTTGATAATCAGTAACTTTTGAAAAGTCTACAATTCACCTACTCCAAAATTAATTTCAACAAAAAACTATGTAAAAGAATTATGATTTGTATATAGGAGTTATATATATATATATATATATATATATATATATATATATATATATATATAGATTTTATAGTTTTCCCTTTGCAAGCCCAAACTCAAAGCCATATTTAAATATTTGTTAAAGATTTTTTTAATGATCCGTCACAGCTTGCATGTTTTATCTTGTATCACGTCATGACATAAGTATTCATTTAAAATGAAAAGATGTTCTAGAATTCTGAAATAAATATAAGAAATAAACATATAAAAATTTAAAACTAGTAACAGAATAGTAATAATCTTCTTATATTCATTTAGATCTTCTATATGTAAAACAAACAAACAGCCCCCCAAAAAAAACTACCAAAATTTTGCTAGCATTTAAAAAATTTTCTCTATTCTATAAATGGACTATATATATATATATGTAAATATATACATATGTATGTATATATACATACATACATATATATGTATGTATATATGAGTTAAACATTCAAGCTATGAATGAAGCACTTCCAATGACAATAAATTGAAGGTATTCATTGTTTAACTAATTCCATTATGAAAATAAGAGATTTCATCCATTATAAGAATGAAATGAAAGAATCATTTGATTTCACTGATATGTGAGATATAAAACTGAAAGCAACAAAGGAACAAGACAGACAAATAAAGAAACAAAAACTCATAGACACAGACAATAGTTTAGTGGTTACCAGAGGGTAAAGGAAGAGGGGGTGGTAGATGAGGGTAAATGGGATCAAATATATAGTGATGGAAGAAGAACTGACTTTGGGTGGTGAACATACAATGTGATATATAGATGATAAATTATAGAAATGTACACCTGAAACCTATGTAAGTTTACCAGCCATTGTCACCCCAATAAATTTTAATTAAGAAAAAGAATGAAACAATACACCTTTTCTACTCACAGAAATGTCTAGTGCTAGTGTTTTCTTTATGTGGGGAGATAAACTCTCATTTCAGCATCATTTGAAAGAGGTTGTTTTTATAAACTAAGGAGACATCTTCATAATCATTATAATTAACTGACAAATTCAGACCATCCTTATAGCCAACTTGAGTAAAGACCTTTATGTTTTTAACTAAACTTTCAAGAACACTGATTCTTAAAAATGATTCTGACAATCTAAATGCAGGACTACCAGTGGCCAAAACATGCTGGCTATATGGGAACAAAGCATCTCATTCTCTGGAGAACCCAGCCCACAAAGGGACTGTGGCATAGTCAGAGAAGGTAGGCTGGTTTAGCTCCTGCTCTCAGTTCAGCCCAGTGCACTCTAGCAGGGCACACTATGCACAAATTTGTATATCAATTCAACAGAACTTTCTTTCAAGCTTATGAGCACATAAGGTATAATTTCCAATCTCAGTGCAGTTGGTATTGAGCTAACGATCTATTGGACAGTTAAGACTTCATGGCACAACGCAGCAGTTCGGGGTGGGGCTTCAAAGCTGATGAGGCATTTGGTGGCATGCTAATATGCTTAGTATATCTTATTTGAACTTATGGAATTTTATGACAAAATTGGTCTAGTATTCACATATAATGCAAATGTTATATATCACATAATATTTTCTTCCTTTCCTCCTTCCTGGAATTTACTAGAATATTCATCATGTTGTCAAGGAAGAAATATATTTAAATGAAATTCTGACTTATATCTATTTTGCCATCAGAGTACTCAAGGAGGCTCAGAACTGCATTGACCTATCTAAAATCTCTCCCTGAGTGCACTTTATAGAATTACTTTAGTTCTCGTGGAGATTTCTTTTTGTAATTTCAGACCAACTAATATTATGAGGGGAAGGCTACCATGACAAATGTGCCAGCACTTCAGGTCGTAATAATTAAAAAAATGAAACATCACGAGGAAAGGTCTGGAAAGGGAAACAACTCTCGGATGCTTGATGGCAGTTCCGCTGCCTCCTTTGTGCAGATCAATCTCTCTGCAGCAAAATTATTTAAGACCACATAGTTGAAATACACTACTGAGAAACCTGGACCTTTCCCCTTCAGAGCTAACAGTCAAAGAAGTCAAGACAAAATGCAGCCAGCCATCAACCTTGACGTCAACCAGGAGCTCCAGCCTCTCTGAGTGCTTCACTCCCATCCCTTCCCTGACTTACTTGGGTACCAGTGAACACAAACAGGACATTCCAACTGACACCATCCTCTGCAGGATCAGAGCAGGAGGAAGCAGGCGGCTGCAAGAGCTGCTCGCAGGGTAAGTGCTTATTACCTGGAATACTTTCATTCATGGAGGGTCTGGCTTATGCACATTATAAGTTACTAACTCAAATTAATCGGTGCTTTTCACAGTTCTTCCTCTGAGTCACATCAAAGACTAAAATCATTATCCACACAGCTCCCTTTTATTTCCATAGAACAGCTGCTCCAGAAATCCGCCATTTGACTCTGCACTTTGGACACCCAATCCTTGTGTTTAGTCCTACAGCACCAGAAACACATTGCAGATTGAACTGAACACCCTTGGTAGGTATCGTGAGATATAGGGACAAAGTCAGAGTACCAGGGCTTTTTTTTTTTTGTTGTAAGATTTTTTGGGGGATTTTTCTTTCCTCTCTGGCTTGTGATTGTGGGTGGCCTTTCTTTCTGCGGTTGAAAACTAAGAGATGGTGGGATCCAACTGTGCCACATCGTATTTGAGTTGGCGTTTGTGGCAGCAACAACATTCTGTCTTCATTCAGCTGCCCACAAGCTATTATTAGTGAGTTTCCATGGGCTAGTGACTCAAAATAAATAACTCCTTCATTTTTTTCTCCTCTGCTGCCAGAGACTCACACAAGAAGTCAAACTATCTTACTTTAGATTTTGGATAAGTTTCCATGCTACCTGGAGGATTCTTAAGGGATTTTATCGTATACTTTGCAAAACACTCCACTAGACTTTACCATTCTTGTTTAGGAAGTTTGGTAAAAACAGATATCACTGGCAATCTGAGTCTCAGCCTCTCGGCAACAAAACATGCCCACTGAAGTATATTGCACATAGAGTAGATTCCGCACATATCTCTGCACGGAAATGAGTTAGCATTGCAAAAGAACATAATACAATGAAAGTTAGATTCTTATTGTATTCCAGTTTTATTCTTGTCACTTCCAATTTCTTACTAAAATCTTACACATTTTTTTCCTAAAATTTACTTTTCTTCATTATATTTAAAAGCACTCTGAATTTGTAAACATTTAGTTGTCCAAGTCACAAAGAGCAGAAAATGTTTCTTAAGGCAGTTTATTATCTAACCGCAAATATTTGAAAATAAGTTTATGACAAATTCCATTAAATTTTGAAAAGCTAAACCTTCATTAGTTCATAGTTACTTTTTTATTGGTCTTCATGGCCCAATATAATTAAAATGAAAAAAGAGTTTGAGAGTATGGTGTTTCAGCTTATGTAATTTCAGGCAGCACCAACAAGCTTATTTTGGTTTTATTTGGCTTTTTGATTCATGGTAGTTGGGAATGCCTGTAGTGTAGGAGAACTGTAAGTGCCATTTCAAATTTTTTGCAAAATGTTTAATGAAAGAGTCCCCGTTTAGTATCATTAATGTTTAAAACATAAACGTGAGGTCTTATTATATAAGACAATCGAAGATTATAACTAATTTAGAAAAATCACTGAAAAGGCATATTTATGCTAAGTTGCCCATCCCCAGGTTATGAGAGCATTAATTTTATAGTTTGAACTAAATCTAATTGTTCATAGAAATGTATGTTTCCATGGCAATTATTTATTTGACAAAAGATGCTGCCTTCTGAATCTGTTCCATTTAAACCTCAAAGGAGCACATAAACAATGAAGCCACTGCCTGCCTCTGAAGCTGGGTCACGATATCTGTGTCAACAAATTGTTTATTATAGTACTGTGAGCACTTGAACTCTATATTTAGGCACTGCTTTGTCTACAACTTGCAGAACTTTCAGCTTTGAATCTCAACCTCATCCTATTCCAGGGCACTCATTCGCTTAACCAATCCTTCCTGAACATGTGTTCAGGCACTGTCCTAGGAGCGAGGTGTAAAGCAATGAACAAAGACAGACACAATCCCCGTTTCTTCTGGAGCTTACAATCCATCGAACAGAGATGGACTATAAACCGTTAAACAGGTACATAAAGAGTTTTATGTAATTCACAAAAAGTAGTTTGGCAAAAAGTGACCAGCGCTGGGAAAAGACAAGTTTAGATAACGTAATCATGAAAGGGTTCTCTGAATAGAAGCAATTTGAGATGAGGCCCAAATGACAGTACAAAACTAGCCAGGTACAGACGTGGAGAAGGAATTTCCTAGCCATGGGAAAACAAGGACACAGGATGAGATGTCAAAATGGGGTTGGCCTTTCTAGAGGTGGACAGAGAGCAGTGGAGCTGGAGCATGGTGAGTGAGGGGCAGAGCCAGACACAGTTTGAAGAAAGGTGAGGACCAGCTGTGGAAGCCTTGGAGGTTACAGTGATGAGTTCATAGTTGATCTAATTGAAATGGAAATTCTTGGAGGGTTTTGGTAGCAGAGGAACATGTTTTGATATACACTGTGCGCAATCACTTTATAATCCACCTTGTAGACTCTTTTAAATGTCCTAAATATTGTTTTACACATCATACTGCCTATTTACAAGTTTAAATGTGTTTTCAGTTTCATCAGAATAAAATGATAATTTTCATACACAATATTATTGACCTTCCACAATGTAGAAGCAGTGAATTCCTCAAGTCTTACTAAGCACACTTCGCTCCACACTCTCGGTGCTACATTCAAACTCTCCTGGTTAGTATCTACTTAAACTTATTATGTCCTTTCTTGCTTTCACAACTGTATCCATTACCCCTCCTTTGAGCAACTCCATCCATCATTTCTTCTTCCTGAAACTCTTCCCATTTTGTTCCTATCTGAACATTTGTATAACTGTCACAGATCATTCTTGAATAGATTGTTTTCTCCCTTACCACTCATTTGGCATTTTGTGAAGCACATATTTGTATTTTGACACACAGGATTAAATAAATCAACTGTCAGTTGGCTGACCAGTGACTGTGATTTTCTATTTTTTTCTTCTCTTATCAGTAGCACACAATACTTAATATAATGGACACTCTTCAATGCTTGAAAAAAATAGTGATGTAACTTAACCGTGATTAACTTGTGCTTACCTAGCTAAACTTTTTTTCTTTTTGCTAAACTTTGAAGCAATAAGCACCTTTCTGAGATGGCTAGTTGACCTGGGACATAATCCATGGTCATGAAATAGAAAAAAATAAAATAAAAACATGTACAGGAAATGAGCCAATGGCTTTGAACTCACAGCATCACTTTTTAGATTTCTGTCTAACAATTCTGGAATGTTCAATGTTTTCTTTAGGGAAATAAAGAACAACATTCATGAAGAAATCTATTAATTTGAGAGTTCTACCTCAAGCCCAAGAATTTTATAAACGAGTGGGATGAGTTCATTTCCCTTCCCAATATCTATTTGGAACACAAAGCAACCACTTGCTGGAGTTTAAAAATAAATCAACATGGTCCACCATGGCCTTTTCCAGCACTCTCCATCAACCATAAGTCAATGAAATAGATTTAATTAGCTTGTTTTGCTTCAAAATGAACTGCAGGAAAGTTTTCAATATTGATGGCTCCATTTCTTATGGAGTACAAAGAAAAATCAATTTTACTGAGATAGAGAACCAAGTAAATACTTAGAATAGAAATGTAAACTATCTGGCACTAAACATTGAACTGACAACAGCTGAGTTTTTCATTTTCTCTTTTAGGACAATAGAATACTTGTTAGTATAGTTTATTGCCCATTATTATAGTATACAGCTGGGAACACTATGGTGATACTTAGACATCTAATACCTATACACGCTATTGATTTTAAAATAATTTTTATTAGTGTTGTTTGGACAATGTAAAAGCATAAATCATCCCAGAAAATAAAAATACTTTGAGACTGATTATGTGATATCATGGAAGGTCAAAATCTTTATATTTAGTACAAATGTTTCTAGTAATGAATCTCAGAATACGTTGAAACATATAACAGAAAGGATCATGGGCCATGGCACACAAGAAATGCACACACACACACGTACATATGTGGAAAAAAATTCTCACTCAATATATTGCTTTGTTTTTAAATAATTCTTGATCTTTGCTTTAAAAGAAATTAAACATAAATTAGGGCAGCCAGTTAACTCAGTGGTTAGAGTACAGTGCTCATAAAACCAAAGATGCTGGTTCGAGTCCCACATGGGCCATTGAGTTGCACCCTCCTCAACTAAATTGAAAAAGAACAATTTAACTTGGAGCTTATGGGTCCTGGAAAAACACACTGTTTCCCAATATTCCCCAATTACGAACAAAATACAAAGAAAAAGAAATTAAACATAAATTTAAGTGGGAGAAAGTGGAATGGTTTTTTGATGCTGTGATGAGAACCTGTTTTATTTTCTACTAAATTATTTTTACATGAAGGTAAATGAAAGGAAAATTTCTTCTTCCACAAACAAGTGATCACTAATATTTTCTTCATGAATATCATCAGGAACAAGTTGATGAAAAGGTAGGATTCAACTCAGCTGAAATAGCACATCTTCTAATTGTTTCTTTAGTGTTCATCTTCCCTGGGTCTTCTAAAGAAACTTCTGCCAAATAGGAGGGACATTTTTCTTGCTGGAACTCAGTCTTCTCCATCGAGATGTGAAGTAGATGTTTATGAGAATGCACAACCAAAATATTCTGTAAACTGTTTAATAACACAAAGAAATGGT